>NC_063350.1:44810938-44851362 GCF_021869965.1 Rhincodon typus | reverse complement strand
GTCAACTTTCCTGCTCCTCTGGTGCTGCCTGGCCTGCTGCGTTCCTCCAGCTCCATACTGTGTTATCTCTGACTCCAGAATCTGCAGTTCTTACTATCTCTGAATGAGTTATTTACAATGATGTGTCATCCATGTCACCTATTTTCCCTCAGTAAATTCTTTTCTTTCTCTGTCTACTACTATATCTTTGTGTAAGCCCAATTTCTGAAGCAGGGGTGAAAGGAATCTGTTCTGTGGTTGGTCCTTTGATTTCTGTGATGTGGGTAGTTATCCTCTGGTACCTTTGGAGCTCAAAGGCCAAAGCCTGCTGAGACTTTCCCACCCAGATGTAGGCTCACCATCTTCAGCTTGTATTGCTGCATGCTTTGGGATCATAGGAGGGGCTGGAGACCCTGGAGAATCCTAAGAGGAAGCTACTTAGAGGAGATCCTGCATGTCATTGGTCCTTCTTATAGGTGCCTGACCATAAGGCCATAACGAACAGGAGTAGGCCATTCAGCCTCTTGAGCTTGCTCCACCATTAAATGTGATCATGGCTGATCTGGCCTTCCTCATGTCCACTTTCCTGTGTTTACCCCATTTTCCATGATTCACCTACTGATCAAGAATCCATCTATCTATCTTCCTGCTGGCACCGTGTTATCTCCCTCAGTGAAAGGAGCACCTAGGCTGAGATCAAGGTCTCCCATTCCCAATTCTTGCCTTACCATTCGTGTTGAGCCCCATGGTTGAAGCATTGGAGTGCAGATCTGAACACATAGTGGCAACGTTAACTGTTCTGCTGGATCTGTGTGTCCAAGGTGGTTAGCAAGCTGTCCATACAGACAGCCAGGCTCACGCACGCTGGAGTCAGTATCATTCTGAGTGCTTAGGCAGACTCTCCCTTCTTTCCTTCCAACATAATGAGTGTCTCTGACAGACCAGCCTAATTTTCTGTTATCCTGTTTTTACAAGTTGACCAAGTCATTCTGCCTGCTGCTGAGCAGGTGCCTGGTCTCCAGCATTTCTCTGAATGGATGTTTCTTCCTCAAAAATCTATGGAGAAGTGTCCGTAATTACTGACCAGATTGTGCATCTAAGTCTGACATAGAAAAAGTACCCACCGAGGTGAGTATCTCTGAGCTGTTGGAGTCGTATACAGAGTCAAGCACAAGGGGAGATGGTGATGCAGTGGTAAGATCACTGAACAAGTAATTCAAAACCGTATGTCGGTGGTCTGGGGATGTGGCTTTAAGTCTCACCACAATAGCCCATGGAATTTAAGTTAAATTAACAAATCTAGAATATAAGCCTTGTGTCAGAATGGCAATCATGATAACTTTGATCAATGATGTTAAAAAGAATCCACCTGATTCACCAATGCCCTCTCAGGAAGGAAATCCGCTCGGATTTATATCTCACCATATATCTTGCCTGCTCGGATCTGTATCTCACACTAGAAACATGGCAACGTGGTTCACTCTAGCTGCTCTCTGAATTCTTATAGATGCACCATAGAAAGCATCCTATCTGGAGGGATCACAGTGTGGTTTGGCTACTGCTCTTCCCAAGACTGCAAGAAACTACAGAGAGTTGTGAACGCAGCCCAGTCCATCACTCGAATCAGCCTTCTATCTATTGACTCCATTTATAAGTCCCGCTGCCTTGGGAAAGCAACCAACATAATCAAAGACCCTCCCACCCCGGTCAGACTCTCTTCCACATTCTTCCATTGGGTAGTAGATTAAAAGTTTGAATACATGATTCAAGAATGGCTTCTTCCTTGCTGTTATCAGACTTTTGAACAAATCTGATATTGAGTAAGTATTACTTCAAATTTTTCTTCTTAGATTCAAGTCCTGGGATTATCCATTTCATTTAAAAATTCTATGTTGTTTAGGGACGTCACTGGTGCTGTTAGAGGTTATTGGAAAGCTGAGGCTTTTGTCAGGCTTAAAAATAGTTTCATCAACAGCCTCATTAAGCTTATATTATGCTTTTAAAAAGTTGTATCTAGTTTTACCGTCATGCAGTGTGAATCTCTTTCCCCAGATAGCACTTGGGAAGTAGCTTCATTTCTGAATTCAAGATCAGATATTCCTCTTATTTAGCCAACAGTCCCTGTTTAGAAAACAAGAGGCGAGTGCAATTTTTCACTGGAGCATAGGAGGTTGAGAGGTGACCTTATAGAAATTTATAAAATAATGAGAGGTATAGATAGAGTTAATGGTAGTTGTCTTTTTCCTCGGATGGGGCTTTCAAAACTATGGGGCACATTTTCAAGGTAAGAGCAGAGAGATTTAAAAAAGACATAAGAGGCAATTTTTTTACAGAGAGGGTGGTTTGCGTATGGAATGAACTTCCTGAGGAAGATGTGGATGTGGGTACAATTACAACATTTAAAAGACATTTGGATAAATATATGAATAGGAAAGGTTTGGAGGGATATGGACCAACAGCAGGCAGGTGGGACTAGTTTAGTTTGAGATTATGTTCGGCATGGACTGGTTGGACCGAAGGGTCTGTTTCCATGCTGTATGACTCTTTAACTCATTAACTCTGAAATGTTAATTCTGATCTCTCTGTCTCTCTGCTCCATCTCTGTGGCTGTAACACCGTATTCTGCACTCTGTTCTGCTATCCTGATGCACTTTGTACAATCCGGCTGTAGAACAAGCAAAACAACACTTTTCACTGTATGTTGGTACATGTGATAACAATCAATCAATAAATCAATCAAATGGCCTAGTAAGCCATTCAGTTCAATGGAAATTTGGGGTGCGGGGGTTGGGAGTGCAAGCACGAGGGGATAACAGATGCAGTCTTTGCCAGCAATCTTCTCTTTATTTTCTTTCCAGTTATATGGGCTTCCAAGATCCACGTGCAGCAGTGACTTTCAAAACCAGAAGTCAATGCTGTAATTGATGTGCCAATGCCCCTTGCTGTCGCAAAATCTTGGAGCAGTTGCACACATGCACTGCCAAGTGGCTAGAATGAACATTGATTGGGAGTTACATTCGCATCCCATGAAAGAATGAAGGAGGGATGGAAGACCAGGCAGGGTTTACCTTCCCTATTCTGAAGAATAAGTTGTTAAATAAAAATCCAACAGTTACACAGTCATTGTTACTGATTCTAGTTTTTTTTTCTGGTTTCTCCTTGGTGGGTGATCAAGTGAACTCATATGCAAATTCTACTCTTTTGTGCTTGCCCATGCAGGTAATTCCATTAATTTCATGGCATTTAAGCCAATGGCAGTCAACATCAGGCAAAAGAAAATAATAATTTAGTTGCCCTACCACTTGTTCTTGTGATTTTGGTCATAATACGGGCCTGGAAATATGTATTGTAAACGGTGTGTGGAACTGTGGGTCTCACAGATTTGTGTACAATTTAAGGAGATGCTTGTCTCAGCCACTGTAGTGCTATTCAAAGTAGAATTACTAATGATGTAACAAACATTTTCTATTTTGAAAGAAAAGACTTAAACTTAATTAATTTGTTGGAGATGCTTCTGAATGCTAGTGAACTGTTGGAGATATGCCAACTGAAAAAAATCATACCTGTACTTCCCAGTCCATTCCTACCAGAGTCCACAATTTTTTTATGATAGCGTATTGCACAGGGTCAGATGTAATGTCTTCACTGTTATCTCTGCCTCTGCATTTAATCAAAAGATAAATTGGACCAAGAGTTTCTTCATTACTGATACAAAAGTTGTTCAAAATAATTTTACATACTACGCTCAGGAGAAATGTAATCATTTCATGTATTTGCAAACAGGCAGGCGTATTATAGCATTTTTGTAATTCTATTGTCTAAAGAGAATGGCAAGCTTTTCTCGGCTGAACATGTGGTATGATTAATGAGTATGGCACTGAAATGACAGCTTTTTATTACAGCGAAAGGATTATTTCACAACCTCATTCTTTTTCTACCCAGGGATCCAACCTCTTTAACTTGACTTCCAATGACGTAAATTAGTAATTTTTTTTGTTCCAGTAAAGCAGAGGTTGGAATGTGTTACCTTCAGACATCTACGTTACCAATCGTGCAGCACAATTCCAAAAACGGTATTCCATTCAAGAAATTGTTCAAATCGTCTAAAGCTACCAAGTAATCAAAGACTTGTAAGTTAAAGGTAGATACATGATGATATAAACTATTCCATTCTGACCCCAACATCTCACAGAGCCAAATATAAGATGCAATCTTTTGGGGAACTTTGACTTTGAAGGTCATGTAAAAACTAATTGATACCAAATCTAACTTTCCATTCAATGAGATAGGAAAATTAGGAGCCATAAAATCCCTACAGTGTGGAAGCAGGCCACTCAGCCCATGGAGTCCACACCAACCCTCTGAAGAGCATCCCACCCAGATCCATCCCATCCCTGTAATTCTCATGGCTAATTCAACTTGCTTGCACATCACTGGACACTATGGCCAATCCACTTAAACTGCACATCTTTGGACTGTGGGAAGAAACCTGGAGACCTGAACACCGAGAGGATACACATGCAGATACAGGGAGAATGTGCAAACTCCACACAGACAGTTACCCAAGATGGAATCGAACCCGAGTCTCAGGTGCTGTGAGGCAGAAATGCTAACTACTGAGCCCACATGCCATCCTTGTCAGCTCTTTTCTGCCCTTGTCATCAGATGCAACACTTGTCTACACTATTGCTGAAAATGAACACAATCTTCTTTGTAACAAACTAAAACAGAAATTGCTGGAGAAGCTCAGCAGGTCTGGTAGCATCTGTGGAGATAAAGCAGGATTAATGTTTTTATTCCAGTGACCCTTCTTCAGAACTGATAGAAGTTGCAAAAGAATGGAATCTATGCTGATGATGGAGGGTGAAGGGGGAAGGAGCCCCCAAAGAAAGAGAGAGAGAGAGAGAGAGAGAAAATAGAAGTTAGCCAGAGAAAAGGATTGTCGGTAGTGAGCTAAGGAAGAGAATAAGCTAGGTAGGTGATAATGGGTGGTATGGTTAGGTGGAAAAAGTTGGCTGTGCTGAAAGGAACCCATGTCATGACAGGGTCTGGGGTGTGGGGTAAGTAATAGACATAGAAGAAAGTGCTCTAAAATTGTTAAACTCAGAATTAAATCCTAAAGGCTGTAAGGTGTCCAAGTGGAAGGTGAGGTAACATTCTTCCAGCTTATGTGTTTTGTGTCTCTCTGTATTATTGGTTTCAAACTTTTAACCTATGGCTTTAGCACAGTGTAACTGATCACCTATGCACAGGACTCTCCCAATCGTCAGAACTACCTACTAACATTTGTTCCCAGACAAAAGCAAATTTATCAAAATATGTCCAATTGCTCTACACTTACCAAGCCAAAAAAAATGCGGAGCAGTCATTGAACATATTCAGAAGAGGTTACTAATGTTCTTCTAACAAAAAAACATAAGTTTACTGCACAAAGCGAAAAACACAAAATGTAACACACTTTAGAAAGACCTTATCATGTTGTCTAAACAGCAAAAAGAGAAATTCAATCACGTTCCCAGCATTATCATTTATCAACACTCAAACCCAGTGAAGTATCACACTTACTTTAACTCTTTAATTTTTTATTTAACTGGCAAGATCACATTTCATAACAGCACCTTTCCATAATTTATTAGCTGTGATTTTCTCTGCCTGAGATATACAGGCACCAGATATTGCTCAGTCTTTTCGAAACTGAACTCTAAAAAAAGCTTGCTTATCTAAACTGTTAAAAAAGTTTTAAAATTTCTTTCAAGCCTTGGAAGCCTGAACTGTTACAAACTAAACTGCCTTTCTGCTGGCATGAAATTGTTCTTTTCAGCAAAATCTGGTTGTTATGTAAGTTCAACTTTGTAAAAATTTCAACAATTAACTTCCTATGTAATTATATAGTCATATAGCTAAAGTCGGGTGTCTTCCTGGAAATAGTGTTTGCACTCAATATTCAAAAACTTAATTTCTGAACTTTTAAAAATAGTCACATTCGCAAAACTAAAACCAAAAACCCATTTATTTCTACTTTTAAATCCAAATTTCTGAAAGATATTAATATAAACTGATATCACAGTTTGTTTATTTGCTCTGTAAAGTATTATAACTTATAGTAAGTTTGTACAACATAACAAACATGCAAGAAGTTTGTAAATATATTTAGTACAGATTATGAAGTGTCTATGTTTGGGTTTACTGAAAAGATGCATATCTCTTGTTAAGCTTTCATTTTTATGATATGATCAACTTGATGAAATCAACTCAAAGGTAATTAAAATGATTTTATTTTTAACATAGTAAGCTAATTGAAATGGCTAACTAAGTTAGAGAGGGCTGTTGTGATAAAAAAAGCAAATTCCACTTAGATAGAGCCTTTCAAAACTCAGGAATTCCAAAGTGCTTTATAGCCAATGATGAGGATGTAACCATTTTTGCAGCATCAGAAATGTGGCAGCTACACCATAAACACTAAAGAGGCTCGTAAGTAGATAATGTGCTTTAACAATGTTGTTCAAGTGATTATAGTTGGCCAGAATGTTAGAAAAACTTTCTTCCTCTTCCTTGAGATGTTTATCCTTGTGAGATATTCATATCCCCCTTAGAATCAATGTACTTATTTAACTGAAACCTTCTGACTCAAAGGTAAGAGTGTTACGATCTGAGCTACATCTGACATTTACAAGTATAACAAAATTACTTTGAATTACACAAAATAGGCCCTTTGGACCAGACCACATCATTATTTCTGCTTCACTCAAACCTCTCCCATCCCTCATCTAATTCATTTACCTCAATCAGTTTAATCCAATATTCCCTTCACTTCACATGTTTAATTAGTCTGCTGTCAAATATATCTGTAATATTTGTAGCAATTGTTCCCTGTGGTGATAAATTCCATATCTTTACCATTCTCCATTATTCAAATCTGCTAAATTTCTTGTTGACCATCGAATGTTGATGAACTCTATGTTGGTCTCCCATGTGAATGGGATTATGCCCCCTGTTTACTCAAACAAAACCTTTCATTATTTAAAAACAATCATTAGGTCACCCCTCAGTCTTCTTTGCACAAAAGAAAAGAGAATCTGCCTTTTCACCTTTCCCTCTTCAGTAGAATCTTACCAATAAGGTATCATCCTTTTAAATGTTTTTTGAACCCCTCAAGTACTTCCACATCCTTTGTATAGTATGCATAGTACTCCAAATTTGGTTTCTCAAGGGTTTGTTAAAGTTTAACGTAATTTCCCTACTTTCAATTGTAACACTGTAGAAATAAACCAGCGTCCCTGCTTTGTTTTGAAATAGTCTTCATGCCGTTACTTTTAGTGATTTGAATATTTGAATTCCAATATCTCTTTGCTCATCTACCTCATTAAAATACTTATGTTCCAAACAACATCTTGCCAAAATACATTACATCAGACATATGCCTACCCCACTTCCTCTGGCAGCTTGTTCCATACATGCGCTACCCTCTACATGAAAAAGTTACCCTTCAGGTCCTTTTTAAAGCATTCCCCATTCACCTTAAACCCATGCCCTCTAGTTTTGGACTCCCCCACCCTGGGAAAAATACCTTTGCTATTCTCCCTATCCATGTCTGTCATGATTTTTTGAACAACTATAAGGTCAACCCCAACCTCCAATGCTCCAGGGATTAAAGGCCGAGACTATATAGTCTCTACCTATAACTTAAGCCCTCCAGTCTCGGACACCATCCTTGTAAATTGTTTCCGCACCCTCTCTACTTTTGACTCTATGACTCTATATCTGTACTGAAATTTGTTTGCCAATAATATATCCATTATTAATATCTTTTTGAACTTTGGTGCAATCTTTCTGATGCCCTCAATTTTGTATCATCCACAAATAATTTTAAAGTGCTAACATAAATTGTGAACATCCAGCAAACTCAGCATTGATCCTCATGTTTTGCACACTTCTCCCTCCTGAATAGCTAGATTTTACGTCTGCTCTTTGTTTTCTCTATCTCTCACAATTCAGCTGTTGTATTTCCTACAACAGTAACTAGACTTCACAAGTATGTGCTTAGATGATACTTTAGGATGTTTGACCATAAAACTCAAAAAGAAACATTGTTCTATTTCTGAGATAGTAGGAACTGAGATGCTGGAGAATCTGAGATAACAAGGTGTACAGTTGGATGAACACAGCAGGCCAAGCAGCATCAGAGAAGCAGGAAAGCTGACTTTTCGGGCCTCGGCCCTTCTTCAGAAAGGGTCTGATCCTGCTCCTCTGATGCTGCTTGGCCTGCTGTGTTCATCCAGCTCTACACCTTGTTATCTCATTGTTCTATTTCTTCTGTTTTGCAGCCAGCCAGTTATCCGGACTACAATCCCTTGACGTGACTCAATTCATTATCTATGGTCAAACATCCAACATTTCTTTGGGAATATAGATAAAGTATGGGCAGAATATATTTGTTCAATATCTCTCCCATTTTTCCATGACAATTTCTCCTGCCTCTGCCAGCAAGCAACCAATGTTTGCTTTAGCTACTCTCCTTTTTATATGCTTATAACTATTTTTACAATTTTTAATACTCCTGGTTAGATTATTCCCATTGATTTTTTTTTAAATTATCAAATCTTTAGGCAGCTTGCTGTGTCCTAAAGTACTCCAAATCATCAGTTTACTACAATTTCTTGCAACTTTATAAGCTTTTTTTTATTTTAATATTAGTCATTGTATCTTTCTTGTTAAGCTTCTATTTTTAAGAGAATGTATTTTTATAATATCTTGCAGTGCTTATTTAAATGTTTTCCCTTCTTTATTTCCCACCATATCTTTTAGAATACTTCACCCAATTAATACTAGTCAGCTCTCCTATCCTAGCAATGTAATTTACTTTGTTTACATTTCACATTCTTGATTGGGGTGCAGTATGTCACACTAACACTTAAATGGAATTCAAATATATTATGATCACTTTTTCCCAGAGCATCTTTTATTATCAAATTATTATTTAACTCTGCATCATCACACAGCACTAGATATAAAATAACTTTATCTCAAGTTGGCTCCACAATGTATTGTTCGAAGAAACTGTTGAAGGACCATTTTACAAATTCATCTTCCAGACTGCATTATCAATGGAATTGGTCATGATCATAAATTTAATTGATTTAGTCAGGTACATTTGATTGGTCCTATCTATATGAAAATTAAATTCAAAGAAGAAAATACAGTATAGCACAGGAACAGACCTTTTGGCCGACCAAGCCTATGCCGACACATGATGCCTTTCTAAACTAAAAGCCTTTTGCCTCCATATACTCTGTATCCCTCCGTTCCCTGTCTATTCATATATCTGTCAAGATATATGATCAGATGATCAGATGGGCCAATGGGCTAAGAATGGCAGATGGAGTTTACTTCAGATAAATGTGAGGTATTGCATGTTGGTAAGGCAGTTTAGTGCAGGAGTTATACACTTAATGGTAGCATCCTGGGGAGTGTTGCTTAACAAAGAGACCTTGAGTTGCAGGTTCATAGTTCTGTGAAGAAGGAGTCATAAGTAGACAGGATAGTGAAAAAGGCATTTGGTATACTTGCCTTTATTGATCAGTGCATTGAGTATTGGAGTTGGCGTGTCATGTTGCAGCTGTACAGGATATTGCTTAGGCCACTTTTGGATTACTGCATTCAGTTCTAGTTTCCCTATAGCTCAAACTCTCTAACCCCAGCAATATCTTTACTGCACCCTTTCAAGTTTAACAATATCTTTCCTAGAGCAGGGAGACTAGAATTGAATGCAACACTCCCCATAACCAACCACAGATCCATTGTAACTTCACTTTCTTTATGAGCGTGTAATGGGGGACTTTGTCAAAGATCTTGCTAAAGTCCATGGAGACAACATCCACTGCCCTGCCCTCATCAATCAGCTTTGTCACTTCCTCAAAAAATTAAATCAAACTTGTGAGACACGACTTTCCCCAGCATAGACATGCTGTCTATTGCTAATAAGTCCATATTTTTCCAAATGTAAATAAATCCTGTCCCTAAGAATCTTCTCCAATAATTTCCCTAGTACTGACACAAGGCTCACCACCCTATAATTTCCAGGATCAACCATTTTGGCCAGTTTAAATAAAGGAACAACATTGGCTATTCTCCAGTCCTCTGGGACCTCTCCTATGACCAAAGAGGATACAAAGACTTTGTACTAGGCCCCAGCAATTTCCTCCCTCACCTCCCTCAGCATTCTGGGATAGATCCCATCAGGTTCCAGGGACTTGCCTACCTTAATGCTTTACAAATCACCCAACATCTCCTCCTCTTTTATCACGTCAACATGCCCCACAATATTAATGTAACCCTCTCTAGATTCACCATCTACTATATCCTTCTCCTTTTGAATACCAATGCAAAGTATTCACTAAGAACCTCATCCATTTCCTCTGGCTCCACATATAAATTCCCTCTTTTGTCCTTGAGGGAACCTATCCTTTCCCTTGCTACCCTTTTGCTCCATATAGATGTATAAAATGCCTCAGGATTTTCCTTAATCCTATTTCCCAAAGACAGTTCATGGCTCTTTCAGCCCTCCTAACTCCTTGTTTAAGTTATTTCCTGTGTTCTTTATATTCTTTGATGGCTCTGTCTTCAATTTACTAAACTTTACAAATGCCTTCTTTTTCTTTTTAACTGAGCTCATAATTTCTCTTGTCATCCAAGGTTCCTGAATCTTGCCATTCTTATCCTTCATTTTCACAGGAACATGCTGGTCCTGAACTCTAATCAACTGACCTTTGAAAGAATACCATATGACAGATGTGGGTTTATCTTCAAACTGCCGCCCCCAATCTACATTCCCCAGTTCCTGTCTAATATTGTCATAGTTAGCTTTCACCCAAATTTGGTACTTTCACCCAACAACTACACTTATCTTTGTCCATGAGTAATTTAAAACTTATGGAATTATGGTCACTGTTCCCAAAATGTTTCCCCACTGAAACTTCAATCATGTTCCCCAATACCAGGTCTACAGCGGTCCCTTCCCTTGTTGGACTATTTACAGATTGCATCAAGAAACCGTCCTGGACACACTGAACAAATTTCCCTCCCTCCAAGCTCCTGGCACTAAGGGAATCCCAGTCAATATTAGGGAAGTTAAAATCATGCACCACAACTACCCTGTTATTTTTACATTATTCCACAATCTGTCTATGTATCTGTTCCTCTATCTCCCTCTGGCTGTTGGGAGGCCCGTAGTACAACCCCATCAAAGTGATTAGACTCTTCCTATTGCTGAGCTCCACCCATATGGCTTTGCTGGATGAGCCCTCCAAGATGTCCTCCCTCAGTACAGCTGTGATATTCTCCCTAATCAGTAACACAACTTTCCCACCTCTTTTATATCCCTCTCTACCTCTCCTGAAGCATTTAAATCCTGGAACATTAAAATGCCAATCTTGTCTCTCTCGGTCTATCAAACAAGTCTCTGCAATAACCACAACATCATAGTTATACGTATGAATCCAAGTTCTAAGTTCATCTGCCTTGCCTGTAATACTCCTCACATGCAGCGGTTCAACAAAGCAGCTCACCACCACCTTCTCAAGGGCAACCAGGGTGGGCAATAAATGCTGGCCAGCCAGCAATGCCCACATCCTACAAAATGAATAAAAAGAACAAAAAACACACACCTCAGACCACCAGTCCCGTTGTGTTCAGTAACTTCTCCCTGTCTGTTCCTCCTCTTATCATTACTGGCTTTGGTCTCTGAATCCTCCTCAGACATTTCACTTGCTGACCAATTGTTCTGGTTCCTAAATAAAATCCAAAAGAACTGCGGATGCTGCAAATCAGGAATAAAAACAGAAGTTGCTGGAAAAGCTCAGGAAGTCTGGCAGCATCTGTGAAGAAAAATCAGAGTTAACATTTCGAGTCCGGTGAATGTTTTGAGGAATGTTTCATTGAACCCGAAACATTAACTCTGATTGTTCTTCACAGATGCTGCCAGACCCGCTGAGTCTTTCCAACAACTCTGTTTTTGTTCTAGTTTCTACCCCCTCTGCCACACTAGTTTAAACCCTCCCAGGTGATATTAGAATAACTTTGTCACAAGAATTAATTATTTAATGCTTATTGGTATAACTACTGTTAGACGGCCTATAAATGACTCCTACAGACATTGACTGACCTCTGTTATTCCTACCCAACTACAATGATTTGATTTCATGACTTTCTAATGCAAGATACTTGAGTCAAGAGTGCAAATGTGAAGTTTATTGAGATTAAGTGGAAATATATCTAACAGAATTCAGAAATAGAACTTCAGTTATGTTTGTTGATATATCAAATGTTGGCTACCTACCTCTTAGTAACCAGCTGAATGAGGTGAAATATACTAATGAGACAGCGAGGTGTGAATAAGAAGCTTCAACAGTAAGCAATTAAGCATATCTAGCGTTTAAAGGCTGAATGCAATAAACTCCTTTTAAATTATTTACTTGCCTTTTTTCTAAGAGAAAGCAAATATTTCAACAATGATTAATACAGAATTTTTTAGATTCTACAGCAAGTAACAGTTTGAGGATATCTCAATTTCAATGAAATACAGAATTTTTTAAATTCTGTATTTCATTGAAATCGAGATATCCTCAAACTGTTACGTGCCGTAGAATCTGCATTCTCATATCACATAATTTGATTAGCTTCCTTGCAGAAATTAGCCTTGCAGTTCCTTAGAATTATATTGGCCATGGAATAGCAATCAAAGGCGATTTACCTCAGTTATAGAAAGATAAATCTGTAAATTCTTTGTGTAACTGAGCAAAATAAAAGCAGATATGAAAGCTGAGCGAGGATCTAAATTTTCAAACTAACCGCAGGGGGATTTAATTTTTGTTTCTGGCAAGAATTGTAGAATTTGTTATTAGGCTCAGCCTGGTTTCATTAATCATCCATCTATCTGCCATTAGTTATCACCCTTACAATCCATCTCTTATGCCATGGTGGCTGCTCAAAATCTGCCCCTGTCCTCTCTTGATTGCAGAAGGGGCAGCACTTGCTGGAAGAAGTGTCACTCTTTTTCTATTAAGTAATTCCATGAGAAAGTTTCTGCTTTATTGCTGGTGTCACCTTGTCTTTGGTTTGTACGTGTTAAGGTTGACTTAAAAAGGCAATGCAAAGTGACTTCCAATAGATTTCAGTTTTATTCTTCTTCCCTTGAATTATCAACATAAAAAGGTCTTTTATAACATTTTCTGCAGATGAAGTATTTCACACTTCAACAATTGCATATTATTTATCATGACTTAGTTGCAAATGTTGATTAAAATTTAGTGGTAGCTCTATCTGTCTCTCTATATATATAAAAGTACTATTGAAAGTTATATTGTGGCAGTAGCCAAATGGACAATCTGGTCATTGTGTATTTAAAAAATGCAGATTCACTGCAACCAAACACATAAGAAGGAAAAAATCAAATCTGTTCATAAGCCATAAAGAGATAGGAAACATTCACTTAATTAAGACTGGTCAAGGCAAACCCACTTTGGCCAAGAACCATCTTGACTTAAATAAATAAGATATTATGTAAATATCTGGCTATTGTACTTAATTTATTATTCCTTTCCTTTCTTTTAAATGTTTCCCACAAAGACTTTACAGTAGGAAAAAGATATGATAGCCATCTCATCCTCTTTGTACATTGCTTAAGTGGCTATTACTCATCTGTGATAATTGCAGTGTTAGATTAAGCTACTGCGATGTACATCACAACCTGTCCCCATAGTAATGTAAAATCTATGTTCTTGTGTGTGAACAGTCATAGGATATATTCAACATGACTATATACAGAGGATGGTAAGAGAGGAAACATCTGACTTGGAGCCCTTATAGACCCAAGCTCCAGTTCCATGTGACCTGTTGTCTCATTGACAGAACTCATATTCCCCTATGCTCCATGGCTACACTTAAAGAAAAGGCATGATTTTCTTTCCTCTAAATCCCCCCTAAAGTTCTTTTACTCCTGGCTAACCATTAAGCTGATGGGGGGAAAGGGGCTGATTACACTGGCAACTATATTGATAACACAGTGCGGAGCTGGAGGAACACAGCAGGCCAAGCAGCATCAGAGGAGCAGGAAAGCTGACGTTTCAGGCCTAGACCCTTCTTCAGAAATGGGGAAGGGGAAGGGGGTTCTGAAATAAATAGGGAGAGAGGGGGAGGCGGATAGAAGATGGATAGAGGAGAAGATAGGTGGAGAGGAGACAGACAGGTCAAAGAGGCGGGGATGGAGCCAGTAAAGGTGAGTGTAGGTGGGGAGTCAGGGAGGAGATAGGTCAGTCCAGGGAGGACAGACAGGTCAAGGGGGCGGGATGAGGCTAGTAGGTAGCAGATGGGGATGGGGCTTGAGGTGAGAGGAGGGGATAGGTGGGAGGAAGGACAGGTTAGGGAGGCAGGGACAAGCTGGGCTGGTTTTGGGATGCGGTAGTGGGAGGGGAGATTTTGAAGCTTGTGGAGTCCACATTGATACCATTGGGCTGCAGGGTTCCCAAGTGGAATATGAGGTGCTGTTCCTGCAACCTTTGGGTGGCATTGTTGTGGCACTGCAGGAGGCCCAGGATGGACATGTCGTCTGAGGAATGGGAGGGGGAGTTGAAATGGTTCGCGACTGGGAGGTGCAGTTGTTTTGTGCGAACTGAGCGTAGGTGTTCTGCAAAGCGGTCCCCAAGCCTCCGCTTGGTTTCCCCGATGTAGAGGAGGCCACAATGGGAACAGCAGATACGGTATACCACATTAGCAGATATGCAGGTGAACATCTGCTTGATGTGGAAAGTCTTCTTGGGGCCTGGGTTGGGGGTCAGGGGGGAAGTGTAGGGGCAAGTATAGCACTTCCTGCGGTTGCAGGGAAAAGTGCCGGGTGTGGTGGGGCAGGAGGGGAGTGTGGAGCGGACAAGGGAGTCCCAGAGAGAGTGGTACCTCCGGAAAGCAGGTAAGGGTAGGGAGGGAAAAATGTCGTTGGTAGTGGGGTTGGATTGCAGATGGCGGAAGTGTCGGAGGATGATGCTTTGGATCTGGAGGTTGGTGGGGTGGTACGTGAGGACGAGGGGGATTCTGTTTTGAGATATCTTTTAATTAATTGTGTGAAGTTATGCTTTTTTTTAGTGGATGTTTGCTGAGGATTGAAATTTTTCTCCATAAAGGTCAGGTTGATGTTTTGTACGCAATTGCAAAGATCTGTTGCATAAAATTGGCTTCAGCCTGTGCAGATGCGCCACTATCCCATCTAACTGAAGTTCCAATGATTTAGTTTTGAGATCTCTGCCTTCCCAGTTTGAAAATTTCTTTGTTACCCCATAACTCTTTAAATCTCTGATTCTGTCATCTCTTTAGTGGCTATTGAAATTTTTGAAACTTCTCTTGCTCTCTTCAGTGACTAAAAGGTTACTTTGTAGCTTCTCACCAGTGTACTATATACTCTGGGAGGAAAGACTTCATCTAAATGTAACTGCAGTTGCAATTGCTGCATCGCCTGCTGAAGTTCTGCGCAATAAGGAGACAAATTTACTTCTTTGTCTTCTTCAAGAAAGGACTGATGTTCCTCAAAAGAGACAATTGTATTTGTAGGAATGGTTTCCCCTAAATCCAACAGTGCAGGAAGGTCCAAAGTTTCAGATTTGAGGAAATGAAGGACCAGTATACAGGTTTCCTTCTCTGGAACTCTATTCTAAAAGAATATACTACTACTGCCCAGAATGTCCTTTTGAGGCTGGACATTGCCTTCTTGATGCCTTCTTTTCCCATTGTTTCAAATTTCTGTTTCTGTTGGGGAGTGAAGGTTTCTGTCTCATTTTCTTGCAATGCTAGGACTGGTGTCTTTGGTGTTGATTAACTGAAGAATGTCCAAAGCTACATTAATAGCTTGTATTTATTATGAATCATGTATTAAAACTCTTTATTCTCCTTTCCAATGTAGGGAGAAGTAGAACAGATCTGGCCATTCACTTACATTCTCATGCTCTGAGCTCCAAAACTTCATAGAGATCAGTCTGAAGTTTCCTCAACCATGGCAACCATTCAGAAGGATCAGCACATCTGCCCCAGTCACCAAGTTTAAACTAGTTTCTCTTTCATTTGCTTTTATCTCTATGTGCAAAACATCATCCCATGACTCTGTGCCATCAAGGAAGTTGAATTCTCCCTGTTGGTCTTCATGTCCCTTGAAAGAGTCCATCAGGCTCCCCTGTGTTTCTCACTGTTCAGGCTCCGGCAGACTAATGCAGTATAATTTTCAGTGTTCTTGCTACAGCCTTAGCCTGATCTCTAACTTTGCACTCCAACTATCTATAAAACAAGTCAGGTTGGGTTTTTGTCAGGGTTCTTGTTTGCTTTGTGAAATGTCCTTCTGCTTACTTGCTGTCAGTGTATTTTCTGAGTACTTTTGTCATCTCCAACTCTTTAAGCAATTTTTGTAATACTCCTGTTACTAACTGTGTAATCTGCCAGGGGCCTTCTCCTGCACATTCTTCAGCTCCTACAGGGTTTTCCTCTTCTACATTTCAGAGATGAGGTATACCTTGAAGTCCACCATTAGCTGATCCCTGCCACCTCTGAATTTTCCTTCAGTTGTCTTCCCCATCCCTGGGTTTGGACTATTGGGCTGATCTCTTGGCTTACCATGACCGGTCTTCACTTCAGATTCTTAATAGCCTCCTCTGGTTCCTTAGATGTTGGCCAATATTGCCACCATGTAGTAATGTGAAATTTACATCTTTGTGAATTAACAGTGACAAGCTTTATTGAACATAAACATATACAGAGATTTGTAAGATTGGAAATCTTAGTTAATGCATTATTGGCCCAGGCTTACATTCAATGTGATCTGACATCTTCTTGATCTAGCTCTTTTTGGATGTGCTTAGCAACTATATATATCTTCAAACCTGAAACTTTGGACCTTCCTGCATAGTTGGATTTAGAAGACCACTCCTGCAAGCACAATTGTCTTTTTGAGGAACATCAATCCATCCTTAAAAAAGATAAATAAGAAGTATTTTTTTCTACTCATTGCACAGAACTTCAGCAGATGTAGCAAATTTAGATGAAGTCATTCTTCCCAATGTAGATAGTCAGATCACTAGTAAAAAGGTACAATTCCATTCATAGTCCTGATTCTGCCCACACCTGATCTCCACACAAGTGTTTCCATCCAATGCTTTATATGTTTTCTTTTATTTCTCCTTCTGAATTCAAGGGCATTGTGGCCAATTGTAGAAATTGACGAATTGTTGCTAACCCAAGTGAGTTCAGCTAACTCATCATAGAGAAGATTGAACATAGGACTGTTTTGTTTATTTGGCTTAGGGATGATACTAATTAAAATGATAAAAATAAAGCATGCTTCACACTGGAGTTGTCTTTATATGAGATCTGGGGAGTCACCAGCAAGACTATCCTTGTTGCTTATCCCTAATTGTCCCTGAACTGAATGACTTGCTAGCTCACAAAAAGGTTAAGAGTTGACCACATTGCTGTGACTCTAGAGCCACATGTAGACCAGACCAGGTAAGGATGGCCCAGATTTCCTTCTCTAAAGGACGAATAGTTCCAGCACTCAAGCAGGCCATTCAGACCACGATGTATGTGCCAGCCCTCTGCAAGAGCAATTCATTAGCCTCATTCCTATACCTTCTCCTTGTGGCCCTGCAAATCAAATCTGGGCCCAATTAATAGAATTGCACAAGACTCCAACCATCTTTAGAATGGCTCACAAATTTGATGCAGTATGAGAAAGTAAAAGATGAAAGAAGACTCCAGTGTAGCAAAGCAGGGGCTCTACATTCCATATGGCAGTTACTGCAGCAAGTAATGCAGGTTGCTCCAAGTTCAGTTCAGGCGCCCTAAAAGCAATTCTTTATCTAGCAACCTGGATAAACAGCAGAGCTTATTGTCACCATTTGTATAGTCAGTGCCAGGCAAGAATGATCCTTGTGCAAATGTAGTCCCTTCATGTGGTCATTCACTGTATAAATCAGCTGTTTGGATAGACTTTTAGAATAATCCATGGCAATTGTCATGGTCACCATTACTGAGGTTAACTTTGAGTTCCAGGTTTATTCATTAAATTTAAGTTGCACTGTAGAACCCTGCCTGTGATTTCTTGATATTGGTGATGTTATTAGCATGGTGGCTAAAAGTGATAAAGGGCTTTCCAACTTATATGCACACAGGAAAATTGTGTAGAGGGGCCCCTGATTTACAAACATCTGACTTAATGAATGTTTGTACTTATGAATGTGATCCCATACTGAGGTGTAATTTTAAAGAACCACTATACAAACATTTTGTGTACTTACAAATGGCTGCTTTATATTGTCCTGTATTTTGTGAACAGACCTTCACAAACCGGGGACTTTCAGAAAGTGTTTGACAAAGTCCCACATAAGAGACTAATGTGCAAGATTAAAACTGATGGTATTGGGGGAAGTATATAGAGATGAATAGGAAACTGGTTGGCAGAGTGGAAGCAAGGAGTAGAAATTAATGGGCCCCAATCAAATTTGCAGGCAGTAACTAGTGGGGTGCCACAGGGATCGGTGCTGGGACCCCAGCTATTCATAACATATGTTAATTATTTGGATGAAGGAACAAAATGTAACACCTCCGAGTTTGCAGATGTAACCAAGTTGGCTGGAAGGATGAACTGTGATGAGGATGCAGAGATGATATGGACACGTTGGGTGAGTGGGCAAATGAATGGCAGATGCAGTATAATTTGGATAAATGTGAGGTTATTCACTTTGGAAGCAAAATCAAGAAGGCAGATTACTACCTGAATGGCTGTAAATTGGGAGAGGGGACTGTGCAGTGGGACCTGGGTGTCCTTAAGCACCAGTCACTGAAGGTAAGCATGCAGGTGCAGCAGGCGGTGAAGAAGGCAAATAGTACGTTGGCCTTCATTGCAAAATGCTTCGAGTACAGGAGCAGGGATGTGTTGTTACAGTTATACACGGCCTTGGTGAGGCCACACCTCAAAATTGTGTACAGTTTTGGTCTTCTTTTCTGAGGAAGGATGCTCTTTCTCTCGAAGAAGTGCAGCGAAGGTTTACCTGGCTGATTCCAGGGATGGCGGGACTGACGTATGAGGAGAGATTGACTAGGTTAGGATTATTTTCGCTAGAGTTCAGATGAATGAGGGGGGATCTCATAGAGACTTATAAAATTCTAAAAGGACTGGACAGGGTAGATGCAGGGAGGATGTTCCCGATGGTGGGTGTGTCCAGAACCAGGGGTCACAGTATGAGGATACGGGGTAGATCATTTAGGCTGGAGATGAGGAGACATTTCTTCACCCAAAGAGTGGTGAGCCTGTGGAATTCATTACCACAGGAAGTAGTTGATGCCAAAACATTGAATGTATTCAAGAGATGGCTAGATGTAGCACTTGGGGTGAATGGGATCAAAGGTTATGGGGAGAAAGCAGGATTGGGCTATTGAGTTGGAGGATCAGCCATGATCATGAAGAATGGCAGAGCAGGCTCAAAGGATCGAATGGCCTCCTCCTGCTCCTATCTTCTATGTTTCTATGGCTGCTTGTAGTCACAAACCTGACAGAATGCCTCACACTCACACTGTCCTGTTGGTTGCTAAATAGTCCACAATGTGAAAAGCTCACAAGAGGGAATGCAGATAATCCTCTGTTTCAGGACTTCTTTAAAAGCTCATCAAAAAGCCAAACATCAGGATTCTCAATAAATCCAGCACTGAGATCTACAGACTGAAACGTTGGTAGGTGCAGTCCCTGATCAATGCTAAATTAGCATTCTTGACAAATACAATTGCCAAGTTTGGGCTAGAAATAAATAAGATTGGTGTGATGTTGGTTAACTTGTCAAAATAGAGTTGCATTAAATTGGAAGGAGACTAAAGGATTTATGGATAAATATAGATTATGATACTCAAATATTCTACGAAACATTTTGATTCTTGCACGTTTTGTCAGCTGAGAAATATACTATGCAAACATAAAACTCTATGTATTGTGGTAAGTTGATATTAATAGCTTTTTTACACCTTTTAATTGCCACATTTGGCACTGGAGTCTGTATTGAAGCTTCTTTTGCATATCCAGCCTACGGCTGATCATTTGATTTAGTATTTTAAAGAAAGTAATTCAGCTCTCACAAACATTGAAATATGCAAATATACATTCATTAAAATGTGTCGTAAAGAATAACACTTGTATTCACATTTTCTGAAAGCATCTTGCAAATTTTGATGATACTTCCACTAACTTGTAGTTACGTGCCTCAATGAGACAGATGCAACAATCCAGTACTTGCCTGAAAATTACAATCTGTTCTGCTTAGGGAAAACTGTGAAATTATGAAAAAAATGAGAGGAAAACAAAGTTTTTGATGTAATGAGATTGAAAAACAGTCCTTCTTAATTATATTTCTGCCTGCAGAGTACATAAAGAGGAGGCACATTGTCCTTTCCTCTTTTGGTGCTATATTTGAATTCAGCTAGGACAAATGATATAAAACCTCTCTTGCCTGTCTTTAAGAGTCCCAAATAAAATGAATTTGCATGATCTAAATTTACACTAACAAAAAAATGCAGAAGTTAGAGTAATAATGGAGCTGGTTCTCTTCTGAGTTTGGGTTTAAGTAGAGCTCCAGTAGACTTCAGGCAACCATTCCCTCGTGAGCATAACATTATATTCAGAAAGTGAAAAATAAAATCCATTCCCAACACTTAAGTTTTCAATTCAATGAAGAAATATTTCAGATATGCTTCAGATTTTCCAAACATGCAACTACTAAGATCTATTGGGTATTTCCATCTGAACAAAACTGTTAAAACCTGCAGACTGCTATTAAGTTTATCAATTCAAAGAGTATTACATTTGTATTCATATTTAAAGAAATGCTCAAAAGGTTGCTTTGGCCTTTTGGGGACTGTGTTAAAACCGTATAAACTTTTAAGCCTAACTTTGAATGAATGTTATTGCTAACCTCTGAATTAGTATCCTTTTTATTTTGAGGCAATTGCAAAAGTCAAATTAGCTTCACATCTTGACCTGAATTTCTGATACTTGCTACTGCATTTTTCTATAGCAATTTTCTTCAAGTGAAAATATAGTCAAATTTTCCATTGTATCTTTGAAGAAATAGGAATAGTGAATAGTTGAATTTCTGCGATCATTTAAAACAATAGTAGACACCATTCGAATACACGAAGGAACCTGTATTTAGATTCCGTATTTAGAAAATGTCATGCATCTATCACCTTAACAGAAATTTGGATTCAACGTATCACAAGAAATATTGCTGGTGCAAGATGAAAAATGTCATGATATCTAAGGTTGTTCTCAGGAATAATCTTTCAAATGTGGGCCAAACTGCACCACAATTTTTGAATCTAATCTATGGAGATAGCTTGGTTCATTTTGGAAATGTAAAATTGTAGTCCTAGAGGACCATAATGCTGCGCTGTCATTAGAGTCAACTGGTGGTGGTCCAACCAAAAGCTCACCACGCTGCAGGGGAGGGGCAAGGTCGAGAAGGCAGGGCCTTCATTGTCACCTCAGCAGATATGGGAATTGAAGCCACTGTGTTAGCATCACTCTGTATTGCAAATTAGCCGTCCAGCCAATCAAGCTGACAAACTCCCCAAGGTTGATACTGTACATTTCTATATTAAGCAATGAACAATGTAGCCTCCCTTACTTCTCCTGTAGCTACATATAACTCATCCTATGTATTCTTTAAGCATGTCTTTCAGTTTGCTTAGGAACATATGTGCTGGAGTAGGCCATTTAGTGTCATGAACCTGTGCCATTCTAGATTTTCGTCTTCAATACCACATACCGGTGCTATCTGCATATCTCTTGGTGCTATTAGTAACCAAAAATCTATCCACAAACTTACTTAATGGTTGGGTTTCACAAGTGATTTGATGATAGGAAAACAACCATAAGTTGTGTGAAAGACCATTTCTGGATATAGAATAAAAAGTGATTGGACTTCCACAGCCTACTGCATTAGGGAATTCCAAAGATTCCTCACCCTCTGAATTAAGAAGTTGCTCCTCATTTCAATCCTATATGGCTCAATATTTATTCTGAAACAATATCCCCTGGTTCTAAACTGCACTGCCACTTCTTTTGGCATCTGCTTTGTCTATCCCTTTTAGAATTTTGTAATTCTCTATTAAATCACCCCTCAGAGAATGCCAATGTCCTCAAATTCTCCTTATTTTCCAGTCCCATCATCCCAAAAATTAATCTGGTGAACATTTGTTGCATTCCTTCTTTTGCAAGTATATCCTGCCTGAGATACAGGAACGAGAACTTTACACAATACTCCAGATGCAGTCTCACCAGTGTTCTGTACAATTAAAGTTAGATTTCTTTGCTCCTGTACTCAGATCCACTTGCAATGAAGGCTAATAAACTATTTGCATTTGGAAATGCTTGCTGTTCCTGCATGATTGCAAGGACATTTGGGTTTCTTTGGACATCAACCCTTTCCAATCTCTCACCAGCTAAGAAATACCCTGCAACTTTGTTCTTTCTCCCATCTCACAATTATCTAGATCATACTGCATTTGCTACGTTCTTGCCCATTCACTTACCTTGTCTGAAACATCCTGAAACCTCTTTGCGTCCTCCTCAAAATCACATTCCGACTAAGTTTTGTATCACATGCAATCTTGGAAGTATTACAATTACTCCCTACATCCAAATCTTTGATAAAGATTGCTGCTTCCTCTTATGGAATCTTTCCCATTCCTTCTAATTTCTTCTCTTTTTCATTTAGTCAGGGTGGTACTCCCAGAAAGGATGATCCTTTTATTTGAAGGCTGGCAGCGTAAAAGGTGGGCACAAGTGAAACACCCTATCATGAATCTGGTAGAAAACAAAACAGGTTAAAACCAAAGGAAAGGAAATCAGTTGGACACCAGCAGCAAGGTAGGTCTATGGAATAGTTATTAATCATGACAGCCGTGACTCCTGCTGTTATTGTGCAGAAGCATTGGTCTTAATTTTAAAATGTAGTTTTAACACATTTCTTTTGGCCTTTTCTGACTTTGCTGCCAGATTTTTTTTGAAAGGTGTGCCCACATCTCAAGACACCCATTTGCATAGATTAATAATGTTTCCATTTGATTCTCGACAATGATGTTTAACACAGAAAGGGGAGAAACGTTCCTGCCTCCACAGAAGATTCCTTGGTTGAGGAGAAATTGAGACATATTGGAAACACTGGTATAGAACTGTTGTTCAAACAGAGACAACAGAGACAGGGAAATGAGAAGAATGGAATTGAGTGCTTACATGAAGCAGAGTGGGAAGAATTGATGAGAAGTCTGAAGACTTCCACTGGATACTCTTTAGCCTATCTCCAGAAATGAAGAGAGAGAAACTGAGGAATGGAAGAGTCATAGAATAACAGAAGGTAAAGAAAAGCTAGAAATTGGAAACAAGCAGAAAAAATGGTGAGGGGAGCTTCAACTACAGTCTGGCTGGAAGCAATATTGCATCTCGTGGTAGTTGCCATATAACTGCACAGAAAACAAATCTAAACTTTGTGGTGTATTGGAGTATTTTCAGAATTAGAATCCTGAAACAAACTGATAAGGTCAGGAAAGTAACAACAATTGGGAATCTCACTTCAGGTTTGAAATAGTCATCAACTGAGAGAATTGACGTAAGTAAAATCCTGCAGATTGATTTGAGCCAGTGTTGTGGTGCATTACCTTGATAATTTCTAGCCAGTGGTGCAAGGAAAGGAATTGTTCAGCCAAGACTGTAAAGTGGCAATAGAAGGGAAAGTGAAGCAGCTGGAGAACAGCACGATCCACTTTCGAAACTGAATCAATTGTATGAACCATTTTTCTTAAAATAACCTGCAGCTGACCACAAGTCCTACAAATGGTGACAGAGCTCCAGAAAAGTTGGAAGTCCAAAAATAGCTGTGAATATTAGCTTTACCACACGTGTTGGTAAATAGAGGAATTCTGATGGAGTGAAAAAGTAAAAATTGTTTGCAGTGATGAGAAGGTGAGTAATTAGAGGGCACAGATTTTAGGTATGTGCAAAAAAAAACTGAGTTTCTAAGAGATTTTTAATGCAGCGAATTATTATTGGAACACAATGCTTGAATCAGTGGTAGAAACAGATTCAATTGTCATTTTTAAATGAGAATTGGATCAGTATATCAAAGAGAGGAGAAAATCACGAAGCTGTGAGGAAAGAGCAGAGACACTGAAGTTATTGGCACCACTGAATGGCCCCACTGCTGCATTAATGATAGCATTGGAGAATGTCAGCTGCTTTGAAAACCCTTCCATTGGGAATCCTGTCACAATCATAGAATCATAGAATCCACACAGTGTGGAAGCAGGCCGTTCGGCTCATCAAGTCCACACCGACCCTGTGAAGAGCAACCCACCCAGATCCACTCCATTCCTGTCACCCTGCATTTCCCATGGCTAATCCACCTAACTTACATATCCAGAGGAGCACCCAGAGGAAACCCACGCAGACATGGAGACAATGAGAAGTCTGGTTTCTGCCAAAAGTTCACTGGCAACATGGTAATGAGGCCTTGTGCTCAAATTGTCAGAGGGGTAGCACAGTGGCTCAGTGGTTAGCACTGCTGCCTCACAATGCAAAGGACCCAGGTTCGATTCCACCCTTGGGCGACTGGTGGAGTTTGCACATTCTGTCTGTGTTTGCATGGGTTTCCTCCAGGTGCCCTAGTTTTCTCTCACAATCCAAAGAAGTGCAAGCTAGGTCAATTGGCTATGCTAAATTACCTGTAGTATCCAAGGATGTGCAGACTAGTGGGTAGCCAGGGGAAATACAAGATGAGAGGGATAGGGTAGGGGTTTGGGTCTGGATGGGTTGCTCTTCAGAGGGTCAGTGTGGATTCGGTGGGCTGAATGGTTTGTTGTCACACTGTAGGGATTCTATAATTCTATGTGCAAACTCCACACAGACAGTCGCCCAAGTCTGGAAACGAACCTGAGTCCCTTGAAGGAGCAGTGCTAACCACTGAGCAACTGTGCCACCCCTCTGAGAATTTGAGGGCAAGGCCTCATTATCATGTTGCCAATGAGCTTTTGGCAGAAAGCAGACTTCTGATTGGCACTCAAGTATAGGACAGACTGGTGAATGCCCAGCCATTAGGAAGGTGGGCTTTCGCAACTCCGTCCGCTCCACATTCCCCACTAACCCCACCACCCCCGGCACTTTTCCCTGCAACCATAGGAAGTGCTACACCTGCCCCTACACTGCCCCCCTCACTTCCATTCAAGGCACAAAACAAACCTTCCACATTAGACAGCGGTTCACCGCACATCTGTCAATGTGGTCAACTGCATCCACTGCTCCCGATGTGGCCCCCTCTACATCGATGACATCAAGCGGAGGCTTGGAGACCATTTTGTAGAGTATCTGCACTCTGTTCGCGACAAAGGACAACACCTTCCATTTGCCAACCATTTTAACTCCCCCTCCCACTCCCTGGACAACATGTCCATCCTGGGCCTCCTCCATTGTCACAACGACGCCACTCACAAACTGGAGGAGCAGTACCTCATATTCTGCCTCAAGAGCCTACAGCACAATAGTCTAAACGTGGATTTTACCAGTTTCAAAATCTCCCCACCCCCGGCCTCATCCCATGACCAACCTTCCCTCTCATCCCCGCCTCCTCGACCTGACACAGCCAGTCTATCTTCTCTCCCACATATCCGCCCCTCCTACCTCACTGACCAACCCCCACCAATACCTACCTGCACTCACCTATCACCATCCCACCTACCTTCCCCTGCACCAGCCCTCCTCTCTCTATTTATTTCTGAGCTCCCTTCCCCCACCCAATTTCTGAACAAGGGTCCCGACCCGAGACATCAACTTTCCTGCTCCTCTGATGCTGCCTGGCCTGCTGTGTTCCTCCAGCTCCACACTGTGTTATCGCTGACTCCAGCATCTGCAGTTCTTACTATTTCTGGTGAGGAGTTGTGATTGTGAACAGGGGTAACTCAGTTATTATTGTTCAGGAGCACTGTTCCTCTTTGGCCTTAATTTTGAAATGTAGCTTTAAGTCATATCTTTTTGGCTTTTTCCTGCTTTACTGTCAGCTTCTACTTAGAGGTGTGCCCGTATGAATGGACAAAGCTCCAGCCAGATTCAAGACAATGATGTTTAATATCAAAAGAGGGGAGGTCTTCCTGAAACTCTTCATTCCACATTTGGGTTTTAAAACAACAAAATTGATGGAAGCTCACAATTGGTCAGCCTGTACCAAAAAATACTCGTTTTAAGATGGGGTGTTGAATAAATTCTATGTATTCTGAACTTAATTGCAAATCCATTAATGATTAATGACTGGCTTCATTCACCCTCTCATTCAGTTCAGCCTTTCCACTAAAATTGGCAGCAGGTAATTTCATACTGCTGTCTTTGGCATTATGGTTGTAATGGACACGAGGGAATAAGGTGATGCACTTTAGCCTTGTGGAATGCAATGTCTCAACCTTCAGAATAACATAGAACTGCCATCACATGTAAATCTTCCTGATTGTCATTCATTGTGCAGAAGAAACAGCAGAACCAGAGAACAGGCTTGAACAAGATTAACTCTATAAAATCAATATTGCATACATCATGCATTTTTTACATCTCTTACCAAATGGAGATTGTGGCAGTATATTCATGAACTGTCAACACATATTGAAATTTAATGGCATCTTCCTTCTCTTTGGTGTACAATGGCATGAATTTTTAAGTATTTTGTTGTATATAGGATGAATTTAGTATGAGACTATACATCTGCCTGTGAATTTACTTTGCAATCCAAATGGAATTGCAAACATTGCAGGAAGCTCACAACCTTTGAAACTGAGAGCTACACAATATACAGGACCTAAAAAACCCCACAACATTAGGGAAATTATCCACCATCAATACTAGTGCTTTTGCTGTGGGGAAAACATACTTTACATGTACATTTTCATAATTAGTGTATATTTAACATAACATAACGATGAGCTGCTGGAAGCTGCTTAAAACACTGCAGGGTAAAATATTGTCTTGGGCAAAGGATTTTGCACTCTGCCCATAATCTTTTCTATTGGAGCAATGAGGAAGTCTAAATTGCAGCTTATTCACTCTCCCTCATTTTATGCTTTCATCCAAGGTAAATTTACAAATTGATACATTCATTTCAAGAACCTGCCTCTAATCTAGCCAGATGGTTTGTTGAAAGCCCTCTCCACTGATGATTAAATCTGGCTCTTAGTGAGGAAAATTGTCCACAATACAACATGGATTTCCAATTGCATTTAGAGATTTAAGGATGTTCATGCTACAAAAAAAAAATGTTGATGCAGTCAAGGTTATTCTCAGATTGGAACTAAAACACATTGCTGGAGCATTTAAGGCAGTCATTCAATCTTGGCTGCTGGCTTTTTTTGCATTAAAAATCAAGGAAACACAATTCCATCTGGCAACTGAGTCATAGGGCAGAATTTTATTACAACAGATGACTTACAGCAGGGGTTTCTGGTAGCAGATGGGAAATTCAGTCACTCGATTAACATACCACCTCCAGGTTTTTCTTTCATTGGATAGGATAGGTAAGGCCCATCCTAATTGTCCTTAGAAACTTGTGAAGTTGAGTTGCTTTTTTGAACCACATTAGTCAGTGAGGTGGTGCATTACAGTGCTTTCAGGGCTTCCAGAAATATGATCCATTTGGATAGTACACAGAGGTCAATCACACAAACCAAATAAGCTTTGCTGGCAATATCAGCAGTGGTGAGCAGCACATAGGTAATTCCTCATAGCTGAAAAAGAGTGCCAAAAGATGTTCAATGGCCAAGAATGCTGAGCGACATAGCATTTTTTGGTGCTAACTCTATGATAAGTCTATCATTGACTATCATTAACTATTCAATGACTCTATCATTGTCACTTTGAGAACTTGAATTCTGAAGCACAGATAAATGGGGTTTTAGTTTTCATTGCCGTGAAGGTCAGATCAGATTTTTTTCTTCAGGTTAGAAAGTTATTTTGAGCAGTGAGATCAAAACAGCATTTCCAAGAAAACACGTGGCTCAAGCTATAAGTTAAGCTATCTGGGGAGATCGTTGCTTAAAATTCTCAATAAGATGATCTTTTCATGATGCAAAACAAGACAGTCAGAAGCAGAGCCAGAAGCAAAAGATTCAGAAGAACAGTTTCTTCCCAGCAGAAGAGCAGTTTAGTTTTGGCTGTAATTCAGAATCCAGTTCTAAAGAAGAATCATTGGACTCAAAACGTTAACTCTGTATCTCCTTCTACAGATGTTGCTAGACCTGTTGAGTTTCTCAAGCACTTCCTATTTTTATTTCAGGCTTTAAAAATTGTTGCCCATTGCTACAGGCAAAAGACAGAGGGTGCCTAGTTAAACTCAATGGAATTAATGTCAGCAATAGTTGAAATGCCACAATGTGCACACTGTTAAGTTTTAATTCTTACCCCTTTGAACAATAATTTGTGTCTTTTATCTCCAACAGATCTTTGACAGAAAAGCAATAATAGGAGAAGGCATCCTCAGAAAAGAGGAACCATTCTGAGGATGCACAACGCATAACTTATGCATTCCTTGTACCATTGCAGGTATTAACACCTCAGTTTAAAGATAGCTGGGCTGTCACATGATGAGAGGCATGTCACCACTGAATAGGAGTAGGTGCCGGAGGGAGGGGCAGCACAGTCAGAAAGGACAGCGCTCTCCCAGCTCTGTTCAGTTAGATGTAGAAACTGAGTCTCAGATCTCAGAAGAAAAGAGAAATTCATTGTTACCCTGCGTGCCATAGCTGGGTCTCAGGTATTTGTGCTGATGTTCACCTCCATGGAAAAGATTGCTACGTGCAGGCAGGCTGCATGATCGCTCAGACCAATGGCCTACACATGGCCTGTCACTTTGCACAGGATGGATGAAAGCCTTGCCTTGGTTGTTCATCAACAAATCGCTCCCAGCTGTTGGCAAGCAGTAAAATGCAAGATGGCCAGCATTGTAGGGGGAAGCTGGTAAAATAGCATATGGAACGGAAGACCCTTCACTGCCTGCTCCCACTTCTCATCCCCTGTCCCTTCCCCAACAGCACAGTCAGTTCCCCACGTGCTGCCTCTGACTCACAAGTGCAGGTGAGGCAGTCTTTGGTAGCAAGCTCATGGGTTTCAGGAGGAAAATGTAATCCGACACAGGCATCTGACACGTTAGAGCAGGATATTATTGTCAATAATATTGTGTATATTATTGCTATATACAGGATATTGTCCGCACAATTGTTCTCCTCAAGCCTCAGGGATCGCACCAGCTAGGGGTAATAAAAAGTAGTTGAGAAAGACTTCTTAATTGTACAAAGGAATTCATTTGGGCATGCTTAACAATGCCGTGTCATTATCTATATATTGATTTAAATAAATTTAAAACTTCATTTAAATTATTCATTCTCATGACCTCTATTCATTGCTTTCTGAATTTCAAATTGATGGTAACCTTCAGGAGATTAGTATGACATTGGAGCTTAAGGAAAAAGTGTGAGTGTAGTAGTTAGATTCTTGTCTTTGGGAATGATTCATTTTGGGGAAGGAGGTGCAGAGTGTTTGAGATTGTACTAGAACATGGTCTCACATACTCAGATTAGCTGCAATATGATTGTACGAAGCAGCCAGGTAAACCACGCAAGGAGTCTGGCTACATCAGGACCCTCCTCATCCCTTTCATCCTCAGATGGTGAGTAGTACCTTCCTCCTCCTACAGATCCATTCCTCTCTGCAGTGTAATATTGGTCAAGACACTGCAGCTCACAGCTATTCTAAAGCGCCATCCTGGTACATACTGAAGGATGCCACGTACCTGCCCATCTCAGTACCTGCTCATTGATTGCCTTTGTCATCATGTGGTTCTTGCTGTACAGTTTTCTGGGGCAATGATCAGGCTCTTCACAGGAATCATCAGCCTGGTTCTATAAATGTAGCCCTTCAAGGAGTCATTAGCATCCAGAGGTGTGAAATCCTGTGGGAAATGTCACTGTCGCAGAATGAAGGAATCATGACAGCTTCCAGAATATCTTGCACGGGCCTGCATGATAACCTTCTTGTAGTCAAACACTATTTTGATTTTGATGGTGGAGGACTGTTTTCAGTTAATAAGTACCCCAGGCTGATCTGAGAGCAACTTGTGAGTCATGAGTGCAGTCAGTGACTCCCTGTACCTCTGAGAATCCAGGCATTGATGCAAATGTCAGATATATTTGTGTCTGATTTGCCTCACTAGTAGGAAAGTGGCCAAACATCAGTGACTAGGAATATACCATTGTGGGCAGCAAATTGTGAAACCCTGCAAATGTCACTGGCAGATGCCTGGGAAGGACCAAAGATGAAGAAATTCAACGCTCCGGTGACTTTAATGGCCACTGCTAATGCTTGCCAGGCCAGTTCTGTTGGAAGGATGTCTTGATGCACAAGGCTGATGATGTCAGCAATGCCTGCAATAAAAGCCTGAAGTATTGTCGTTGTGTCATGAGGAAGATGTCCGTTTATTTGTGTACCTGTTTGAGGGGTTTTAATCTTTGTTGAGCTGGAGCTCTATGTCCAGTCATTACATCCTATGCAGCAGCATGTGCCCTGCAGAGAAGACTGTTAATGTGGGTGTGGTTTTCAGATGTTCCTGCTGTTTGTGTGGCTCCTCTACTTGTTCATCTAAAGTTGTCCTCACATTGCATCATTTTGTCCCTTGCTGCAATAAAGAAGGAATGTTCAAGGTGGGTAAAATCGCTTGACCTCTAAAACTTTGCAAATTACTTGCAAAACAGTGAAATCAGGCTCTCAAAATAAATGTTGTAAATATAAGCCTTTCCCATTGCAAGCCGGTAGCGATGCACTTTCACTATTTAAAGGTTTTCCAGTCTATCAGGGACATTGTTCAATGATTTCCTCTGTGCTTTTGCCTTGTTGGCCCTGGCAAGTTCCCCATAGCACTGGAAACACATCCATTGCCTTTGAAAGCTACGATCCTGTTAATGCCACAATTAATTGCTTGTTTACATTTTTAAATGATGTGGAGGTGCCCATGTAGGACACACTCACACATACTCACTCTCTCGCCCTCACACACACACTCATTCTCTCTCTCCCACAAGCACTCAATCACTCACTGACTCTCTCTCTCTCCCTCACACACACACACAAACACACACTCAATCTCTCTCTCCCACACACACACTCACTCTCTCTCCGTCCCTCAAACAAACACACACTCACTATCTCTCCCACACGCGCACACACTCACTCACTCTCTGTCTCTCCCCTTCACGCACACTCACTCACTCTCTCTCCCCCTCACATCCACACACACTCAATCTCTCTTTCCCTCACACACTCACACTCTCTCTCCCACACACACACACAGACACACACACATACATACATACACGTAAATCTTTGGGGTGAATTTGTATTTGCAGATACATTCCATTTTGTTCAAGAAGCACACAACTTAAGGACAGTCAGTCAATGTGGCATCTTATAAATTCCTACTTTAGAAATAAAACCAGTCTGACTCCAAACCAAAAAACAAACAAATTCTAAACAAGGCTTCACATCTAACATGCATTGTCTGACCTAAAATGTCACCTCTTCCTTACAGTGATAAAGCCTTTAGTTCTCTCAGGGCAGTGACTTGAAAGAAATTCAGGGAATCACATATACACATTAATCAATTAAAACCTTTTAACAGATTAAAGATTTAACAGCATCTTAGGTTTGTTTAATACATCCTCCTCAGTTATGTGACCCTTTGATCTTTTACTTATAAAGGCTGTGTCTGATACTGCCTCTCTCACTAACACCTGAAGCTATGGGCAGGTTACAATGGCCCTTCTGTTTCCCCCATCACCATCAGCTGTTTCAGTTTGGCTGGACAGGATCTTTATTTCCACAGTTGGATGTTGTCAGCGGAGGCTGGAAGGGTGTCCAGGAAGTTCAAAAACCAAAACAGATTCTTCCAGGTAAGGCACCACTGGTGGAGTATCTGTCAGTGGGAAGCGGCTCAAGGCATCTGCATTAGCCACGTGGCTTCCTGGACATGTTCCAACTTGTATGTGCTGAGAATAAGGGCCTGGTGCTGAATTTACCGGAAGCTATGGGCGGCACCATCTCATCTTCCATCAGTGGCCCTTGTGATCTGTTACAATGACAAATTCTTGTCCATAAACGTATTGGTGGAACTTCCTCACACCAAAGATGACCAGTAAACCTTCCTTCTCTATCTGGGCATACTTGTGTTTGGCATCAGCCGGAGTTTGAGAAACATACACTATCAGGCATTCTTTTCCAGTGGGCCACCAGTGATCCAACGCTACCCTGATACCATACGGGGAGGCATTACATGTCAGCACCAGATCTCACTTGGGATCATAATGTGCCAACACTTTAGATAATGATAGCTGCTTTTTCTCTTCCCTAAAGGCTACTTCTTGGTTACATGACCATTTCTGAGGCTGACCCTTTTTCAATAGCAGGTGTAATGGTGCCAAGATGGAGGCCAGTTGTGAGAAAGGGTCACTGGACCTGAAACATTAGCCCTGTTTTTTCCTTCACAGATGCTGCCAGACCTGCTGAGCTTTTCCAGCAACTTTGTTTTTGTTTCTGATTTACAGCATCCGCAGTTCTTCCGGTTTTTATTTGATATAAACCCTTACGGGTTTTAATTGTAGTGTACTTCTGGGACTCCTCATCTAGTTGCATTTGTGGCTCATGTCCAGCTTCGTAAAGGACAGCACACCCCCCAACGCCAACTTTGTATATAAGTCCTCTATGCGGGGAATTGGGTATTTATCCAGCTGTGAAAAGCAGTTTACTGTTTGATTAAAATCCCCACAAAGTCGAACTGAGTCATCAGGCTTCACATTCGGTACGACCGGTGCTGCCCATTTCGCAAACTGAACTGGTTTGATGACATCTTTGCTTTCCAGCCTCCTGATTTCCACCTCTACTTTTGCCCACAAGACAAATGGCATCAGGCAGGCTTTGCAAAATCTCAGAATTGTGTCCTGGTTAATGTGTAAAGTGACTTTGGCCCCTTTGATAGTCCCAAGCCCTTCCTGAAATACTCCTGGATATTTCACTTGGACTTCACTGAGGCAGCCACTTTCTAATCGAAAAATGTTGAGCCAATCTAGGTGAATCTTTCTCAACCAATTCTGCCTCAATAGGCTTTGGCCCAAGACTGCTACTACTATCAGTGGTAAATGCACCAACTGCTTCTCATAGGAGACCGGAACTGAAGCCGTAACTTTAATCTGTAACAGTTCCCAGTGTACATTCTCAGTCTAGCTGACGTCTTGTGCAAGCTTAAAGGTTGGAGTCCGAGGGAATCTTGTTAATGACAGATTCTGCAACAACAGATACAGCTAGGCCGGTATCGACCCCCATGGGAACTGGGTGACCATTTAACTAAACCGTAATTTGATTCGGTTCCGATTTGGATTTCACTAACCAACTTAATTGTTCCAACCCACATGTAGGGGGACTTTCCAGGGTGTGCACTCTCCTGGGTACCAACCTACAAGTTTTCTTACCCAGGTCAGGCCTTGTAGGACTCCTTTTCTGTGTCGAGTCTGAATTCTGGCAGCAACTACAATGGCTCGCTGGCCCAAATCTTGAAGAACATTTTAGCCACGTGGCCGAGGCTTGGCTTTGTTGTGGAGTTCTGCTGTGGACAGGTGAGGATGTCCACTTCCATTGGGATGCCTTTTAGTTCCCATGCTCCACTTGCTGCATTTTCTAATGACAAAGCTAGCTGCAGGGCCTGTTTGAAGTCCAGTTGGGCTTCAGCTAGTAGGCACTTTTGCATAGTTACATCATTAATCCCACACACCAAACGGTCTCTCAGCCTCTCATTTAGGGTTAACCCAAAATCACATCACACTCGTACCACAACTGAAATAACCACATAGAGGACGGTTCCCATCACCAAGCGACCCTTTATTTAATCACGCACAGTATACTGACTGTGGTCAGCTTTCTCGGACTCGGTCCTCAATTGAGGAGATTCTAATCTGGATTTTTTTTTAAAACCCCTACTGTACTGCCATACAGCAGTGGTGCTTATTTTCCCCAGCACCCATGTTGTGTGCGTGCGGGTGTGAGATACGGTAAAAAAAATCAGCTGTGCAAATAACTTTATTAACATACCACCACCAGGAAAAACACCCATGCGACCAAAAGAACCAGTATCAAACAGACCCTCTGGGGCAAACGTGAAAGAAAAAGTGAGGGGGAGGGTAGGGATCAAATAAAAATAGAGTTGAAGGGGGAAATTTAGCACTCCACACCCCGTGGTGCCCTCATCTCCCAAAAGGCATCAAGAGCATCGGTGCACACTGCGTTCTCCTTTCCCACGGACACCCGGGCACAAACGTAGCCACGGAAAAGGGGCAGGCAGTCAGCCATAATGACCCCCTCCACAGCCCCCTGCCAGGACCTATTAATGGCCAGCTTGGCCAGGCCCAGGAGCAGACCCACAAGGAGATCCGCCGACCTGCCCGCTCCCCTCCGCACCGGGTGCCCAAAGATCAGGAGCATGGGGCTGAAGTGCAGCCAAAAACACAAAAGGAGGTCCTTAAGACAACTGAAAAGTGAGTGCAAGCACCCACACCCAATATATACACGGTCCACGGACTCCACAGTGACGCAAAATGAACAGTTAGGATTTCCTGGTTATATTGGTCAGCCAAGGCTTTCCTGATTGGCCCACGTTAACACCCACAATCAAGAACCTCATGGTCAATGAAGTCCACTTGGTCCCAATTACTACACTACCCCACTGGCATTTTTCAGGGAGTTAAACCCCACTTGCATCCAAACCTGCCCCCTCAGTTACAAGTTACAATTCTGTCCATAGACTTCAATCCTGTACTTATCACCTCATTTAGATTTCTAACGGTGTCAAAAATGCAGTCACACGCAGTGCAACAATCCTCTTGTCAAGGTACAATCTCTGCACTGATTAAAAAGCTAATTTGTCACATCGAGTACGATACTCGAATGATAATTATGAGTGGAGTGCACTTATTTGATAAATTATACCACTACTGCTGAAGATTTTTGAATTTTTGAAAGACTGATTCCAGTCTTCTGCATGTCAAAGCAATGTTACATTTACAGAATAAGTTAATTAAAAAGAGCGAAGAAAAATTATGGCTGACTTTTACTAACAGTTTTAAATGGTCTATCAGCTTCAATTTTTCTTCAATTCTATAGCTAGTTTCTATTAAAATCTTTGTCCCTTGATTCATTCAGATGCAAATGACTAGAGAATTTAATTAAGAATATTAAGGTTATTTTTCACACGCATTGAGATCATAATGGAAAATGGACAACCCTTCTTGTTAATAAGGTCAAATTTTTACTTATATTTCCTGAATAAGAAACTGAAATAATTGATCCCTACTTCTAAGTTATTTGATTTGTTTTTAATCTTGTTAGATCCCCTGCTTAATGCAGTATTTCCTTCATGAAGTATTCACTAAGTTTCATTTTCTATGATGTGTTCTCAATGTGTACTCGTTCAGGGAACCAGCTCAAAGATTCAGGAGCCTGCTGCGCACCATTTTCTAATTTCATTTTTGAATGGTTTAAAAATCATATACAGGTGTGTAGTAATTTTTTTTTGGTAGGTGCCCCAGCTGTCAAGAATGAAAGGCTAGGCAATTACCCATCCACCCTCCTTACAGATTTCATCACTTCTGGTGTTTGTTCGGCACTCTGAAGGGCTTTCACCAAACTTACTTCTATCATCTGAGTTAAACCCTCTTTGGAATGAAGCCCCACTTGCCTGTCCCCATCAGCTATTTGCTGGTGTTATTCCATTGTGAGTGTCTCACTGGTTGACCCAGTCAGACTTCATCCCTTACATTAAATGCATTTAGCAGCAACCCCATATGACTAAAATATCAGATGTCAGATACTTTAGAGACTTTTAAGTGACTCTTGGATAGGCACACGGAGGATAGTAAAATGTAGGGTATGCAGGGTAGATTGGTATTAGTAGGAGAATAGGTTGCACAACATTGTGGGCCGAAGGGCCTGTACTGTGCTGTACTATTCTATGTTCTATGTTCTATCTCACTGGGTCAGGCTTCATCCTTTAAACAAAGAAACAGCTTGGCCATGAAGAAGCCAATTTACTGAAGAGGCTTGGATTTGAACTCATTGGAGTTGAGACGAAATCTGCCACACCAGAAAGACATCTCATATATATGGTTGAGTTTGTGAGCATGTATTTCCCATCTTTATCTAACAATATTGTACCCCTGAATGTAATTCCAGCAGATGGGGTGTTAAAGAATATCCACAGCACGCTAATGAAAGCGAAAGTGTTTTGATAGTCAGGAAAGCCAACCTGTCTGAAGGGTGCTGAGATCATAACATTAAAGCATTAACCTGCTATTGGCAAATTGAAATTTTTGCCTTCTACCCAATAATTCTATTTCTGGACTTGTTTCAATCATTTATTTTCTCTAGTGGTGAGAGCATCTGTTAAATGGTGTCACAACACCCCTTTCTTATGCTGTCCATGACTGAGGTGAGTTTGATGCTAACAACAATATGAAAACATTTTCATTTCTTCTCACTGACTCCCCCATTTTGATAAGTTATGATCTTTTCTATAGCAATTGCATTATTACTATTGTCTGACATAAAAACGCTTGGCAGCTATAAATTCTAGAGGTGGACAACGAATTGGTTTTCTTTTGGGTAAGATACAAATTTATATTGATGTCATCTGTAAATATTCATTGCAATAGTTAAAATTTCGTTGATTACCTCCCACAGTTTTGAACCAATTAGTTATTACTACTATGAAGTCAGGTACCACATTGTGATTATGATTATGTTCTTAATGGAAAGCTGGACTTCAATTTGAAAGAAAAACTTTAATAATTCAATACTTCTTCAATATGCAAAAGTACAATAATAACCTATCTTATTAATATCAGTGTTTACTTGTAACATTTGTTGGCTAAGCCGGATTACTAATTGGTTCCCTTAGAATACAAGGCACAGTTAACTATTTACCTGGAATGTGTAACATGAGTGACTGGTGTAGGGTAATTGAAGAAACTAGGATTCCGCTGAGCATCAGTGGACCCATTCACTGCTAATAGAGTCAATATCAAACACACCTTCACTGGTTATTCAGATCCCTGACCCAATTTTACATCTAGCAAGCACTTAGATGTGTGTAGTTGAGGCTCTCGTCTCTTTAAGGGATGTGATCTTGCCTACAAGAGCTGTCTGGAAATTGGAGGGCTGACAGCTCTTCAGTGAAGCCTGCAGCTTCACTGACAGTGATGGCCACTGCTGGTTCTGCAAGAAGACATCAGCGGTTTCAATGGAGGGAGACCCAGAACACAGGTAAAACATGCGAGGTCCACTTAGGCAGATTATGGTGAGGCAAAGGTCAGGTTGATTGAGAAGGTAGGAATGGTGCTACTGAGGGGATGTTCTTGCTGTTGGGGGCCCTCCCTGGGCCACAGAGTACCCAATCTGGAAGGGCAAATCACTAAGGCCAAAGTCCACAGGATATTGTTAGGTAAATCCAGTAGGCTCCAGATGTAGTACTGTGGTAAATACACACAAAAAAGACACTGAAAAGCCTTCATCTGGCCACTTAAAGACTTCAATTGGTCTAAAGGTGGATTGGTCATCTGTGCACTTACACGCTAAGATCTCTCACTTCATCTACCCATCTCAGTATGTTTCCATTTATTGTGCTTTCCTTTTTACTGTATGACCTCCCTAAATGCACTACCTCACACTTATCAGAGTTGAGCTCCATTAGTCACTTTCCTGCCCACTCCACTAACCCATCTATATCATTTTGGAGCTGACAGCTATCTTCTGTGCTATCCATCACAAAGTTAATTTTTGTGTTGTCTGCAAATTTTCAATTGTGCCCCTCACAATCAAGTCCAAATAACTAACATATAAAATGTACATCAGGTGTCCCAACACCGAGCCCTATGGAACACCATGTGAAACTGCCTTCCATTCACAAGGGCAGCCATCAATCATTACTCTTTGTTTCCCACTACTGAGCCAACTTTGGCTCCAATTCAATAAATTACCCGGGATCATATGAGCTTTTTTTTTAAACAGCCTGCCATGAAGTTCCTTACTAAAATCCATGTAGACAACATCCACTGCACTATCCTCATCGATCCTATTTGTCACTTCCTCAAAGAATTCAATCAAATTCAATCAAAATTCAATCAAATTCAAATCAAAGCTATGCTGACTATCCCTGACTAGTTCATGACTTTATAAGTGACAGTTTATCTAATCTCTCAGGATTAATTTTAACAATTTGCCTACCACCAAGTAAGACTAATTATTTGGCATTTCCTTTGTACTCTTTCTGCACAATAGAACCACATGCATTCTTTTGCATTCTTCCAGTCCTTTGGCACCTCACCTTGTCTGGTGAAGATTAGAAAATAATCCTCAGAGCTTCTGTTATTTTCCTCCATGACCTCCTTCAACATCCTAGGGAATAATCCATCTGGCCCTTGCGACTTATCCACTTTCAAAGATTCCAACTCCTCTAACACTTCCTCTTTCGTTATAATCATTTTGTCCAACATTTCACACTGCTCCTCTTAGATTGCTATATTCACAACTTCCCTTTCCTTTGTGAATATGGAGGCAAAAAGTTCATTTAAAATTCTTCCCACCTCAGCCAAATAACTTGTCATTTTTGTAAAATTTGCCTTGCCCCAGTTAAACAAATGCACTCCTGATTTATTTCTGTCCTTTTCCAAAAAAAAGTACTGAATCTAACTGAACTGTGGTTACTAATCCTGATATGACCATCCACTATCAGTTTACCCACTTGCCTACCTTCATTTCCCAAAACAAGATCTAGAATTTCACCTCATCTCATTAGGTTTGTCATGTATTGTTCAAATTTTTAAAAATCGTGGACATGGTACATGAATTTTTCACCATCAATGCTCTATTTTGTTTGAAACCCAGTTGATATTGGGATAGTTAAAGTCTCCTGTCATTATTGTCCTCATTTCTCCAGGCAGAAAGGTGTTTGCAAATACGTTCATCTATCTCCCTCCCACTATTTGGAGGATTATAGTATTTTGCAAGTAGTGTGACTGCCCCTTTTTTTATTCCTAAATTCAATCCAAAAAGCCTCTTGTTAGCCCATCTGGTATATTATCCCTTCTCACAACTCTAATTGATTCTTCAACCAATACCGCTACCACCCTGCCTTCCTTTTTGTCACCCACTTTATTCTGCCTGAAAATGTTATATCCAGGGATATTGAGCTGTCAATTCTGACCCTCCTTTAGCCAGGTTTCTTGCCTTATTTGTAATACTCATTGCATTAAAGTATAAACACCTCAATTCCCTTTGCTGGAGTCTTTTTAATCCTTATTTCTTTTGTCTTTCTAAGTTGCTGACTGCATCATTAACTAATGTTCTACCTCCCATTTCCTGATCTGAATCTAACCCAGTTAAACCTACACTTTGTTTCCCATCCCCCTGCCATACTAGTTTAGAACATCACTAAGAGAATTAGCAAAAGGCCCTGTGAGGGGATTTGTCCCGTCTTTGCCCAGTTTCATCCTGTCAGGTTTACACAGGTCCCACCTTCCCCAGAAATAGTCCCAACGCCTCAAGAATCTAAACCCCTCCCTGGTACACCATTTCACAAGCCAAGCATTCGTCTAATCTATCCTATTATTCTTGCTCTTCTAGCATGTGGGAGTAATCCTGAGATTAATATATTTAAGGTTGTGCATTTTAATTTATTACCTAACTCCCTGCATTCAGTTTTTAGGTCCTTATCCCTGTATTTGCTGATGTCATTGGTACCTATATGTACCATAACCGCTGGTTGTTCATCATCCCACTCCAGAATGTCCTGCAGCTGCCCTGTGACACCCCTGACCCTGGCACCAGGGAGACAACATACCAACCTGGATTCATATCTGCACCCAGAGAATAGCCATCTGTACCCCTTACTATTGAATCCCCTGTCATTACAGCCCGCCATTTATTTTCCTCCCTGTGTGGAGAAGAGCCACCCATAGTGCCATGAACTTAGCTGATTGTGCTTTCGTCTGAGAGGCCATCGCCCACCAACAGTATCCAAAGCTGTTTGGGAAGGGGCTGACCACAGGGACCTCCTGCACTTCCTTCCTGAGCCTTTCAATTTGTCTGAGGATCACCGAATCCCCCTCTCTGCCTATGTAATCCTCACTTGTGGAGTGACCACCTTGCTGCACTATGAGTGCTCCTTGGCAAAACGAGAAAGCTTTCGAGTTGGGTGGAAACAGGGAGTTAGGTGAGACAGGAGGTTGGGTGGAAACAGGGAGTTAGGTGAGACAGG
>NC_063350.1:44788495-44810928 GCF_021869965.1 Rhincodon typus | reverse complement strand
TAGATGAAGTTGAACGACTGAGTGCAGCATTCAGTCTTCATCCAGGTAGTTCAGAAAGACTCACTGTCCCAACAGAAAAAGCCAATTAGTAAGTGATACCTGCAGAGTATTTTCTTCCAGTTTTTAAAGCAAAATAGATTAGCTTAAATAAAGGTTGGGATTTTTGATTATAATGGAAGTGTTTGAAATGAAGGAAGGTCCTTAGCTTAATTAAATTTTCTTAAAGGGAGTAAGTATCTTAATCTACAGAGAAGTCATGACAGGAGACCTCAGACCCATGGGATGCTCTTCTTGTGCAGTGTGGGGAAAAAGGAACACTTCCAGTGTCCCTGATGATTATGTGTGCAAGAAGTGTGTCCAACTGCAGTTAATGACTAACTGCTTTTCGGAGCTGGAACTGCAGGTAGATTCACTGTGGAGCATCTGTGATGCTGAGAATGTCATGGATAGCACGTCTAGCGTGCAGTTAGCTCTGTGAAAGTTTTCTTATCTACCGTTCTGCAATTATAATTAGAATTGTCATTGGATCGTAAAATAAAATACTTTATACTTTAATGAGTAAGTTAGTTATTTCTTTGGCGTTTAAAGTCTTTTTTCGCCCCGGAAATGATAAAAATTCATTAATTCAGAATTAAGAGACCGATGTCAAGGCTAAAACTTTAAGGCAGAAATGTTAATTAAAATTCAACAACTTGCTTCAGCATGGATTCAGACATAGTGGCAAATAGGCTTTCAGGCATGGTAGATGTGGCAAAGTTCCCCATTGGTTGTAACAACAACCTGACTAGTTACCAGTATATCCATGTGGGTGAGAAGCACTTCCTCGCACTGTCAGGGCAGCAACAGGGGCTCAGCCAGGCTGATGTCTTGCACAAACCCCAATATTATGGAATTAACATGATTGGCTCTGGACTGGCTGGGCCAGAGATCAGAAAACAGTCTCTCTCTGAGTTATCTGCCGTCACTCCACTGACTGGCTCTGCACGTAGGGTGGAATCTTACCATATTTTGACCATGTGTCAATGTTGTCACGTTTCACAGAGGGTTTCTCTGTGAGGCCTAGCATGATTTCTCACCTTATCATCACAGACTCACCTCATTACTACCTACCACACACCTACTCACCCTGATGCTATTCCAATTCTATCATCTCACAAGCAACTCACCAGGTCAGTTCAAGGTGAGTGAGTGCTAATAGAATAAGTGAGCAGGCCTGAGATGGAACCTGGTCTGTGAGCTGGGTCTCTGCTCTTGCACACAAAATGTCCTGGCAGCAGCCTTTCCATGTTAGGTGTCAGTGCACCCCAAAGTGCAGCTCTAAAGAGCAGAAGTGTCCTGCAAAGTGGATCAGTGAGGTGACATGAGGGTTCTGAGAAGTTGGCAGTTGTCAGATGCCAAGTCCATGGATTGGCGGTCAATGTGGCAGTGGCCTAGGAATGGGCCCTGAGACATTGTTGGCAGGAATCCAAGATGGCGACCCAAAGGATTAAGTGGCAAGGTGCAGTCGCCAGATACCCACTGAAACTTACATGTTGGGAATTGTTGATGTTAACGTTCCTCATGGTAGGTGGTAGAATGGGAAGCTACACATCAATGAAATGAAATTTGCAGTTAATGAGGCAGTTAATAAGCAAGATTCCCCAGTAATAGGTTTCTCGCCCCTGCCTAGAATGGTCTCGCCTGACATCTCACATGATTCTCTCGGATTTCCTGCTAAAGCTTACATCATTCAAGCCCCTTTAAAGTCCGTCCATGGGGTCTAGACGTGCACATGACTAACTGAGTGAGTTTCCCGTAGTTTCCCCCTTACAAACACAAATGCAGAAGGACCGATAAAACGTAGGAAGAAATCAATTTGTAAAAACATAACAAACATTTCCTACTTACTTAGAATAGCCAGTGTTGCTCTGAAGGGAAGGTTAGTAGCCTCTGGTCCTCAAGTGCCCATGTCTGTCTGCTGCCTGCTGTTAAAATTTACAGGAAATGTATAATTACCAGCAAATTATAAGAGGGATTTTAAATCAGATTTTCTGTGCCTTTTACATTCACTTGGATAATCAATTAAACAGTCATATTTTCTATACATCACAATTCTTACTTGTCTTAAATAATGAAATAAAATAAAAGCATGCTATATTCTCCAGATTTCAAATAATTTTACCCAGCAGCAAATGGTATTACCATGAGGTGGTAACAAAAGCTCCTAACGACCTCTCTCCACAGCAATCAATGGCTGTTCTCATCAACCAATTTGAAACTTGTTTCAACTGTGTAGATGGAGTGATAAAAATTAATCAGTAATCCTATTGGATTCTGAAAGAGGTTTATGGTTTAACTAAAAATTGTGCAGTGCTCAGAATATCTCTTTAACTTTTTCCCTTGTTTCAGGGGTCAGCTAGCTCAGTTGGCTAGACGATTAAAGTATGATGCAGAATAAAGCCAACAGCACTGATTCAATCCCTATACTGACTGTGATAACAAGATGTGGAGCTGGATGAACACAGCAGGCCAGGCAGCATCAGAGGAGCAGGAAGGCTGACGTTTCGGGTCTGGACCTGAAGAGGGGTCCAGACCCAAAACGTCAGCTTTCCTGCCCCTCTGATGCTGCTTGGCCTGCTGTGTTCATCCAGCTCTACACCTTGTTATCTCAGATTCTCCTGCATCGGCAGTTCCTACTACCCCTATACTGACTGTGATAATTTATGGATACCCTACCTCCTCACCTTACCCTATATTTGTGGAGTGATTACCCTCAAATTATACATGACCACTTACAACACGAATGAGGAGACCTGCCTATGATCGCTTGTAGACCAAAGTTCCTCACAGTCTCTTATTTTTTCCTGATTTACTGTTTGACATGCCAAACATCACATCATTATGTCACATGCCAAAAGTCACAGCTGCATGCTCTCCATTTAAACTGAGTTGAGGTCAAACACTCAAGTATTCCCTCTAATAGAGGACCATAACATATTGGAGCAGAGATAGGCCATTTGGCCCATCAAGGTTTCTCTGTCATTTCATCATGGCTGATATGCTTATTATACTTATTCCTCTGCCTTCTCCCCTTAACCCTTGATCCCTTAATTAATCAAGAACCTATCTATCTCTGTCTTAAATGCAGTCGGTTCTGCTATACCACGATAGTTGCATTCCTGCGCAACGTCATGCTGTAGATGAAGGGCTTGTCATATGAGGAGCAGTTGAGGACTCTGGATCTGTACTTGATGGAGTTTAGAAGGATGAGGAGGGATCTGATTGAAACTTACAGAATACAGGGAGGCCTGGATAGAGTAGAGACTATGTTTCCATTAGTAAGAAAGATTAGGATCCGAGGACACAGCCACAGAGTGAAGGGATGACCCTTTAAAACTGAAATATGAAGGAATTTTTTCAGTCAGAGGGTGGTGAATCTGAGGAATTCACTACCACACCGGGCTGTGAAGGCCAAGTCATTGAGTGTACAGTTGGTTCTGCTATAATGCGTGTCCCGACAACGCAAATTGGCTATATCGCAACTGACAAATAGGAGAACACTATTTCTAAAATGCAAACGTGTGTTGGCTATAACACAATTTCATCAGTGCTCCTCATCCTGGATAATGCGCCAAGCCATCCTCACACCATTGGTGAGCTTTCTGAAAACATCAAAGTGCTATTTCTACCCTCAAACACAAACTCTTTCCTTCAACCCATGGACGAGGGCACTATAGCACCTTTTAAAGCTTGTTATTTAAAGCACACATTTAAGACACTGATTGCAGCCACTGAGGGGGTTACGGACAGTGTTCTTCAATTTTGGAAGAGCTTTAACATCAAAGAATGCAAAGAAAATCATGCTATAGAAATAATAGGGCCTGTGGGAAAAGCAGGGTTAGGGGAAGACCACCCAAAAATATCACTCAAAATTGCCCAAAAATCACTCAAAAGCCTAGCACAAAGGATAGCACAGTTCGAATAAATGTTTAATTCATATCTAATAATGAAATAAAAGTAAATTTAACAACTTTCCTCGAAAAAGTGTCAAGATGACTTGATGGGGGAGAAGCTTTTGAGGTTGCTCTGTTGCTGATGCAGGGGCTAAAGGTCACCATCATCATCATCATCATCAACTTCAGGTACAGTTGTGGTTGCAGGGTTAGGACAAAAAATAGTTAATCCAGGAGTGGATGGCTGTGGTTCATTGTCTATTACTGTTTCTTGGAGGTTGGCTTAAAGAGAGACATCCAGTTTTTGCTGCTTTGCCCTTTTTTCTTATTTCATGAAGGAGCTGTTCATAGGGTGCCAAATAAGATCTTATTCCAGAACTGCTAACCTGCTGTGTTCTGCATTGTAATCATTGTCCTCTAACAGCTGCACCTGCTTCTCAGTTTCCTTCAGGGCAGAAAACAAAACAGAAGTGGAAAGGTCTTGTAGTGCTGCATCATGGACTTCATCTTCTTCATCCCCAGCTTCCATTTCCCCCTCAGTGACAAGTTGTTGTAGATCAGCTGTAGAGAGTTCTTCACAGTGGGACTCAAGCAGCTCTTTAACATCTTCTGACAGATCGAAAACTTTAAAATCTTGAAAAAAATCTGGGAGACGCTTCTGCCAAACTGCGTGCAAGCAGTCCTTACTGACATCACCCCAGGCCTCCACGATAATGTCAATTGAATTCTTTGATGTTAAAGCTCTTCCAAAATTGAAGAACATTGACCTTAACCCCCTCAATGGCTACAATCAGTGTCTTAAATGTGTGCTTTAAATAACAAGCTTTAAAAGGTGCTATAGTGCCCTCGTCCATGGGTTGAAGGAAAGAGTTTGTGTTTGAGGGTAGAAATAGCACTTTGATGTTTTCAGAAAGCTCACCAATGGTGTGAGGATGGCTTGGCGCATTATCCAGGATGAGGAGCACTGATGGAATTGTGTTATAGCCAACACACGTTTGCATTTTAGAAATAGTGTTCTCCTATTTGTCAGTTGCGATATAGCCAATTTATGTTGTCAGGACACGCATTATAGCAGAACCAACTGTACACTCAATGACTTGGCCTTCACAGCCCGGTGTGGTAGTGAATTCCTCAGGTTTACCACCCTCTGACTGAAAAAATTCCTTCATATTTCAGTTTTAAAGGGTCATCCCTTCACTCTGTGGCTGTGTCCTCGGATCCTAATCTTTCTTACTAATGGAAACATAGTCTCTACTCTATCCAGGCCTCCCTGTATTCTGTAAGTTTCAATCAGATCCCTCCTCATCCTTCTAAACTCCATCAAGTACAGATCCAGAGTCCTCAACTGCTCCTCATATGACAAGCCCTTCGTCCCTGGAATCATTCTTGTGAACCTCCTCGGCAGCTCCTCCAATACCTTCCTTAAATACAGAACCCAAAACTGCTCACAATATTCCAGATGCAGTCTGACCAGAACCTTATACATCTCTGTTCTTGAAATGAATGCCAATGTTGCTTTTGCCTTCCAACCGAACCTGCATGTTAACTTTAAGAAAATCCTGAAATAAAACTCCTAAGTCCCTTTGTGCTTCAGATTTCTGAAGTCTTTCCCCCTATTTAGAAAACAGTCGACACCTCTGTTCACGCAACAAAAGTGCATAACTTCTCACTTTCTTACATCGTGTTCCATCTGTCACATTTTTGCCCAATCGCCTAGCCTGTCCAAGGGTGAGGTGACAGCCTTGTGGTATTATCGCTGGACTGTTAATCCAGAGACCCAGAAAATGTACTGGTGACCAGAGTTCAATTCCTGCCTCGGCAGATGGTGGAGTTTGAATTCAATAAAATATCTGGAATTTAGAATCTAATGATGATGATTAATCCATTGTTGATTGTTGGAAAAACACATCTGGTTCACTAATGTCCTTTAGGGAAGGAAACTGCCATCCTTACTTGATCTGGCCTACATGTGACTCCAGACCCACGGCAATGTGGTTGACTCTGAACTGCCCTCGGAACAATTAGGGATGGGTAATAAATGCTGCCTAGCCAGCGACACCCATATCCCATTAATGAATAAAGGAATTCCTTCTGCAGACTCCTCACTTCCTGTTAGTCAGGAAGTTGAGAATCCTGTTACAGATTGAGGGAGCTGAGACCTATGTCCCAAACAGCAACCACACCTTCAGTTCCTTTGTCCCGATCATTAATGTATAACATAAATTGTTGTCCCAACACTGAGCCCTGCGGAACTTCACTAGTCGCCAACTGCCATCCCGAAAAAGACCCTTTCATCTTCATTCTCTGCCTTCTGCCAGTCAGCCAACCCATTATCCATGCTAGTCCCTTGCTTCCAGTGCCATGGGTTCTTACCTTATTTGGTAGCCTCCTGTGTGGCACCTAGTCAATGGCCTTTTGGAAATCTAAATACATCACATCCACTGGCTCTCTTTCATCTAACTTGCTTGTTATCTTTGCAAAGAATTCTAACAGATTTGTCAGGCATGATCTCCCCTTGTCGTAGTTGTGTTGACTCAGCTTTATTTTGTCATGCACTTCCAAGTACTCCACAATCTCATTCTTAATAATAGACTCTAAAACTTACCAACAACCAAGGTCAGGCTAATTGGCCTATAATTTCCTGTCTTCTGCCTCCCTCCCTCCTTAAACAATAGTGTTATATTAGCCATTTTCCAGTCTTCTGGGACACTCTCTGACTCCAGTGATATCTGAAAGATCATCATAATCTACTCAGCTATCACCTTCACAACCCTAGGGTGTAGCTCATCTGGTCTGGGTGATTTATTCACCTTTAAAATTTAATTGTCACACAAAAAAAAATGTGGGTGAGTACACAAATTCATTGTACAATCAAATTATTTTTCCTTGATTTTTTTCTTTCTTCCTCTTGTCCACCCTTCTTTGGTGTCCTTCATTTCCCATCTTTCCTATTCCTTACTTGTGTATGATTTTGTTACATCTATCAACAAAATGAATATTTCCTTTTTGTCATCGGTATTAGAAAATGTTGTATTTTTATACAAAGTTATCTTTGTTGAACCACTCTGCTTACTTTTTTCATGAACTTAGGACATCTCAAAGCACTTTACAGTTAGTGGAGGACTTATGAAATGTAATCATTGCTTTCTGTAAGGAAATGCATCAGCTAATTTATGAACAGTAAGATCCCAGAAGCAGCAATGAGGTAAAAGACCATATCATATGTTTAGACACGCTGATTGCAGGATAAATGTTAACCACTACACCATGAAGGTTTATAGCGTTTTATAGAATTAAAGAATCTTTCTGTATTGAATAGGATTATTTAGCCACTCATGCTGAGGCCAATTCTATGAAAGGACTAATCAATTAGTTCGAACCAGTTTCAATTTTCTTCTGTCAAATATCTATTCAATTCCCTTTTGAAAAGTGCTATTGAATCTGCTTTCACCATCCTTTCAGGCAGTGTATTCATACCATTTGTACTCATTGGCTAAGATAATTTCCCCTCATCTTTCCTTATACTCGTCTCCTTCTCTAGTCCCTTCATGTAACTGATTCTTGGTCTCTGGATTAACAGTCCAGCAATGATACCATCAGGCCATTGTCTCCCCAGGTCAGAACATTGTGTACAGGAGTTGGGAGGTCATGTTGCGGCTGTACAGGACATTAGTTAGGCCACTACTGGAATACTGCATGCAATTCAAGTCTCCCTGTTATAGAAAGGATGTTGAGAAACATCAAGGGGTTCAGAAATGATTTACAAGGATGTTGCCAGGATTGGAGAGTTTGAGCTATAGGAAGAGATTGAATTGGCTAGGGCTATTTTCCCCAGAGCACCAGACGCTGAAGGATGACCTTACAGAGGTTTATAAAATCATGATAGGATGAATGGTCAAGGTCTTTTTCCCAGGTTAGGGGAGTCCAAAGCTATAGGGCATAGGTTTAAGGTGAGAGGGGAAAGATTTCAAAGGGACCTAAGGGGCAACTTTTTCATGCAGAGGTTGCGTGTATGGAATGAGCTGCCAGAGAAAGTGGTGGAGGCTGGTACAATTACAACATTATAAGGCACCTGGATGGGTACATGAGTAGGAAGGGTTTAGAGAGAGAAGGGCTAAATGCTGGCAAATGGGACTAGATTAATTTGGGCTATCTGGTTGGTATGGATGAGTTGGACCGAAGGGTCTGTTCAGTGCTGTACACCTCCATGACTCAATGACTCTATGACTGGTCTGTGTTCACGAGTCTCTGTAGTTTCTTGCGTTCTTGGGAAGAGCAGTGATGCATCCAGATGGCGTGCTTTCTATGATGCATCTATAAAAATTTGGAAGAGTCTTTATGGACGTGACGAATTTCCTTTACATCCTAAGGAAATAGAGACATTGTCACAAATAACACAGTGTACAGCTGGATGAACACAGCAGGCCAGGCAGTATCAGAGGAGCAGGAAAGCTGAAGTTTCAGTCGGGACCCTTCTTCAGAAATGGGGGAGGGGAAGGGGGCTCTGAAATAAATAGAGAGGGGGGGTTGGGCTTGGAAAGGTAGGTGGGATGGTGATCGCAAGTAGGTAGTGGTGGAGATTGGTCAGCGAGGTGGGAGGAGTGGATAGTTGGGAGAGAAGACGGACAGGTCAAGGAGGCAGGGATGAGAGGGAGGGTTGATCTTGGGATGGGGTCGGGGTGGGGAGATTTTGAAGCTGGTAAAGTCCACATTGAGACCATTGGGTTGTAGGCTTCCAAGGCGGAATATGAGGTGCTGCTCCTCCAGTTTCCGGGTGGCATCGTTGTTACACTGGAGGAGGCCCAGGATGGACATGTCGTCCAGGGAGTGGGAGGGGGAGTTGAAGTAGTTCGCGACTGGAAGGTGTTGACGTTTGTCACGAACCGAGCATAGGTGCTCCACAAAGCAGTCTCTGAGCATCCACGTGGTTTCCCCGATGTAGAGGAGGCCACATCGGGAACAGTGGATACAATATACCACATTAGTGGATATGCAGGTGAACATCTGTCTAATGTGGAAGGTTTGTTTGGGGCCTGGGATGGAGGTGAGGGGGGAGGTGTAGAGGCAGGTGTAGCACTTCCTGCGGTTGCAGGGAAAAATGCCGTGGGTGGTGGGCTAGTGGGGAGTGTGGAGCGGACGAGGGAGTCGTGGAGAGAGTGGTCCCTCCGGAAGCCAGGTAAGGGTGGGGAGGGAAATATGTCCTTGGTAGTGAGGTCAGATTGCAGGTGGCGGAAGTGGCGGAGAATCGGGAGGTTAATGGGGTGATACATGAGGACAAGGGAAATTCTGTCTTTGTTTTTATTGTGGGGAGGGGGTGTGAGGGCCGAGGTGTGGGAAACGTAAGAGATGCAGTCAAGGGCGTTTTTGACGACTGAAGGAGGGAAGTTGCAGCCATTGAAATACGAGGGTATCTGGGATGTTTGGGAGGGGAACGCCTCATCTTGGGAGCAGATGCGGCGGAGGCGGAGGAATTGCTTTCTTGACTGTAGTATCACTGCGGCATTGGTGGAGAAGGTGTTGTCTCATATCCTGACAGACTGCAACCTGTTAGTCAGGAAGTTGAGAATCCAGTTACAGAGGTGGGGAGCTGAGACCTATATCCCAAAGTTTGGAGATGACTTTGTTTGGACACTCTGCCACTCCCCTGCCTATTTCCCTAGTCCACACCCTCCTAAAAACTGCTGGTAAGCTTCCTCACTGGTTCCTTCACTGGTTTTTCTGGGACTTATAATTTGCAAACCTTGTCATTATGTACCAAAATCCAGATCATTCACATATATCGAAAAATGTAATGGCCTTGTAACTAAGCATAAAGACACCACTGGAAACATCCCTGCATCTGAAAATGAACAGTTCTCCATTACTCTCTATATACTATACTTTTCCAATTTTGTATCCAGGCTGCCACTGCCGATTTAATCCTATAAGATTTTTTGATAACAAGTCTATAATGTTGTACTTTATCAAATAACTTTTGAAGTCCCATAGTTATAACATCAACTGGATTGTCCTCAATAACCCTTTTTGTTACTTCACCAAATAATCCAATCAAAAGAAATAGGAAAGGAAGGAAACACACTAAACAAGTGCAATTCTTTTGCTGCTTTTGTATGTACTGTGCCAAATTCAGTGCATTAGAAGTCCGGCAGCATATAATGTTTAATAGAGCATATCATCTAGTTGGCTTCTCCTTGAACTCAATTTTCTGTCATCAATACTTATATTGTATTCTACCTGTTGAAACTGCATAGCCTTAAGTATTCTGAAAATCACCTCTCTGCGACCTGTTGGACTCTGATGTGTTTGTGGTGTCAATTAACTGTGCATTTCATGAAATTGCCACAAAAGACCTCAGGTTTCCCAACTTTTCTTCTACTCATCATCTTATATGAGGTCGTAAAACGATTAGTTTTCTCAGCAATCTGATTCACAGACCTGGGCTATTACTCAAACATATAGATCTTTACATTGTCTGAAATAGCTCGACAATGTACATTATTGAATAAAAACTGAAAGAACTGCAGGCGCTGTAAATCAAGAACAAAATCAAAAATTGCTGGAAAAGTTCAGCAAGTCTGGCAGCATCTGTGAAGAAAAATCAGAGTAAACATTTTGGGTCCAGTGACCCTTCCTCAGAACATTCTGTGGAAGGGTTACTGGACCCGAAATGTTAACTCTGATTTTTCTTCACAGATGCTGCCAGACGTGCTGAGTTTTTCCAGCAACTTCTGTTTTTGGTCTCGATGGGGGCCTGCTTCCACACTGTAGCAATTCTATGATTCTAGTAGACTTATGCTGTAAGTCTGACAGGCTGAGTGTAGATTTTCAGACCCAAGGACTCTTAAGAACCAGAGCCTAAATTCTTATTTGACCCTCTGTACGATGGCATGCTATATCATTTTGAGACTACGTACACTACAGAAAGGACTTTTGTTTTAATTCAGGTTGTAATATTACAATGATATTAGTTCTAGCCTATAAAGAGTTAAGTACCAGATATATGCAAACCATTTAGAATGTTGATGAGGATGGTTCCCATGTGGTGGTGCCAGATTGCTATCATAGTCTGTTTACTTTTGTATATTGCATTTGCTTTGAGATAATAAGCTTCATTATGGCTCGCTCTTCAATATTTCTTGCCTTTCTGAGCTTTATGTGTTATACCTGGCAGGGGATGTGACTGAACTAGGCATTGTGGAGCAAAGACCACATCCCATTACCCACGCTCCCCCCCCCACACCCCCACTCCCAACCCCAGTAGATGAGCGTAGGGAATATTTTATTTAAGCATTAACTTTGCTCTGCAGACCAATGTTCAAAAGAGTTGTGGGTGAACTCAGAGAGGATCGTCATTGTTTTTTTTTCTATCTCTGGAGTGTTGGTATGAGAGGGACAGGCTGGAATGAGGTATGAAAATGTGTGCCCTGTAACAAAGGGAGTCATGACCAGGGACAGCTGCTTTGAAAATTAATTTTGCCCACTGTAATACAAAAATTGTGCATTTTGCTTTTTTATGTTCTAAGGCACAGGAGGATAAATGCCACTGGTGCCTGCAGAAGTCAGGAGACAGAACAAGTTGTAAAATAGCAGGAGAAGTTTGGGCATGTTGGGAATACATTTATAGTGGCAGTAAATGGAGAGCAGCACAGCACTTGATAATGATTCTTACTTGGTTGCTGGGACATGAGGTCTTGGCATGACCACGTGCATGGTCATGTTCCCCATCAGTAATGCAAGGATTCTGTCCTCATAAAGGATGAAGAGGTAGATGTCATGTACCGACCCACTCTCACTGTGGGATGTTTTCTCCTGGGATAAGACAAAGAAAGGGATTCAGTAAGATTAAAGTGGCTGGGACAGCTGTCAGTACAGGTGAAGGAAAGGCAGTGAGGTGTCCCAAGTGAGTGAATAGGCAGCATGTTTATGGTACTGGGTGTTTGGAATGGGTGAGAATGAATGAGACAAGATGCTGTGTGCAGTAGTGAGAGTGGTAGACCATGAGCTTTGGTAGGAGGCGGGTGCAGTAGCAAAGTTAGAGTGAGTGTGAGGGAGAAGAGGTGGCTCTTACTTTTGCAGAGGACAGAAGGTCATTAACCTTCTCCCTGCACTGCCGGGCATTCCTCTGGACCATGCCCCAGGTAGCAGCTTTAGACCCAGCAGGCAGGGATTGGTGTCATGGTCTCTTCTGACAGTCCTGAGGAAACAGCCTTCTCTCCATATTGTCCAAAAGGAATTCTAGGACCCTCTCAGCAAATTGAGGCACGAATTTACCTCCGTCAGCCATCTCTAGGGTAATTTTTCCAACACTGCAACTGTGAAGGGCAGCTCCTGTCTAATAGTGATTGACCTGAGGCGTAGCTGGGGTTTAAATATTGCACTGGTGATGGAAGTCCCAGGAAGTCCTGAATATTTCTACTGCTGATGAGAGTATGACAGCATAAGCATGGCACCATGGAGAAGTAGTGGATATAATGAGGTGAGCAGTGTAAAACTGTGCAAGAAAACTCATGAGGGGTTGCAGAGAAACTCTCCATGAAACTGATGCTTGGCTGATTTTTGTACAACTTAGCCCTCTGACTCTGAGTTAAAGCTGCGGACTTTATGCATCCACATGGTGAATCTTGATATTTACCCAAGAAATATTATGCAGGTTAAAACCTGGATAACTCCAAAAGCAGATCCTACCTCTTCAACCCATTGCCCACTTCCTTAACTATACCCCGAATTACTGACTACACCTAACCACCCAAGTAGCCCCCAAACTATTCAACTATTCCCCCAGTCCAGCCACTTCTCCAATTGAACCTGACTGGCCTCCCAACAAGAGCCAACTACCACCCTGTACCAACTAACTTACCAATCGCCAACCTGATCCATAAGCTCATTTCACTCACATACTACCTAACCATCTGCCCAAATCAACCACCCACCTCACGCAACTATTAACTAATCCACATAAACACTTATTAACCTACAATCATTTACTCACACATTCATTCACTAACACACTGTAAAACCTTGAGACCTGAAAACACTTAACTGAATATGGCGTTTGAATTTGTGAAAATAAATTCTGTGTTTTCTGCACTGGCCCTCTTCATTTGTTTCTCCATGGATTCATGTCACAAGGGTATTTTTTCCCCCTCTGGATGCCACATCACAAATTTAACCAGAGAACAACATATCCAAGGAAGTGAATGTCTTTTTTTCACTGATCAGCATTGACAAGGTAGTTTCTGATCAGGAGATTTGGGCCAATTTGTTTTTTTATGAAGTCTGGCAGTTTTGATGCTGGAATGAGAACTTTAGCAGTCTAAAGTTGAGGAAGACAAGCAATGTAGTGATTTGGTAGAGACAATTAAGCATTGTGGTACTGGATGGAACAGAGATCTTAAAAGTATTGGCGCATCTCTGAGCAAGGTCCATACAAAGAATTAGTGAGAAAAAAAAAGTTGAAGTCTCTTTACCTTAATGCAAAAAGTATTTGTAACAACATAGATGAACTTAGTGGCACAAGTAGAGACAGATGAGTTTGATCTAATTGCAATTAGAGTGACATGATTGAAAGGTGGTAAATGTTGGATAATAAGAATTCCATGGTACTTAACATTAAAAAAAAAATAGCTGGATGGAAAAGGAGAAGATGAGTTTCACGGTAAAATATGACATAAGAAGAATAATAAGAAAGAGTCTTAGTTCAAAGGATCGGGAGTATAATTTGTATGGCAAAGATTAGGAATAACAAGTGTCAGTAAACACCATGGGAGTGGATTATAGGTCCCTTAACAGTAGATATGCATTGGTTCTTTGTAGCCAAAGATGATAATGATAACACAACAAGAATTTTTTGAATAAATTTGCAGAGGCATTGTCACAGAGTCATAGAATCATAGAGTAATACAGCACGGAAACAGACCCTTCGATCCAACAGTCCATGCCAAACATAATCCCAAACCAAACTAGTCTCACCTGTCTGCTTCTGGCCCATATCCCCCCAAAGCTTTCCTCTTCGTGTTATTATCCAAATGTCTTTTAAACATTGTAACTGTGTCCATGTGTTCAAAGACGATGCAGTTGTCCAATTTCACACAAAAGGTTCGGCTGCATGTTGGATACAAGTTATTATTGGCGTGGAAGAGGTCCTTGTGGCTCAAAACATTTGAAGCTCACTTTTCCTGTTGGTCAGTGTGCCTTTGTTCTGTTCTAATAGGTAATAGGTGGGGCTGTACCAAATAGAGTGATCTTGTAAAAGGTTTTCCCATGTGTCAGGGCAATTTTGAAACTCTTCAGCAGGGCAAGTTTGAAACTCTTCAGTGAGACCTTTCTGCCACCATGTAGACATTTTCCCTTAATTTGATTCTTGGAGGAGAGCTTTTTTTTGGCAAGGCCATATCAGCCATTCTGGCAACATGATCTGCTTTCATATCTATGTCCTCTTCAGCAGAGTGTGGATGTCATTCAGAGATGGGATCTCACTACTAGGAACTTGTCATGTGCTCAGTAAGCTCCTATGGTCAAACCAGTGACAATGACTAGACATTTTTTTTTTGATGCTGGTTGAGGAATAAATGTTGACCAGGACACCAAGGACACCTCCACTCACTCTTCTTCAAAACAGTGCCATGGATTCCTTAATGTCCACAGATAGCAGGTGGGACCTTGATGTAACTTCTCAGCCAAAAGATTTGATGTGATTTATTATTGTCACATATATCTAGGTACAGTGAAAAATTTGATTTTGCATGCAGTACCATACAAAGTGCATTAGGGTAATAGAGCAGAACGAGTAATTTAAAGTTACAGCTACACAGAAGGTGCACAAAGAGTGAGATCAACATTAAATTTAAAATTTGAGAGGCCAATTCAGAAGTTTAATAACAGCGAGGAAGAAGCTGTTCTTAAATCTGTTGGCACCTGTGTTTAAGCTTTTGTATCTTCTGACCAATGGAAGAGATTGGAAGAGATTACAACAGGAGTTGGAGTCGTCTTTGATGACGTTAGCTGTCTTCCTGAGGCAGTGAGAAGTATAAATGAAGTCAATGGATGGAAACCAAAAGAACTGTAGATGCTCTAAATCAGGAGCAAAAGCAGAAGTTGCTGGAAAAGCTCAGCAGGTCTGGTAGCATCTGTGGAGAAAAAAAAATCAGAGTTAACGTTTTGGGTCGGTGATCCTTCCTCAGGCTAGGAAAAGTCACCAGACCCGAAACATTAACTTTGATATTTCTTTGCAGATGCTGCCAGACCTGCTGAGCTTTTCCAACAACTTCTGTTTTTGTTCAATGGATGAAAGGTTGGCTAGCATGATGGTCTGTGCTGTGTTCACAACTCTCTGCAGTTTCTTATGGTCCTGGGCAGAGTGTTTGCCATGCCAAGCCGTGATGCAGCCAGACAGAATGCTTTCTATGATGCATCTATAAGAATTGGTAAGAGTCCTTATGGACATGCTGAATTTCCTTCACCAACCGATGAAGTAGAGGTATTGTTGTGATTTCTAGACTGAAGTGTCAATGTGGGTAGACCAGGACAGATTTGTGGCAATCATCACTCCTCGGAACTTGATGCTCTTGACCACTTCCACCTTAGCACCATTGATGCAATTGGGGCAAGGCCTCCACCTTCCTTCCTGAAGTCAATGACCAAATCTTTCATTTTGCTGATGTTAAGGGAGAGATTATTATCTTTACACCATAACACCAAGCACTTGATCTCTTTCATGTATTATGCTTAGTCGTTATTTGAGGGGCGTACGACGGTAGTGTCATCAGCGATCTTATAGATGGCACCTCCAGTGTTGTGCTCACTTTACACTGCAATGGAGTCTCAGCCTTAATCTTTGTGCTCACATCCTGGAGTGGGACATGAAACCATAACATTCTGATGCAGGCAAGTGCGATACTGGTTGGGCCATGACTGACCTGAGTATTGTGTTCAGTTTTGATCTTCCTAGCTAGTATAGGGCCGACTGATCTTGGTGGTAGTACACCGAAAAATTCACAAAACTTAGTCCTGGAGAGAGCAGGTCATTTTATAACAAGAGGCTGAATAAATTGGGTCTAAACTTTCTGGAGTTTAGAAAAATGAGAGGTGATTTTATTGAAAGATACAATAGTGCAAGTAATAGAAGGTTGTTTCCCCCTGATTGGGGAATCAAGAACACAGTAGAAGGGGAATGATGATATCCAAACACAATGAAGATAAAATGAGAAATGTAAATCTCTAAGGGTCTTGAGTAGATTTGAAACTCGGGTTGTGGATGCTATGGTTGGCTCGGTTGCTGAGCTGGTTCGTTAGTTCGCAGACGTTTCATTACCCTGCTGGGTAACATCAGCAGTACAGCCTCCGATGAAGCTGTTTGTGTCAGAGGCTGCTCTGATGATGTTACCCAGCAGGGTAATGAAACGTGTGCAAACTAACAAACCAGCTTGGCGAATGAACCAACCACAGCATCCACAACCCGAGTTTCAAGTCTACTCAAGAACCTCAGGGACCAATGGGTGAAGTATGCTCAAATTGCCCCAGAAATGGGAAAACTATGCCAAATGACAGAGCGCTACCCGTGAGCAACTCTACTTCCTACATGGATGCCTCAGGTAGCAGGTATTGCCATGCAGAGTGAGATACAAACCCCTCATGAACAATCAACATGCACATAGGACAGCAGAACACAATAGTTGCAGGGTGGTGAAGGTAATGATCAACGACGCACACAACTGGCTCCATAGATATGACAGAGAAATTATGCGCCAAAAACCCCTATTCCTAGACGCTACCAAGCTAGACTGGACAACAGACTTAGAACGAGCCATTAATGTCAATTAACAGATAACAAAAACCAAGAAAAGATAGATCCTACAAGAAAAACTAGCCAAACTAACCCCCCAAAAGGACAACCATAGGTCAGACACCTGGATAAGAAACCTTTCAGACAGCAAACTAACAGACACAGAGAAAGCTGTTCTAATACGTGGACTCAATTACGACCACAGAGATGCTAACAAGACAGAATTCCTAGCCACACTAGAATCCACACTGAAAATCAACGGCATCAATGAGGAAACACAACAAGCCATAAGATAGGCAGTGGTCCCGACACTGACCAGAAGGAGAGAACTTGACACTCTCAACAGATCAGAAGAACTGAGAAAAGACAAAAACATCATAATACTCCCAGCAGGCAAAGGGCGCATGACAGTAATACTAAACAAATGGGACTACCTCACTAAAGCACAGACACTATTCGCAGACATGAACACATACCGGCAAGTGCAAATAGACCCGACACTGCAACTGGGTAATAAAATAAGCTACACAATAAAGAGACTCAAACAGACCAGACAAATCAACAAAACAGACTACCTAAAAATGAAACCAGAAGGGACAAACACCCGCCGATTCTGTGGCCACCCAAAGGTACACAAACTGGAAGTACCCCTCAGACCCATAGTCTCTCTCCTAGGCACACTGTCACACAAGTTAGCCAAGAAGTTACAACGAAGACTTAAGCACCTCACCAGCTAGTCGCCCCACTCAATCCACTCAGCCCAGAAGTTCCTCAAATCCCTCAAAGACACAAGAATAGACGAGGACAAGACCATGGTGTCCTTTGATGTTGCCGCCCTATTCACATTGATTGACCTACCACCACAAGAGAAACACTTGCAGCACACTAAAAGAACAAGACCCAAGTGACACCATCTCCACAGACAACATGCTGAAGTTACTGGGCCTATGCCTCATGACCTACTTCACCTTGAATGGCCAAATCTACAACCAGATCAACGGGACACCCATGGGGTCACCTATCTCCAGACTAATAGCAGAAGCAGTGATGCAGAGACTTAAAAGCATGGCCCTTCCGCAAATCCAACCCAAACTATGGATCCAATACATGGACGACACTTTTATCATCATCAACCGGACTAAACTAGAGGAGACCCACCAATCAATAAACAATACTCTCACCAGCATCAAATTCACCAGGGAAGAGGAAAAGAATAAATAGCTCCCATTTCTGGACGTCATGGTAGAACGCAGGGCCAATGGGGAATTCCCTGATGAAGGTACACAGAAAAGCCACACACACTGATCAAGTGCTGAATTTCAACAGTAACCACCTTAACACCCACAAATGAATTTGCATGAAAACACTATTTAAACAAGCGACAACACAGCATAGAACCCAGAACTATGCCAAAAAGAACAAGAGTACCTCTATCAGGTATTTAAAAGCAATAAATACCCAAATAACTGGATCCAACAATGCCTATCACACGAACATCAACAGGAAGATACTGCATGCCCTAACACACTCATCACGCTACCATACACCAAGAACATATCTGAACTGACCACAAGACTCCTACGACCATTGGGCATCAGAGTCGCACACAAACCCTCGTCAACCCTACGCCAACTGCTAACTCGAACCAAAGGCCCCTTACCCACTATGGACAGAACCAATGTAATATACAAAATTCCATGCAAGGACTGCGACAAACATTACATTGGATAGACAGGGAGAAAATTGGCCACAAGAGTACATGAACACCAACTAGCAACAAAAAGACCCGACCAATACTCACTCATCTCCATTCACACAGATAAGGAGAACCACCAGTTCGATTAGGACAACACCAGGAACCTAGAACAGGCCAAGCACGGGAATTTCTAGAGGCCTGGTTCTCCACCAAGAAGGCCATCAACAATCACATAGAACTAGGTCCTATATATACACAACTGCAAAGGAAAACTGGAAATGAGGTAATCATTTAAATACCAGGTGGGAAAACACAACAGCGCTTCATCGGAGGCTGCACTGATGATGTTACCCAGCAGGGTAATGAAACGTCTGCGGACTAACGAACCAGCTCGGCGAGCGAACTAACCACAGCAATTATAAATCTTGAAATTGTCTACCATAGAGAGTTTTTGAGTTTCTTTATTGGGTGCATGGAAGAATGAAATAAATTTTTGTTCTCCTAGGGAACTAAGAGGTATGAGAAGAGGGCAGAGACAAAAAGTCAGTCATTATTCGATTGAATGGCAGAACAGGCTTGAGGGGATATTTTCTGTCCTTTCTTATGTTATAGAGTCATAGATTTAGCATGGAAACAAACCCTTCAGTCTAATCAATCCAGGCTGACCTTGTTCCCAAGCTAAACTAGTCTCACCTGCCTGCACTTGGCCCATAACCCTCCAAACCTTTCCTATTCATGAACTTATCCAAATGTCTTTTCAACATTGTCATTATTTTGTAATTATTTGGATTACAAGAGTTCCAAAATTATTCAAAACAAAAAATTTAGGATTCTTTAATGTAAAAACCATAAGAATTATACAAGAAAGCCTGAAACTCAGGAGCAGCTGCAATATCCATGCTACTCTCAGTCATATCTATTTTCCTATGTGTTTTTCCAAAGATTACCTCTGGGCTGTTTGTCCAACACCTTAACGACTCCAAAGCAACCTTGCAGGTGCTAGAAAATGCATTATTAGAAAATCCTTCATAATATTGCTCATGGTATAATTGAAAAAAAAATGGTATAGCAGAGAAAACAGCTTGTATGTGTAGTGGGGAGTCACATTGTCCCTCGATTCTTTATAGCTATAGGGTTCCCTTCATGGGCCTGGATGTTGGACCAAGTGGTAGCTGTGTGGTGGCTCATGTAACCTTGCCACCTCTGGGATTAGAGAGTGATTTTGGCTGGAATGTGGTATCAGCGCTTTGGGTATGCAAGGGCCAGTTCAGAACAGTTCAGGTCTGGAGATGAACTCCAGTATACTTAAATGTTTTCCGTAGCATTAAAATAAATCATAAAATTTTTGATGTCAGGGCAATAAAGTGTCATTGAACCAGACCTTCATATGTTCAGAAACAAAAACAGAAGTTGCTGAAAAAGCTCAGCAGGTCTGGCAGCATCTGTGAAGAGAAATCAGAGTTAACATTTCAGGTCCAGTGACCCTTCCTCAGAACTTCATACATTCAGTATGGTTTTGGTTTACAATATTTTGGTGCAGTCAGCAGGATTTCATACTGCACGCACCAAACAGGTTTCCATGTGGCCCACACAATCCAGAGCAGCGCATCACCCTGCAGACATAACAATGTCATGCCTAAATGTCTCGTAACTTTCAATAGCATTAATCATGTCTGCAGAGATGGAAAAGTAGTTGAGCAAAGATGAACTGTATGGCATAGTGACTGAAATTGGTCAGGTCAATGAAGAAGGCTCACGCAACCTTGGCTCTGGTGGAGTTACAGGCTTCGAAGGATAAAGTTGATACTAAATTTGAAAAAAAGGAAAGGGCTCCCTTTCCTTTCTTATGTGTCCTCTCTGAACTCAGCAGAAAAAAAACAAAGAGAAAACATTCTATCTACTGATGGGAAGGAAGTTGGTTAGATTTGGAGGAAGACCGGAAATGTCAAGAGATTCTTCAGCTGAATGCTAGATCGGGAATGCATAAATATTCATTGCATTCTCCAGGCGCCTCAATAAAAGAGTAGGTTCGCAACCTTGATTGAACATCTACTTGGAAAATGTCGTAGTGAAATACCATGGCAAGATATTAGACTGACTAGCACATTTCACAAAAGGGAACCCCAAAATTCTCTATAGGCATATAAACAGTAAGAGAGTTGTTAAAGGAGTAATAGGGCCAATTAGAGACCAAAAAGGAGATTTACACATGGAGGCAGGGGGCATAGTAGAGGTGTTAAATTAATAATTTGCCATCTCCCTTTCCAAAGGATGATGCTGCCCAGGATATGGTAACAGAGGAGGAAACTTTGTCACTAGAAGGGTTCAAATGAATAAAGAAGAAGTCTTGGATAATCTGCCAGTACTTAAAGTTGACAAGGCACAGAACTGGATTAAAGATTGTAAGAACTGCCAATGCTGGAGCAGGAAAGCTGACGTTTCGGGTCAGGACCCTTCTTCAGAAAACTGGATAAGATGCATCCAAGGATTTTGAAGGAAGTATGGGTAGATATCAGGGGGAAACTGGCAATCATCTTCAGTCTTCTCTAGACTTGGATGAAGTAGCAGAAGAATGGAGAATTGCAAATTTTACATCATTGTTTAAGAAAAGTTGTAAGGATAATCCCAGCAATTATAGACCAGTCAGTTTAACATCGGTGGTGAGAGAGCTGCCAGAAACAATTATTTGGGATGGAATTTGTTATCACATGAAAAAAGGGGTGTTGATTAGGAAGCATCAACATGAATTTGTAGAGGGTAAATTGTGTTCAACTAATTAAGGGTTAATGAGGGTAATGTTGTTGATGTAATATACATGGATTTGCAGAAGTTATTTTATCCAGTATCACACAACAAACTTCTGAGGAAAGGTCATGGTATAAAAGGAACAGTAACAATGTGCATACAAAATTGGCAGAGCATTAAGAAATGAAGAATGGTAAATGGGTATATTTTGGGCAGGAGGAATATTTGTGGTGAAGTTCGTCAGAGGTCAGTATTGCGACCCTCATTTTTCCTGACATTATAGAATCCCTACAATGCAGCTAGAGGCCTATTGGCCCATTAAGTCTGCACCAACGCTCCAAACAGCAGCCCGCCCAGACCCATCACCCCCACTTGTAACCAATGACACCTCATGGCTAATCCATCTAGCCTGCACACTACAGGCCAATTTTACATACTGTGGGAGGAAACCAGAGCACTGGCAAAAACCTACACAGACTGTCATCCAAGGCTGGAATCAAACTTAGGTCCCTGGCACTGTGAGGCAGCAGTGCTAACCACTGTGCCACCATGCCACCCTAACATATTAACGATCTGGATCTTGGTGTGCAGGAGACAATTTCAAAGTTTGCAGATGACACGAAACTCAGAAGAATTGTAAACTGTGAGGAGGATAGTCTGGAGCTCCAAAAGGACGTTGAACATTTGGTGGAGTGGATTAATTGGTGGTAGATGAGGTTCAATACAGAGAAGTATATTTTGGTAGGAATATCATTGAAAGATAATGTAAAATTGGGGGTACAATTCTAATGGGGGTGCAGGAGCAGAGAGACCGCTGTGTATATGTGTACGAATCGTTGAAGGTGACAGGACAAGTGGAGAGAGCAGTAATAAAGCATACAGTGCCTTAAGCTTTATTAAAAATACCATACAGTACAAGAACAAGTAGTTGACGTCGAACTTGTACAAGACACTCGTTCGACAGTGTGGGCATCACATTGCAGGAAACATGTGAATGCATTGGAAAATATTCAGAAACAATTCACAAGAATGACTCCAGGAATGAGGAACTTTCAGTTATGAGAATAGGCTGAAGAAGTTGAGACTATGCTCTTTGGAGAGAAGAAGGCTGAGAGGAAATTTAATCAAGGTTTTCAAAAAGTATGACTGGGCTGGATAATGTAGATAGAGAGAAGCTATTTCTGTTCATAAAAGGAACATGAACAAGAGGGATAACAAGGTGCAGAGCTGGATGAACACAGCAGCCAAGCAGCATCAGAGGAGCAGGAAAGCTGACGTT
>NC_063350.1:44736219-44788095 GCF_021869965.1 Rhincodon typus | reverse complement strand
GGCCTGCTGTGTTCATCCGGCTCTGCACCTTGTTATCTCAGATTCTCCAGCATCTGCAGTTCCTACTATCTCAAGAACAAGAGGGAATAGTCTTAAAGTGATGTACAAAAAAGCAAGGGTGATGTGAGAAAAATATTGTTTCATTCAGCAAGTAATTAGGATACAGAATGCAGTGCTTGGAAGTGTGGTGAAGGCAAATTTAGTTGAGACATTCAAGAGAGTGTTGGATGATTTTTTGTATAGAAATGGTGTGCAGGGATATGAGTAAAAGGCAGGAGATTGACTTGAGGGAATGATGCTCATTTGAAAAGTTAGTGTAGACATGATGGACCAAAGGGCCTCCTTCTGTGCCATAACAATTCTGTGATTCTGTATTAATGTCAAAAAGAGTTTACAACTGCATCCACAACTTATATTTTACAGGTAAAGGCAGTCTGAAGGAGAGGTTATGGTCTCGGTATCCCTGGAGCCTATAACTTTGCTTGACAGAATCATCCTCCTTCCTTCAAACCAACAGGGACACTCAGTTGAAAATTCGCTTAACTGAAGCAGTCAGGGGTGAAATGTCCAGATGGAGCTGAGAACGCTTATCAGCAACAAGCCCCAGCTGTCCTTCTTTGGGGCACGTGATCACGTTGTCGAGATAATGGGAAAAGACAGGATTACTTAGAACAGGAGAGAGGCTACTACCGTACAAATATGAGTTGGTGCTATTGAAAATGCAAGCGTCATATTGAAGAAACAAGTGAAACAGATCCAAATTTTTGCTGTCCTTCCTCCCAAAGCAGGTCTCAAAGCTGATCATACCCAAGAGATGTATCAAAATGGTGCTGAAATTGCAATAATAATCGGTCAATTTCAGTGAGATTGCCCTCTGCAACCACACACCCTACAGGCAGCAGGAACAGAAAACCCATCAAGCACAATTGCATTTCCCCTTCCGTCCGTAGATAAAGTATAGATCTGATCAAGGTGATGACAATGCTGATGCCCTGAACCGCAATTCTATCTAACGAAAAGAAGCCTATCTCTGCCATGTGACAGGGAATTATGACTGATATCATCAAATGTATAAAATGTTTATTACCATTGAGGAATAGGGATTTTTATATGGAGCCAGATTTTGGTTCCGCTCTATGAAGATAATTGTTTTATATTAAGAGGTCGGAAAGTCATAAGAGGATGCACAGTTTCCAAGTAAGCATGTAATTCACGTAAGTGCCCAGCAGGATATACCTGTGGTGTTAATTACTAAAATATTTATACTGCCACATTTACAACTGACAGAGAAAACAGACCAAGCATCATTAGCTTAGTATGGTTTCAGTTCAAAACAATCAGAAATTTAGTTCAGATGATCAAGAGAGGTGAAAATGTGGAAGTCATTGCCACAGGCTGAAGTGACTAATATTATGCAAATAAAGAAAGATTCGACATTCATGAAAGGAAAAATTGAATAGAGAGCTATTTGGGAGGCAATGGCCTCATGGTACTGTCTCTGGATTAACAATCCAGCGACCCAGATACTGTTCTGGGGACCTGTGTTCAAATCCTGCCACAGCAGATGGTGCAATTTGAATTCAATTAAAACAAAATCTAAACTAAGAGTCCAGTGATGACCATGAATCCATTGTCAATTGTTGGGGAAAAACCCAGTGATGCCCTCATCCTGCAAATGAATGAAAATAAAGCTATAGAGAGCAATTAGGGCGGGTGATGGCCTAGTAGTATTATCGCTGCACTGTTAATCCAGAGACCCAGCTAATGTTCTGGGGTCCTGGGTTTGAATCCTGCCACGGCAGATGATGGAATTTGAATTCAATAAAAATCTGGAATTAAGTCTAATGATCGCTATGAATCCATTACCAATTGTTGGGAAAAACCTATCTGGTTCACTAACACCCTTTAGGGAAGGAATCTCCAATCCTTACCTGATCTGGCACACATGTGAATCCAGACCCACAGCAATATGGTTGACTGCTAAATGCCTTCTGGGCAATTAGGAATGGGCAGTCAATGCTGGCCTAGCTACTGATATCCTCTTCTTGTGAATGAATAAAAAAGTCATAGACTTACATGATGGCAAAAGGCTAAGAGTTTGAAGTGAAGCATTAACACATACATGGGCTAGTTTGGTTGAAGGCTTCCTTCTGTGCCATATACACAATCCATCACACTTGTCTGTTTATGTCTCACTGCCATTTTTTTGCTGTCATTTGTTTCTTTCCCCTCACAAAAGACCTGGAAAATTTTTTGGAAAGGAGTCAAAATTTGGATCAACAACAAAATATAAAATCCATTGTTGCAGGACAGTGGCAGCACTGAAGGAAGCAGGAAAGCTATGAATGAGGATGGCTGTCAGATGAAAGAAATGGGCAGTGTACCATGGAGCATATCATTCTAACTGTTCAAGATCAGGGGATTATAAAAAAAATGGTGCATACTTAATAGAAAGAGTGGCCCTCAATTCCAGGAACTCTTCTGTATGTGGGGAAACAATTTTTCAACATTACAATGATAGCTAAGGTAAACCCCCTCAGCTCCCTTAAATGTTCCCTGCAGTCTCCTTGTATGAAGGCAGACCTGCATCACAATGCCAAAGGAGTCAAACCGAAAACATAATCTTACAAAGAGGTCCAGAGATTCCACAGAAGTCTGGCTCCCAAATCCATGCATTTAGATCTCTGCTCTAAAGATGCTAAAAGAGGATGACGGAGACATTTTGTAAAGAGGATCATATCACAAGGCATGAGACAGATGACAGAGGTCATAGCAGAGCTGTGTGATATACACAGTCAAAGTGTCTGGTAATAATTTGACATGATACAATATTATGTGGAGCAAGTGCTGTATCTATCCCGCTGACAGACATTCAGACTATTTAATGCATTATCAATAATGTGCTGACTATTTCTTATAAGGAGTTAAGGACTTTGTGGAGAAGTTCTGGACTCCATCTCGGGGCTTGCACGATCTAACTGCCCACATCATCAATGGAAAATGTGATCCACAAACAAGCAAACAACTCAGAAGGACCCAGAATTTAATTCCATCTGCAAATTAAAAGAAATTTTTCTTTTAAAAATTGCAGAAATCCAATTTGACCATCAACTGAAAGAGAAACGAAGTTAATATTTCAGACTTTTACCAGAACTGGAAGAAGTTGAGAGAGTCAGTATTTATTAAGCAAACACAAAGTAGGAAAGCAGAGAAGGAGGGTGGGTGGAAAGAACAAAAGGGAAGATCTTTGATGTAGTCATAGAGTCAAAGAGGTGTACAGCACGAGTGATTAAATTATGGCAGGGATGACGGTGGTTGCTGGATTTCTAATTGACTACAGTAACAACAAAAGATGTTCATCCTGCAAAAGTAACTTTGCTGTAGTTCCAGTCTGAATGATTTTAAATAATACTTTATAAAATTTTGATTAATTGCAACATGAGATTTGAAGACATGAAAGGCCCAAACATCATGATGCAGGGGTTCTTTATTTCACTGGCAATAGATCGTTACAAACATGAAGGAAAATTCAGGTTAAACAAGCAAGTGTTGACAATATTTATATCAAATGAAAGCTGTGGTTTAAATTGGGTGGACAATTCCTTTATCTGTCAGCTCCTTGCTACCATCAATGGGCAATATGATCCAGAAACAAGCATCCCGCTTAGAAGTTGATTCCTTATGCAAGTTAAAATAAAATTAAAATAAAATAAATAAAATATCGCGGAAATCTAAAATGCTCAGGAGGTTGGACTGCATCAGTGGAAAGAAAAACAAAGTTATCATTTCAGGTCAATGACTTTCATTAGAACTGTATTGTCCAGGAACTAATGTCCTTTGGGGAAGGAAACTGCCATCCTTACCTGGTAATGGCCTACGTGTGACTCCAGACCCATAGTAATATGGGTAAATCTCAACTGCCTCCTGGGCAATTAGGGATGGGCACTAAATGCTGGCCAAGCCAGTGATGCACTCACCCTGTTAATGAATAAAGTAAAAGTTGGGAGAGTTAGTATTTATTAAGCAAGCTCAAAGACAACCTTTCCCCAATTATTCCAGAGAGTGTCCATTCTACTGCTCCAGCTGTCCTCCATCCACTGGATGGTGGAGGTCCTAGCACAACTGTTCAAGCTCACATGGTCGATGCTCCCCATTCACCAATGCCACCTGCTGCTGCAGGTTGAGTTATATAATAACAATATTTTTATATGACTGTCCTACAATATTAAGTAGCAAGCAATTAATATAGCCTGTTTCTTCTGCAGAGTCAAACTGATTAGAGGCATTTGATTTTGTGGAACTTTGCAACAAATAGAGTTCCAGCTGTGCCAAAAGTATTCAAATTTTTTGAGGGACAACTATATTCCAAATGCTTTTCAGTGACTTTGGGCTGCACCCACTAACAGTACCAGGAATAACAATGTCCTTTCATCACAGCACTGTCTGCCGTGGAAATAGATGGTATTAACTGGTTGCTCTTAAGTAATAGAATTGTACAGCTGTATTAAAATAATACTGTGCTTATTAATGTCATCAACATAAAACATTCATTCTTATATCTTTGTCCACAGGTGTTGCCTGACCTGAGTGTTTCACAAATTTTCTCCATTTAAGTATGAGCAGAGACCCAAAAAAAAAAATTGCAGTGCAACTACTATTTTCATTGAAACAGTACTCACTTAAATACCCAACCCAATCATTCCATCCTCAGAATATAGAATAGTACAGCACCAGAACAGGTCCTTCAATCCACCACGTCCATGCCAAACATGATGCCATTCTAAACTAATTTCATCTGCCTGCACAAGGTCTATTCCCTGCATGTTCAAACATCTGTCCAAGTGCCTCTTAAATATTGCTATCGTATCTGCTCCTTTACCTGCCCTGGCAGCACATTCCAGGGATGAACCACCCTCTGTGTAAAAAAACTTGCCTTGTACATTTCCCTTAAATTTTCAACCCCCTCACCTTAAACCTATGCCCCCTAGTATTTGATATTCCCACCCTGGAAGAAAGACTTTGACTTTCCATCCTGTCTATGTCTCATAATTTTATATACTATTGTAAGGTTGCCCCTTAACCTCTTATATTCTGGTGGAAACAATCCAAGTTTTTCCAATCTCTCCTTATAAGTAATACACTCCAACCCAGGCAACATCCTGGTAAACCTCTTTTGCACTCTTCAAGGCTTCCATATCCTTCCTATAGTGTGGTGACCAGAACAGCACATAATACTCCAAATGTGGCCTAACTAAAATTTTATATGGCTGCAAAATGGCTTGCCAACTTTTATACTCAAATGTTTCCATCAAATAAGTGGAGCTGCAGGAGATAAATTTAAAATTCAGCCCAACAATCATGAACAAAATGACAACTGATTTTTTTTTTCAGAAAAATCAATTCCTATCTGCAATAGCTAGTCAAACTTGAGAAGCTAGACCACTCAATCGAGTGAAACATGACAATGTGATAATGCAACTTTTACACCAATGAAGGTAAGCATTCCATATGCCTTCTTTACTGGCTTATCCATTTGTGTTGCCACTTTCGGGAGCTATAGACTTGCAACCCAAGATCCCTCTGTATATCAGTGCTCCTAAAGGCCCTGCCATTAACTGTATACTTTTATCTTGCATTTGATCTCCCAAAATGCATCATCTCACACCTTTGGATCCCTTTCCAATTATTCCTATTGTTCCTCTAATATCATCCCCATTACATAACTGATCCCACTCCTACTTCCTGTGCCATCCCTAAACCCCATTCCATACATCCCCTGTATTTCCTCTCATGCTGTTCCCACCTTCCATCCCAGATTTCTCTCTTATGCTGTCCTCCACTTTCCACTCAGTGCTGTCCCTCATTCGTGGCTGATTGCTTTTGTTCAGTGAGGTTTGTCTGCATCACTCTGTTGCTTTCCAATTGTAGAAAGACAGTTGGAAAATTTAGATATTTTAAAATTTAATTGTAACATTCAAGTACCCAGGAACTACCTAAGAAATAGACACACTAACAGATGCAAACCTTAAAGTGATCAATAAACACAGTCTTGACAGATGAAGACTGTTAATAATATAGGTTATAACTTTGTTAAAAGGCAAAACGAGGAAGGGTCCCAACCCGAAATGTCAACTTTCCTGCTCCTCTGATGCTGCCTGGCCTGCGGTGTTCCTCCAGCTCCACACTGTGTTATTGCTGACTCCGGCATCTGCAGTTCTTACTATCTCTTACTATCTCTATATTATGGTCCAGCTTGTCTTCACCTCCAACCCACTAGTGCTCACTTTCAATGATCATTCTTTATTATTTCTGCCACCCATATTGTTACAGCACACCTTGTTCCTCACCTTTTCCCATTCAGTATTCTGACGGAACTGTTGTCCCCTCGGACTATTGGTCCATCACGCCACATAGAAAAGCCAGCTCTCTAATTCCTCAAGATTAAGGACCCAAAACACAACCTTAAGTTGAAGCAGTACTTATATTTCTTTCAATTTTTAATTCATATTCACTGTTTATGAACTAGTTTCCTCTGCTTGGGAAAACTAAACACATATATGTTATAGAGATAGTAGGAATTGCCAATGCTGGAGAATCAGAGATAACAAGGTGTAGAGCTGGACGAACACAGCAGGCCAAGCAGCATCAGAGGAGCAGGAAAGCTGATGTTTCGGGTCTAGACTTTTCTGAAGAAGGGTCTAGACCCAAAGCGTCAGCTTTCCTGCTCCTCCAATGTTGCATGGCCTGCTGTGTTCATCCAGCTCTACACCTTGTTATCGCATACATGTTATAGCTTTGCTGAACACCTCTGCTCTCATTCTGCCTCTACTTCTCTATCATGGTCTCCTGGTCTGTTCCGAATAAGTTCACTGGAAGCTTGAGGAACATCTTGTCTTTTTATTAGTCAGTTACATCCTTCCAAACGTTTGGCACATACACCAGTGTATCTGTTGCTGTCCCTGTTTTTACGTAGTGTGCCAGGATTTCTGATTAATCACTCTTTTGTCATGCGGTTTGATGCAACACTATATGAGTTTGGATTCTGTAACCCTAACCTTTCCTTTTGTTCTTAACCTCCCTTCCCTAATAACTAACAAATCTCACGACTTTCCCAGGTGAGATAAAATTCATCAACTTGAAACATTAAATTTGTTTCACTCCAAAACAAAAGCTGCCCTGAATAGTACAAAAAAAGTTCTGCTTTTAAATGTATTTCAGATTTTTATTTGTTTGAAGAGTTCACTAAAATCAATCCTAAATTTCCCTTCGGAAAGACACATCAGTGAAGTTTCATTAGCAAAAGAAGGTGTAAAAAACCATACCATGGTTTTAACCTGAGACTTTTTAAGATCATTCCTGGCTGAACTTGGGGCCTTTACGACAACTGGCGGTCATTTACGACCGTTTGGGACATACGGCAGTGAGTCTGTTTTTGTTTGACGGCAGTGTGGCAGGGACCTGAGCGGTGAGGGAGATTTCAGCTTCTCCTTGTGACAGTGCTGATAATGGACGTGGGCGAATTGCTGAACTACCAGGTGAGGCAGCAGCTTCTCCTCCTTCTTTCGGGCCCCCTGTCTATCTTCAGTCAGCCTGAGCTGCTTCATTTCCCCAGTCCGGCCGGCTCCGGGACAAGCGAGGCCGCAGAGCCTGGCACTCGAGTTGTGGCTGCATCGCCGGTAACTGACAGGGACCCCCCTTCTTCCTGCCACACTATTTCGAGTTCACGTGGGGCTCCATCGTTGATCATTTTTAAGTCCCACCAGCTCCACAGGTGTGTAATAATGTCTCTGAACAGGTTGATTCGAAAATATCAATAAACCATCTTCCCACAGCCACAATAATGCAGCCATCAGTCCCAGCATAGGAGTTTCGCCTTCTAATTGAATCGCTTTAAACTCCCTTGTACAGAGAGGTGCGTTATAATCTTTGACATGTTTGTCAAACAACAGGTCACTGTGGCTGGCAAAGTGATGAGAAGTAATTTCATGATGTTAATTTTCAATACTATAATGTAGAAATATTAAATATAAAACACATATATAGCACATACCATCCTCTCCATCATAAGATGGAAAAGAGAATTGCTCTAGTACTGAAATATAATCTTAGTATGTGGCAATGAAGCGGGAGAAAGGTTTCATATGAGGGTAAACTTGGAAAGTTAAAAAGGGTGAAACAGTGATGCAGGATTGCAGTATTGATAATGATGACTAGAATGTGTCAGGTGGAATAGAACACAAATATAGGAGTATACTGGCAAGATTTTTTTTTGGCTAATGTGAATTCAGATGCAAAGTATAGATGTGGACATAAATGATGAAAAGGCAGATTGAAAATTCTTTCTCTGAATGTGCACTGAATGGACAAATTAATAATACAAATACAAATAACTGAATGTTATATGATTGCCATTGTAGAAATGTGGTTGCAAAATGACCATGGTTGAGACCTAAATATTCGAGGATGTTCAACATTTTGGAAAGACAGGAAGGAAGGTGAGGAGAGATAGTAGGAACTGCAGATGCTGGAGAATCCGAGACAACAAGGTGCAGAGCTGGATGAACACAGCAGGCTAAGCAGAAAGGCTGACGTTTCTGATGAAGGGTCTAGGCCTGAAACATCAGCCTTTCTGCTCCTATGATGCTGCTTAGCCTGCTGTGTTCATCCAGCTCTGCACCTTGTTGTCAAGGAAGGTGAGGAGATTGGGTAACTCTTTTAATAAATAATGAAATCACTACAGTAGTGAGAATTGATCTTGATTCAGAGGATCAAGATGTAAAATCAGTTTGGATGGAGATAAGAAATGGTGAAAGAAAGAAGTCATTGGGAGTATATAAAGGCTAAACTGTAGGGTGCATTGTAAATCAAGAAATAATGGGGTTTATAACAGTCACTCAAAATTGGGGAGACTTTACTCTTCGTATTGGTTGAAAGCAATAGACAAAGATTGCCTAGGGGATGAATTTGTACATTGTATTTTGAACAGTTTCTTGGGGTTCTTTCTGTAACCAAACAGGAAACAGATTATTTGAGACCTGGTATTGGGAACTGTAGGCTTGCAAAACAAATGATGTAGCCACATTACAGGGCAGACATTAATGATACCCAGCATGCAACAGGAGGAATAAGTGTACAAACGTAGAAAAACATCAGCAAATAGGGTCAAAGGGAGAAAAATGATTAGCAAAATTATTGGTTCTTTACTTGAATGCACATAGTATTTTGAACAAAATAAATGACTTAATGGCACAAATAGAATTTGGGTACGACCTTGCAGCCACTGTGGAGATATGGTTACAAAGAAGTTAGTGTGGGGAACTGTCTATTATGGGATAAATGTCTTTTCAAAAGGAGAGGCAGGAGGGAAAGGGTGGTGGGGTAGCATTGTTGGTACGGGATGGAATAGATGTGAAAGCAAGAAATGATCTTGGATTAGAAAATGTAGAATCCAAATGAGGATGGAGGTAAGAAATATCAAGGGGGAGAAGACATTGACAGGAGTAATCTTTTGGCCTCTTAACAGTAGCAATATAACAGGACTGAAAATAAATCAGGAGCTACTGACAGTATGTAAAAAAAGGTAGTATATCAATCATAGAATCCCTACTGTGCAGAATGAGGCCATTTGGCCCATCAAGTCTGCACCGACCCTCCACAGAGTATCCCACAGACCGCTTCCCTGCATTTATCATAGCTAATCCACCTAGGCTACACATCCTTGAACACTATAGACAATTTAGCACCCATCCATATCTTTGGACTGCGGGAGGAAACCAGAGCACCCAGTGGAAACCCACGCAGGCACGGGGAGAATGTGTGGAGTTTGCACAGTCACCTGAGGCTGAAATCAAACCCGGATTCCTGGTGCTGTGAGGCAGCACTGATAACCACTGATCCACCATGCCACTCTGGGTGAATTTAATCTACATACAGGTTGCAATGTTAGATTTGCAGAGGTAACCATGAGGAAGAATTCATAGTGTATTTGGACAGTTTCCCGGAACAATATGTTGCGGGTCTAACTCGGGATCAGGCTATTTTAGATTTGATGTATAATGACAGGTTTATTAAATGATCTCAGAGTAAAAGATCTCCTGGAAAACAGTAACCATACATGGTAGAATTTAGCATTTAATTTGAAAGGGAGAACTTGCGTCAGAAACAACTATGTTAAATGTAAGGGTAATTACAAATAAATAAGGGCAGAACCAGTTGTTGTGGACTGGAAAAGAAGTTTAGCAGAGAAAACACGAGCAACAATAGTATACTTTTAAGAATATAGTTCATCGGTTGAAAAACACATCGCAATGATAAAGAAGGATTCCAGGAAGGGAATTAGCCAACCGTGGTTAATCAGGGGTCTTAAGGATGGCATCAAATTGAAAGAAGAAATATAATGTGGCAAAGATTAGTGGTAGGCCAGAGAATTGGGAAAGTTTAGAAAACAACAAGAAGTGACCAAAATAAAAATGAGGGATTAAATAAACCTGAAAGCTAACTTGCAAGAAGTATTAAACTTGACATCAAGTTTTTTTTTAATACACTAAAAGGAAGAGAAAGGCCAAAGTGAGCATAGTTCCCTTAGTGAAAGAGGCTGGGGAAGTAATACTAATGTGGAACTGGGAAATAGTAGAGGAGTTGAATAAATACTTTGCACCAATCTTCACCGTAGAAGACACTAATAATGTTCCAAAAATACTGAATGATCAAGGAGAAAAAAGGGGAAATGAAATAAATACAATAACTATCACTAAAGAAAATGTACTAAGGAAGCTAACAGCCAGAAAGTTGTCAAGACCTGATGGAGAGCATCTTCGGATATTTATTAAAGTAGCTACAGAGATAGTGGATGCACAAATAGTAATCTTCCAAGAATCCTTATATTTTGGAAAAGTGATTGGAAAAATTGCCAATGTAACACCTTTATTCAAAAAGGAAGGGAGACATAGAAATAGACTGTTGGCAAGTTAGCTTAACGTCTGTTATTTGGAATATATTAGTCTATTATAAAGGGTCAGCATGGTTTCATGAAGGAGAAGTCATGCCTGAGAAATTTACTATAATTCTTTGAGGGCATAACAAGCAGGATAAATAAAGGGAAAGCAGTGGATGTAATATACTTGGATTTCGCGAAGGCGTTTCATAATGTACCTTACATTAGGCTACTTAATAAGATAAGAGCCCATCGTGTTTGGAGGAATATATTAGTATGGATAAAGGATTGGCTAACTAATAAAAGACAGACGTTGGGATACTAAGGATGTTTTCAGGATGGCCACCTGTAACTAGCGCAGTGTCACAAGGATCAGTGCCTGAGTTACAATTATTTACAAAATACAATAATGACTTCGATGAGGGAAGTGAATGCACTATAGTCAAGTTTGCAGATGACACAAGGTAGGAAGGCAAGTAGTTAAGGTGACACAAGAAGTCGACAAACGATATAACAGGTTAAGTCAATGGACCAAAACTTTGTAATTGGAATATGATGTGAAGCTATGGACTTTGGCAGGAAGAATAGAGGAGCTGAATATTATTTACTTAGAGAACAACTGCAGAAAGCTACAGTGCAGAGGTATTTGCGAGTCCTTGTTCATAAATCACAAAAAGCAGGGGTAGGGGTGTTGATTGGCAGGAATAGTCAGTCAAGGTAAGAAAATGAGATGCTTAAAAGAACGGTGTATGTACTGTGGGAATGTGTTGGCTTGCAGCATCCTTACAGGACTTTGAATTCATTAGAGTGAAGAGGTGGATGTGGCGTAGTGGTAATCTCACTGGACTAGTAATCCAGAAATTTGGGCTGATGTTCCATCGACATGGGTTCAGATTCCACCTTAAATTCAGTTTTCAACCAGTAAGCTTCATACAGTCACAAAGGAGAGAGCCCATCCAGAGTGAGACATGGTTTTCTGAAGGTGGAATCGAACCCGGGTCCTTGACCCTGTGGGGTGGCAGTGCTGATCACTGAGCCACTATGCAACCCAGCGGCAAGGGGAGTGGAGCATAAAAATGAGCAAATCTTACTCAAACCATACAAGGCACTTGTTAGATCACACCTGGAATGCTGTGAACAGTTTTGGTCCCCTGAGCTAAAGCAAGATATACTAGTATTGGAGGCTCTCCAGAGAAAGTTAACTGGACTCATCCTGGTATGGGGAGATTGTCTTAGGAGAAGTTGAATTGTTTAGGTCTGTACTCAGTGCAGTTTAGAAGAAACAGAGGCAACCATATTGAAAAGTATATGTTCTTAAGGGGCTTGACAGGGTAGATCAGGAGTTGTTTCCATTGTGAAAAGCCTAGGAGCAGAAGGCATAACCTGAGTAGGTGGTCACCCAAGTTATACAGAGATGAGGGGAATTTCTTCTCTGTGAAATTCTTGAGCACAGAGGGCTTTAGAGACTGGTTTACTCAGTATACTCAAGCCTGAAATAGTTAGATTTTTAATCAGTATGGGAAACTACTGTTATGGGAAAAGGCTGAGAAGTGGAGTTGAGGAATATCAGATCAGCCAAAATCTCATTGAACGGCAGAGCAGACTCCATGTCTCAGTGACTGACTTCTGCTCCTTATGGTACGAATTTAATGAAGTAGGATTAACTAGTAAAGAATCCATGAAATGAATTATCATTACAGAATGTCACATATGAGGATGAGAAATGTGGAACTGAAACTAGGGTCTTAAATTTAAGTCATTTACCAGGTATGAAGACGAAAATGGCTAATGTAGAATGGGAAAATGGGTTAAAAGGAAAGTTGGTAGCAAGGCAGCTGCAGATATTTAATGAGAGATTATTTAATAATTTTAAACTGAGATATTTCATCGAGAAAGTAAGATTGTGCCAAGAATGATGCACCATCCGTGGCTAACCAAGGAGGTTAACGATACCAATGAATAGAGAAAGAAATGCATTGCTGCAAAGATTAGAGCTTTGCCATAAGATTTGGAACATTTTAGAAACCAGCAAAAAATGATTGAAAAATTAATAATAGCGAATTGGTATATGAGAGAAAACTAGCAAGAAATATGAAAACTGATAGTAGACCTTTTACAAGTGTGTAGAGAGAAAAGAGTAGCTAAAAGATATGTTGGTGTGTCAGTAATTGAGACTAATGGGAAATGCATAGACGTTGGACAAGTATTTTGTGTCTGACTTGTCTTGAGAAAAAAGCATCTTGAGAACTGTAGAAAATCGAAAAAGGGAGGGATGAACTTAAAACAATCACCGCTAGGGATATAAAATAGATAATAAAGGCTGACAAGTCCTTTGGACTAATTGGCCTGCATCCTAGAGTCTCAAGAGAAGTGGCTGCAGAGATGGTGGGTTCATTCGTTGTAATCTTCTAAAATTTCATAGGTGCTGAAGAGTTCCAAGTGAATTAGAAAACCGCAAATTCAAAAAAGGGAGACAGACAGCAGCAAACTCTAGGTCAGCTTACCTTATTGTCATCATTAGGAAAATGTTAGCATCCATTACTCATTGTAGTAGCAGGGCATTTTGGAAATCAGTTGGCTGAATGGCTAGTTTGTGCCAATTGTATAGAATAATGGTGAGGCTGCACCAAGGGTACTTAATCTCCTTACTTTCAGTGAAAGCAGTTCAGACAAAGTTCACTAGGCTGATTCCAGGCCTGAAAGAGTTGTGTTGTATGGAAAAGTTGGCCCTTTGCTCAAGTTTGGAAGACTGAGTGTCAGTCACTTTTGCAAAATAAAAGACGGTGAGAGAACTTGACAGGATAGCTGCTGAAAGAATGCATCCCCTTCTGTAGAAATCTAGTACTAGGGCCACAGTTTACACATAAATGTTATCCCCTTTAGGATGGAGATGAGGAGAAACTTCCCTGTTGTTAATCTTTGAAATTCTCTACCTGAGAGGGCTGAATAGATAAGTAAAGGCCTGAATATGTTCAAGTCTCTGTTTGTTAATTTTTTAATCCACCTGGGAATTTTGCGAGTTATTTTAGTGGGTGTTGAGAGCAGGTAGAAAGTGGAGTTGATTCTACGGTTGGATCACCTATGATCTTATTGAATGGCATATTCCTGCTCTTGTTTCTTATGATCTTAAATTCTTGTTACACAAAGTAGTTTTCCGTCTGGTTGCCTCTCATTCTTTTAGCAATCCCCTTGTACGTTTTTGTCTCTGGTTACTAACCTTCAACATGACATCTCTTTAGGAGGTGCCACACTGCTTCAATTGTGTGCTAAGTCCCAAGGCAGTTAGTACTGACAGGAGAGGCATTACCTTCGGAATATACTTCATGTACTGAGTAGTGAAAATGCTGATAACTGAAGATTGCTTGAACCATCATCTTAGATACTGTATCAGTGTGTGTCACATCTATGCTTCAACATAACTGCAGCTAAAATAAGAGGTTTGATTTATTTCAATTCCGTGCAATGAGAATGAGTTGACAGTAACTTGATATGCTGAATCATACAATAACTGAGTAGAGGTATTCAACTGCACTTTAAAATTCAAAAATGCATTGAATTTGTTGGTGGTGATACTGTCCATTTAAATTTGGGTTGAACATGTTTCAGACAGTTTTACGAATTAAATTTAAAATTTTCAATCATTTAAAAATACAGATAGAATATGACGGAGGCCAGCCAGCTTATCATGTCTGTGCTTTTTGCTGTTCATGCTTGTTCAATATGATGACAAGCAAAGATATTTATCGGATTACGAACAGTTGAAACCCTCGAATATAATCTGAAACGTGGAACTGAAAAACATGGAATTAGGGCAGTGGAAAAGATCCAAAAACGTAGCAGGAGGACTGTGAAATGAGAGAGATGATCATTTTGCATTTGGACCAGAAAAGACTTGAGTGGATGAGCTGGATTTTGTAGATATTAAAATCTGTAGAGTTCTCTGGGAACACAAAAAAAACCATTGTTAACTCAAGTCATGCACAATTTTATAAATTATATAGATAGATATTATTGATTTATTTGCATGTGCTTTGCTGAGAGGGGATAGCTTCAATTGAGCTTTATCATACGATTGTTCTAAGTTGTGTTGAGATATCAACCTGATAGAAGTTTTCAAAATTATGAGAGGTATGGATGGTGGGAATCTTTTTCCCAGGGTCGAAATGTCAATTACCAGGAGAAATAGGTTTAAGCTGAAAGGGGCAAGTTTGATGGAGTTATGAGAGGCACTTTTTTTTACACAGGGCGTGGTAAGTGCCTGGAATGTGCTGCCAGAGGAGGTGGCAGAAGAAGATACATCGGCAATATTTAAGATAACAAGGTGTAGAGCTGGATGAGCTCAGCAGGCCAAGCAGCATCACAGGAGCAGGAAGGCTGACGTTTTGGGCCTAGACCCTTCTTCAGAAATATTTAAGAGGCGTCTTGACAGATACGTGAATAGGCAGGGAATGAAAGGATATGGATCTCGTGGAGGCAAAATGTTCTTAGTTTAGAAAGGTGTCATGTGTCAGTGCAGGGTTGGTGAGCCAAAAGGCTACTTCTTGTGCTGTACTGTTCTTTGTTCTTTTTTGTTTGAAGGAGATGCGTAAGTGAAATGTAGGAAATAATTACAAATAGAATTAGAATCAAGAGAGTAACAAAGAAAGTATCTTGAAATTTGGTTTAGAAATGTGGCAGAAAAACAGTGTCATGAAACCAAATATTTGAAACAATGAAGCATGAAAGTACCATAAAAGCAGGTGATTTTGCTCTTCAAATTTGTGCTAGTGATTTTATCTACATGCATCAAATAGTTCAATTTTGCTTTTCTTGCTCACCATTCTCTTTCATGCTCCTTTGCAACCTACTGTAAGGTTCCTGCTCAAACAATGAGTGAATTCTGCTTCAGTATCTGTTTATAAAATTTGACATTATGATCAAGGTTGACATTACTAGTGGACAAGTCATATCCCAGTCTGAAATCTAGATTGGTAGATCACAGTTTTCTAATTTACTGTGGTAATGTTTCACTGAAACATAACGATCTGGTTTTAACAATAAAACAGAATTTATTAACCCAAAGAAGTGAAAATAAATAGAACAAACTGTGATGGTTACATGTAACACAGTTGGAAAGATTTCTAAATATGAGACAAAAACCCCATCAATCCCAATAGCATAATTTTAAAAAGAACAATCCAGCACAGGAACAGGCCCTTTGGCCCACCAAGCCTGCGCTGATTCAGAATCCTTATTTACACCTGCTTCTCATTGGCCATACGTGCATTTTGTCCTTCTGTTCACCTCCTGTTTATGTGTCTACCAAGATGCACCTTAAACATTGCTAACGTGTCTGCTTCCACCGTCATCTCTGTCAGTGTGTTCCAGGCATCAACCACCCTCTGTGTGAAAAATTTTCCCTTCACTTCTCCCCTAAACTTTACCCTTCTCACCTTGAACCTGTGCCCTCTTGTAGTTGACCTTTCCAGTCTGGGAAAAAGCCTCTGATTATCCACCTTATCAATGCCTCATAATTTTGTAAACCTCTGTCAGGTCGCCTCTCAGTCTTTTAAGTGAAAACAATCCATGTTTATCCAATCGCTCATATCTAAAACCCTCCAGAACAAGGCAGATCCTAGTAAACCTTCTCCACAAGCTTTCCAAAGCACCCGTGTCCTTCTGGTACTGTGGCGACCAGAACTGCGTGCAATATTCCAAATGTGGCACAACTAAAGTTTTGTACAGCTGTAACATAACTTGCCAACTTTTATATTCAGTGCCCTGGACGATGAAGCTAAATGTGCTGTATGCCTTCTTTACTACCTTATCAACCTGTTTTGCCACTTTCAGGGATCTGTGGACTTGTAGGCCCAGATCCTTCTGTATATCAGCTCTTAAGGCTTCTGCCATTTATTGTGTAATTTGCACATGAATTTAATTTTCCAAAATACATCACTTTGCATTTGTCTGGATTAATCTCCAGCTGCCATTTCTGTGCCCAAATCTGCAATTTATCTATTTCTCGCTGTATCCTTTGACAATCCTCCTCACTAGCTGCAACTCCGTAAACTTTATAATCAGATCACCTGCATTTTCCTCCAGAACATTCATATATATATTATGAACAACAAAGGTTCCAGCACTGATCCTTGCGGAATGTCACTAGTGGTGATATTGCATTCCAAAAAGCACCCTCCACCGCAAATTTCTGTCTTCTCTGACCAAGTCAGTTCTGTGTCCATCTAGCTAGCTCACCCTGGATTCTGTGAGACTCTACCTTCTGTACCAGCCTGCTATGTACCTTATCAAATACCTTACTAAAGTCCATGTGGAAACCTCTACTGCCCTTCTCTCATCAATCATTTTTGTCACCTCCTTAAAAAAATCCATCAAGTTGGTGAGACATAACCTTCCCTGCCCAAACCCATTTTACCTATCACTAGCTGGTCCATTCATTTCTAAATTTGAATAAATTCTGTCTCTGTATACTGTCCAACAGGCTGTAATTACTGGACTATCTCTATTTTGCTTCTTAAACAAATGAACAACGTTGGCCATTCTCCAGTTCTCTGGAACTTTGCCTGAGGCCAAAGAGAATGCAAAGATATATGTTAAGACTGTTTCCTCCCTTGCCTCTGACAAATCCTTGGACACATCCCATCTGGCCCTGGGGACTTGTCTACCTTAATGCATTTCAAGAAACCCAACATTTTCTCCTTAATTATACTGATCTGCCCAAGAGTATTCACACACCTTTCCCTAACTTCAACATTCCCTCATGTCCCTCTCTTTGGTGAATACTGTTGTAAAGTACTCATTAAGGATCTCACCCATTTCCTCTGGCTCCACACATAACCTCCCTACTTTATCCTTGAATGGGTATATTCTTTCCCTAGCTACCCACTTTCCTAATATACGTATAAAATGTCTTGGGATTCTCCTTGACTCTGCTGTCCAAGGGCATTTCCTGGTCCCTTTTAGCCCTCCTAACTCCCTGTTTAAGCTCCTTCCTACTTACTCTATATCCTTCAAGGACGTTGACTGTTTTTAGTTGCATACACCTCAGGTACGCTTCCTTTTTTTTGACTAAGCTGATAATTTCCTCTGTCATCCAAGGTTCCTGAATCCTGTGATTCTTGTCCTTCGTTTTCACAAGAACATGCCTGTTTTGCACTCTGTCAACTGGTCTTTAAACGACTTCCACATGCCAAGTGAGGATTTACCCTCGGACAGCTGCTCCCAATCCACATTCTCCAGTTCTTGCCTAATTTGGTTATAGTTGGCCTTCACCCAGTTTAATCTTAGATCTGAGGTCCACTCTTCACCTTATCTGTAAGTATCTTATGGAATTATGGTCACCATTCCCAAAATGCTCCTCCACTGAAACTTTGATCACCAGGCCATGCTCATTTCCCAATACCAGGTGCAGTATGGCCCCCTCCTTCTTTGGCCTATCCGTGTACCGTTTCAAATAACCCTCCTGGACACACCTAACAAATTAGTCCTCATCCGAATCCCAAAACTAAGTGAATCCCAGTCAGTACAGGTAAGTTAAAATCACCCAACATAACAACCCTGTTATTTTTCCCATCTTTCCAGAACCTGACTACTTATCTCTTTCTGTCCCTCCCACCGGCAGCTGGGAAGCCTGCAGTACAATCCCAGCATTGTGATTGTACCCTTCCTATTCTTCAACTCTACCCATAATGCCTTGCTGCACGATCCCTCCAGGGCGTCCTCCGTCAGTGCAGCTGCGATATGCTCCTGAACCAGTAATGCAACTCCCCCAACACTCTTGCTTCCTCTTCTGTTTCATCTAAAATGTCAATATCCCAGCAAGTTAAGCTGCCAATCCTGTCCCTCTTTAAACCATGTCTCTGTGATAGTAGCAACAACATAATTGCATGCATTTATCCAGGCTGTAAGTTCATCCATCTTACCTGTTCTACTTCGTGCATTGAAGCAAATACAGTCCAAGCCTCCAGTTCCACTGAGGTCAGCAATCTCTCCCTGACTGCTGTTCCTCTTAGCCAAATTTGTCATAGTCTCCAGCTCTTCTCCAGTCTTTATACTTACTGACTTGCTGCGCCAATGATCCACACATTTCATAGAATGCCTACAGTGTGGAAACATGCCCTTCGGCCCAACAAGTCCACACCGACCCTCAGAGCACCCACCCAAACCGATCCCCTATAACCCACCTAATCTACATATCCCTGAATACTACGGGCAATTTAGCATGGCCAATCTACCTAACCTGTAAATCTTTGGACTGTGGGGGGGGAGCCAGAGCACCCGGAAACCCATGCAGACACGGGTAGAATGTGTAAACTCCACACAGACAGTCGCCCGAGGGTAGAATTGAACTCGGATCCCTGGCGCTGTGAGGCAAGAGTGCTAACCACTATGCCACCGTGCTTTTGAAGCCCTTCCCCCAGTTTTACAGAACCCAAATAATAGAGTAATTTTAAAAAAGTAGTAGAGAGTTTCCTTCTGTATCACATATACAGATTTAACTTAATGTTTCTTTTGGTTCCCAGACTTGAGAACATGATAGCCTTTTCTTGATAATCCACATAACTAAGTTTAAACTTTCATAGCCTCAAGTAACCCTTTGAGGTTTCCAACCAAAAACTTCGAGTCTGAAATTTTCAAACTAAAGCCTTTGTATTGAGGTACTTATTTCCTAACTGTTCCAAGCTAATTTCTCCAGAAGAAACTGTGTTCTTAATCTGAGCCTGGTCAGACCCAGCATGCCTTCTGCAATCTGAGTTTTTCCCTCAGCAGAAAGCAGTTTTTGGTTATTTAAAACCAAAAAAAGCTAATGCCTCTCAATAATTGTACTCTTATAATAAAGCACTCTGAATGCAAACAAATTCCCATTATCACTCCAGAAGGGCGGTGATCATCTCTCTGCTGCATATTAATTTAAAATTATGACTCCAGAAAGGCCAACAAGTTAATTACTAAACTGCCTTCTACACGGACCAAAATCTACACGCCAGTAATTTAAAATCCAAAATAGAGTCACAGAGATATATAGCATGGAAACATCTAGTCCCATTTGCCAGTATTTGGCCCATATCACTGTAAACCCTTCTTATTAATATACCCATCCAGATGCCTTTTAAATGTTGTAATTGTACCAGCCTCCACCATGTCCTCTGGCAGCTCATTCCATACATGCACCCTCTGTGTGGAAAATAAAATGCCCCTTAGCTCCCTTTTTAAATCTTTCCCCTCTCACTTTGAACCTATGCCTTCTATATTAACTCCCCCATCCTGAGGAAAAGATCTTGTCTATTCGCCCTATCCATTCCCCTTAGGATTTTATAAACCTCAGTAAGGTCAGCCCTCAACCTCCGATGCTCCAGGGAAAATAGCCCCAATCTATTCAGCCTCTCCTTATAGTTCAAATCCTTGACTACTGGCAACATCCTTGTAAATCTTTTCTGAGCCCTTTCAAGTTTCACAACATCCTTTTTATAATGGAGAGACTTGAATTGTATTCCAGTAATGGCCTAACCAATGTCCTGTACAGCCACAACATGACCTCCCAACTCCTATGCTGAATGCACTGACCAATAAAGACAAGCGTACCAAATGCCGCCTTCACTATTCTGTTTACCTGGGACTCCACTTTCAAGGAACTATGAACCTGACTCCAAGGTCTGTTTGTTCAGCAACACTCCCAGGACCTTACCGTTAAGTGTGTAAGTCCTGCCCTGATTTGCCTTTCCAAAATGCAGCACCTCACATTTATGTAAATTAAACTCCATCTGCCACCCATTGGCCCATCTGATCAAGATCCTGTTGTACTCTGAGGTAACCTTCTTCGCTGTCCACTACACCTCCAATTTTGGTGTCATCTGCAAAATAGTTTAAAACAAATGATGTTAAAATATGTAAATCATATACCTCACTTCATAACATTCTGCCTATCCTCTTTGGAGCATCACTTTTCCAATGGTGAGTTTTATTTGTAATTACTTAATTTCTGTCACATCACCTGCTTATCTCGGCACTTGTACCCACCAGCAACCCCAACCCACCACCACCATCCGAATCTAATGTTATTCTGGCTGGACTCCCATCCTCAATCCTCCATAAACTCCATCACATTAATGTTATATTTCATTAAATTCTACTTACTGGACATTATTGTTAACATTGATCTATATGGGTTTCTCATTTTCCAACAGATTCAATTCAACATCCTATTCTAGTCTATAAATCCTGCCTTCCATAAAATTTTCCTGTTCTGTATTTACAGGTACTTCCACCGTTACATCCTTTCCCAGAGGTTCCATCTCCTGACATCATTTTTTTGCATTCCTTCTCTTGAACAACCAACAATACTAAAGCCTTCAGCTGCCTCAGCTCTTTTTTTCTGAAATCTCTTAATTTTTTTATTCTTGCAAGGGATGTGGGAATTACTGGCAAACCCACATTTGCTGTCCATCCCTTGAACTGAGTGACTTGCTAGGCTATTTCATAGGGCAGAAAAAAAGTCAGCCACATTGTGGGTCTGGAGCCTCATGTAGGCTAGCCTGGTAAGGATGGCACATTTTCTTCTCTAAATGATATTCATAAACGGGTTAGGCTTTTACAACAGTCAACAATGGCTACATGGTCACCATAAAACACATTGCCTTAAAAGAATTTTCTTAAAACTCAAGAGACAATAAGGACTGCAGATGCTGGAAGCCAGAGTCTATAGGTGTGAGGTTGGAAAAGCACAGAAAGTCAGACAGCATCTGAGGAGCAGGAAAGACAACATTTCGAGCTGAAACCTTTCGTCGGAACTAGGGACGGGGAAGGAAATGCAGAAATAAATAGGGGGGGGGCGTGGGACTGAGGCAGGGAGAAGGGTAGGAGAGATGGTGATACGTTGGAGGTTATTGTGATTGGTCCGCGGGAAAGGAGTAGATAGGTGAGTAGGAAGATGGACAGGTTGGGTCAGGCCGGGGGGGTGAGGGGTAGGGAGAGGGCTGGATGTGGGATAATGCTGGGGCTGGAGGGATTTTGAAGCTGGTGAAGTCAATGTTGATGCTGGGATAACACGGTGTAGAGCTGGATGAACACAGCAGGCCGAGCAGGAAAGCTGACGTTTCGGGTCGAGACCCTTCTTCAGAAATGGGGGAGGGGAAGGGGATTCTGAAATAAATAGGGAGAGACGGGGAGCCGGTTAGAAGATGGATAAAGGAGAAGATAGGTGGAGAGGAGACAGACAGGTCAAAGAGGCGGGGTTGGAGCCAGTGAAGGTGAGTGTAGGTGGGGAGTTAGGGAGGGGATAGGTCGGTCCAGGGAGGATGGACAGGTCAAGGAGGCGGGATGAGGTTAGTGGGTACGAGATGGGGGTGGGGCTTGAGGTGGGGGGAATGGTTAGGGAGGCGGGGACTAGCTGGGCTGGTTTTGGGATGCGGTCGGGGGAGGGGAGATTTTGAAGCTTGTGAAGTCCACATTGATATCCTTGGGCTGCAGGATTCCCAAGCGAAATATGAGATGCTGTTCCTGCAGCTTTCAGGTGGCGTCATTGTGGCAGTGCGGGAGGCCCAGGATGGACATGTCGTCCAAGGAGTGGGAGGGGAAGTTGAAATGGTTCGCGACTGAGAGGTGTAGTTGTTTGTTGCGAACTGAGCGTAGGTGTTCCACAAAGCGGTCCCCAAGCCTCTGCTTGGTTTCCCCGATGTAGAGGAGGCCACAACGGGAACAGCGGATACGGTATACCATATTAGCAGATGTGCAGGTGAACATCTGTTTGATGGGGAAGATCTTCTTAGGGCCTGGGATGGGGGTGAGGGGGGAGGTGTAGGGGCAGGTGTAGCACTTGCTTCGGTTGCAGGGAAAAGTGCCAGGGGTGTTGAGCGGACAAGGGAGTCACAGAGAGAGTGGTCCCTCCGGAAAGCAGATAAGGGTGGGGAGGGGAAAATGTCTTTGGTAGTGGGGTCAGATTGCAAATGGCGGAAATGTCGGAGGATGATGCGTTGGATTCGGAGGTTGGTGGGGTAGTACGTGAGGACGAGGGGGATTCTGTTTTGGTTGTTATTGCGGGTAGGGGGTGTGAGGGATGAGTTGTGGGAAATGCGGGAGACGCGGTCGAGGGCATTTTCGACCACTGTGGAGGGGAAGTTGCAGTCCTTGAAAAAAGAGGACATCTGGGATGTCCGGGAGCAGATGTGGCGGAGGCGAAGGAATTGGGAATAGGGGATGGCCTTTTTGCAGGAAGATGGGTGAGAGGAGGTGTATTCTAGATAGTTGTGGGAGTCGGTAGGTTTGAAATGGATATCGGTTTCCAGGTGGATGCCAGAGATGGAGACAGAGGGGTCCAGGAAGGAGAGAGAGGTATCCGAGATGGTCCAGGTGAATTTAAGGTTGGGGTGGAAGGTGTTAGTGAAGTGGATGAACTGTTCGAGCTCCTCGTGGGAGCACGAGGCGGCACCGATACAGTCATCAATGTAATGGAGGAAGAGGTGGGGGATAGGGCCAGTGTAGCTACAGAAGAGGGATTGTTCCACGTATCCTACAAAGAGGCAGGCATAGCTTGGGCCCATGTGGGTACCCATGGCCACCGCCTTTTTCTGTAGGAAGTGAGAGGAATTGAAAGAGAAGTTGTTGAGGGTGAGGACGAGTTCGGCTAAGCGGATGAGGGTTTCAGTGGAGGGGGACTGATCGGGCCTGCGGGACAGGAAGAAGCGGAGGGCCTTTAGGCCATCTGCATGGGGAATGCAGGTGTATAGGGACTGGACGTCCATGGTAAAGATGAGGTGTTGGGGACCGGGGAATTGGAAGTTCTGGAGGAGGTGGAGAGCGTGGGTGGTGTCACGGACGTAGGTAGGGAGTTCCTGGACCAAGGGGGAGAAAAGGAGTTGAGATAGGTGGAGACAAGTTCGGTGAGGCAGGAGCAGGCGGAGACAATGGGTCGACCAGGACAGTCAGGTTTGTGGATTTTGGGAAGGAGATAGGAGCGGGCGGTGCGGGGTTGGGGAATGATGAGGTTAGAGGCTGTGAGTGGGAGGTCACCTCAGGTGATGAGGTTGTGGATGGTTTGGTGCTCGGGGGTGGGGTCATGATCAAGGGGGCGACAGGAGGAGGTGTCGGAGAGCTGGCGGCTGGCCTCGGTGATGTAGAGGTCAGTGCGCCATACTACAACTGCGCCTCCCTTGTCCGCGGGTTTTATGGTGAGGTTGGGATTAGAGCGGAGGGCTGCGTGTTCTGTGGGGGAGAGGTTGGAGTGGGGTGGAGAGTTTGAGGTGATCGATGTCTCGACGGCAATTAGAGGTGAAGAGGTCGAGGGAGGGTAGGAGGCCTTGGGGTGGTGTCCAGGAGGAGGGGGTGTGTTGGAGGCGGGAGAAGGGGTCAGTAGAGGGAGGGTTAGGCTCACGGTTAAAGAAGTGAGCGTGGAGGCGGCGGAAAAACTGCTCAGTGTCCAAACGTGAGTTGTATTCTTCAAAGTGTGGGTGGAGGGGGACAAAGGTGAGCCCTTTACTGAGGACTGACCGTTCGTCCTCAGTAAGGGGGAGGTCTGGGGGGATGGTGAAGACTCGGCAGGGCTGGGTGCTATTGACTCGTCTGGAGATGCTGGCTGTGGAGGCAGTGGGTGGAGCGACGTCGGCCAGTAAATCTTGGATGTTGGTGGCAGCGGCGACCTCGATGTCTGTGGTGGCCTCGGAAATGGAGGCGGCGGCATCAGCAGTGGTGTCGATGGTGTCGGCAGTACCAGAAGTGGGTAATTGGGCGGAGGCAGATATGACATCATCTGTGGAAACCGTTGGTGGTCCGAAGGTGGCCACATGGCCAATGGCAGCGGGCACATGGTGGGGAAGGTCCTGGGTATGGTGGCAGGCACCAGTAAGTTGAAAGTACTTTTGGTTTTTAGTGTCTAATAAAGCCGAGTAGAATTGTGAGTTCAGGTTGTGGATCTTACGAAGAATAAAAGACAGATGAGGTGCTTTGCAGGTCTGGGAGAGGGAGGCTCTGAGCAAGGGGTAGGCTTAATTGTAGTATCTGGAGATGCCGGCGCGTTGCAGCGAGTGTGTATTTCAGAAGTCGCAGGGAGAAACGCTTCTGTAGAATATCAATGTTCTGAATGTAGCGGTCGTCGCTGTTGGGGCCAAATTGGGAAGGCTTAAATGTGGACTGTAGTCCGTTGGGGATGATCTGGTTCCGTAGGCAGGTACTCAGAAAGGCAATGTGGCTGTAGTACTTGGTTTGCTTTAGGACGTGGTCAAGCAGTTTCAGGACCGAAGAGAGTACAGGAGGGTTGAAGTGGGAGAGGGTTTTTCCAGAGGGTAACTTCTTTAAGGTGGGCATCCTTAGAAGAGGCTTCACAGCGGCGTTAAAATTGCTACAGAGATAGTGGGAACTGCCGATGCTGGAGAATCTGAGATAACACGGTGTAGAGCTGGATGAACACAGCAGGCCAAGCAGCATCAGAGGAGCAGGAAATTCGGGCTGTAAGCAACCAAGGTGAAATATCAGGTGTTGTTCCTCCAGTTTACATTTGGCCTCCCTCTGACAGCGGAAGAGGCCAAGGATGGACATGTCATCAGGGGAGTGGGAGGGGGAATTAAAATGGATGGCAACCAGAAGCTTGGGTTGGTTGATGCACGCAGAGCGCAGATGCTCACGTGAGCCGGTCCCCGAGTCTGCATTTGGCCTCCCTGATATAGAGGAGACCCACATTGGGAGCAACAGATGCAAAAGATTAGATTGGCTGAAGTGCAAGTGAATCTCTGCTGGATCTGGAAGGATAGTTTGAGGCCTTGGACGAAGGTGAGTGGTGAGATGTAGTGACAGGTGTTGCACCTCTTGCAGTTGTGGGGAAAGATAACGGGTGTGGGGGAGGAAGCATTCATTCCGCGAGTCCCTTGTTAGCTTTACATTCCCCACCAATTTCTCCACCACACCTGGTAATTAAGTGAATGTGCGTGAATGTTGTTACTAGACATATTTTGTATACTGGCAATGACATGATAATGGAAAATAGTATTTGATCTAAATATATCCTACAGCTTTGCTGTTTGGTATTCTATTATCAATACATTAGAAGAAAAACACATCTTGAGTCAGTGTATTTAATAATTCTGTAGTATGCAGTGTTTATTTAATGTTCTTCAATTCATCATTTCAAACTCTGCACTGTTCTATCCACCACCCTGTGTTATGCTGATAGTCGTAATCACAAAAAAGCTTCTGAATATTGCTCACTGATCAAGTCATATAGTATGAATATTTCAAACCTACAATGATTCTTTGTAGAAATCAAACTGACAGTAATTTACAATGAAGTGTGTGATACTTTTAATCTACTGCTTCAAATTGCTCCTTTCTCCACCTCCTGTTAGTGACCACCAAACTTATAGCCTCATGTTATTAACTTGCTGTTTCCACTGAAAAAGACAAAATGTAGAATTGTTGTTTTGTTCAGAGCAGTTCATGTGTATTTGGTTTCAAAGCTGTTACATTTTGTTGAAATGCTAACAGTAGTGGTGATCAGACAGTAGTTTGAAGATATCTTGCCATTTTTCCTGTCAAAAAACAGAGAAGTAAGATGTAGTGAAAAACTAGCATTTTGCTGTCAAATCTGTACAAACTCTCGGTGAGACCATTAACAGTGTGACTCATTGTTCAGTCAGTGACATGCATGATCTGGGAGTGCAATGGTGTGTGATCAAACCAGTGAGTAGTGTGTGGTTTTGAATATGCAGCCCTTTTACCTCCACTTTCTTTGCAGTGATTTCTTTATTCACATTTACATGTCCTTTTACATCTGAATGTAGTAATCTTTTCTGTAAATAACTGCATTGAGGATGGTCATCATGGAGTAGCAAAAGTACGTAACGCTTGCTGAGGCAACCTAATTGAAAATAAAGGCCCTTAGTTAACTTTAAGTCTGTAACTTTATAGCATAAATAACATGCTGATTCTTTCTATAGGATTAGGGAGCTGATTTTGTGTGTTGTCATGAATGTCAGAACAATACATATTTGAATGCTACCTTGAGCGTTTTCATTAGTTAACACAAAAAACACTTCCATCCATTTTTAATTTGCTGATCTACTTATGCAAATTTAGTTGTCTCTGTCAATATTGTTTATTATTCCAGAGTTAAAATAGAGCACTTTTTCACATGCACAACTGCAGAGAAATTCTCCTTCCTAAGTTAAGGTAACATGAACTTGTGGAAGACCTGTAATTTTGAGGTTTAAAGACATGTTTCACTTTAAGTAAAGCTCATTTTGGCATATTCAAGTGTTATCACCAGTAAAGTGTGATGGTGATTATTATTGTGATATTAATTTCTTAAAATTAGACTTTAGTGTATTGGTGGCTGTGCAGAAGTCGCTTGGGCAAGTCAGAATGTCAGTGCATTTTCAAATTTGAGTGACTTCTGAATAGATAATTTTCAAGTATCTATCTTACAGTATTTATAGTAATCCTTTAGCAAGCACCACCTGCTCTCCTGTGTTAGTGTTTGTGATTTATAGTATTTTATCATTTAGTCATCTTGGGATTCACAACCTAGCGTGGAAAAGTGTTCTCTCGATCCTGAGGAATTCCCTAAGATTCAGGGTTTGAGTGAAGATTTGTAGCTCGGGTGCTGGTTGTAGATGTTGGTGTGTTTGCCGAGCTGGGAGGATTGATAGCAGACATTTCGGCCCCTTACTAGGTGACATCCTCAGTGCTATGGAGCCTCCTGTGAAGCGCTGGTGTCTTGTGCTTCAGAAGTGGCTCCATAACACTGAGGATGTCACCTCGTAAGGGGACAAAACATCTGCTATCAAACCTCCCAGCTCAGCGAACACACACACCAACATCTACGATTACCCAAGGAGAAAAAAAGGTTAAAACAGATTTTTCACTGTTTTCAGTTGTGATAGGAAATTTTGAGGCAATGAAAACCATTCTACGAGAAGCATGGTTGGTAAAACGCACGGTGCTCAGTAGTTAGCACTGCTGCCTCACAGTGCCGGGGACCCGGGTTCAATTCCACCTTCGGGCAACTGTCTGTGTGGAGCTTGCACATTCTCCCCACGTCAGCGTGGTTTTCCTCTGGGTGCTCCGGTTTCCTCCCACAGTCCAAAGATGTGCAGGCTTGGCGGATTGGCCATGCCAAATTGCCCAGAGTGTTCAGGGATGTATAGATTAGGTGGGTTATGGGGGATGGGTCTGGGTGGGATGCTCCAAGGGTCAGTGTGGACTTGTTGGGCCAAAGGGCCTGTTTCCACACTGTAGGGATTCTATGATTCTTTCTATGAAAACATTCAAATATATTAATTTTACTCTGCTTGTTGAAGTATTTCAAGTTTTTCTGATGACTAGACAAAGCTTTGTAGGTTTAGAAGGTTAATGCTTAGTTAAATGATTTGACTTAATGCACTAGTAGGGATGCGAGAGTTTGCAATAGTATGGATGTTGCAGGCAGGGGAAAATTGGCCATGGATGTGGATATTCAGTAATACTTCACTGCAGAAGTGGGCAATAGTAAGGACAGTATTGGTTTTGTCTGTTGTGCTTGCAGCCAAACAGTTTGCTGGCATTCACTATCCATGATTTGATGTACATGGACAGAGCACTAGAGAATGTATAACATGCATGAAATTGTACCCAGTGAGGAGTTAACATATTTGAAAAAACATGGAATAATTTGATGAGTAAATAGGATCTGACGTTTCCCAAAACTCATTGCTGCTGGCTTGCTTAAAATAAGTATTGGGAGTATTGCATGATGTATTGTATCAATTTGAATTAGCCTCTTTTGACAATCAGACAAAATATTGCAGTATACAAGTAGCTTGAAAGTTGGATTCTTGAATGAGAAAATATAGCACAGTCCATTTAAAATCTACAATTCCAATGTAATGTTGGATGTATACATCTGATGTAGTATTGTTTTGAAACAGTGGCATCATTGACTTTCAAGATTTGAAAGCTACGTTCTGTGAACCACAGTCCATTGCTGCTATTGAAATTAACTGCAGTTTTGTTTTATTTTAAGTAACTGGGGATTATTCATCAGGGTGTTATGTATGTATCGTTGCAGATGAGGATTATTTGATTAAAATGCATCAAAAACCATCTTTGGTGAGCTTGAAAGCTGTTGAATAAAGGTTGTATTTATATTTTAAAATATCCATCATGATACTCAACTATGATTGTCTCTGAAATATCATAGAATCCCTACGGTGTGGAAACAGGCCCTTCGGCCCAACAAGTCCACACCGAACCTCGGAGCATCCCACCCAGACCCATCCCCCTTTAACCCACCTAATCTACACCTCCCTGAACACTACGGGCAATTTAGCATGGCCAATCCACCTAACCTGCACATCTTTGGACTGTGGGAGGAAACCGGAGCACCCGGAGGAAACCCACGCTGATGTGGGGAGAATGTGCAAACTCCATGCAGATACGGGGAGAATGTGCAAACTCCACACAGTCGCCCGAGGCTGGAATCGAACCCGCGTCCCTGGTGTTGTGAGGCAGCAGTGCTAACCACTGTGCCATCGTGCTGCCAATACTTAACTGAACCAATCTTAATAGTAGTATAAAGCACATTTTGAAGGTGTAATTCCAGAGGATTTTAACATAGTATTCACCAGGATTTTTTCTGTCAGTTTTCTGCGTCTGTTCAGTTTGATGTGATAAACAAATGAAAGCTGTGATGCATATCTCTAAATATTACTGATGTTAACTTGGAATACGTTGTGGGAAGAATTTGACATAGGATGAGTTCACAATCTGGATTCTGGCACCCAGAGATTGGCAAGAGAGATCTAAAGGAGTAGATCGATAAATCATTTTACAGGATGTTGTAAATGCAAATAACCTCATTAGTTGTGATATGTGGAGATTTCTTTTAATCACTCAGAAAGTGGGCATCCTTGGAAAGACAATATTTATTGTCCAGTCCTTGAACAATGGCAAGGCACTTCCTTGACTTGCTGCAATCCATGTGTTGAAGGTCTCTCAAAATTGCTATTGGAGACGGAGTGCCAAGACTTTGACGCAGTGAGGATGTAGGAATGGCTATATTTCCAGCATGGAGGCAAACTTGCAGGCTATTGTTCATATATTATGGCGGGGTACAGATCCCCTGTTTTGAGAGTTGTTGAAGAAGGAAGAATGAGTTGCTGCAGTACTTTCTTTTTAAATGATACACACTGTGCACCAATAAGTGTTTAAAGCAATCAAGGATGGGATGTCAATGAAGTGAGCTATGTTGTCCCAGATAGTAAGGAGGGCATGAGTGTGGTTGGAATTATGTGTATCAAGCCAAATGGAAGATATTCCATTACAATCCCGGTTGGAGCCTTGTAGATGATGGCAAAAATTTGCGGAGGCAGGAGGTGAGAATATTCAGCCTTTGACCTATTTTAAGCCACAGTGTTTGTGACTGGTGCAGCTAAGTTTTTTTGTCAGTGCTGATCTACAGAATGTTGATAATGGGATTTCAATGATGGAAATGCCTTTTGAATGTTAAGAGGTGGTTTTGTTGGAGACTTCATGGATGTGTCTGTCAAGCTGGAGCTGTCGCGTGCATTTGACTGCCTTGCAAGGATATTTCAGAGGGCTGTTTAATGTTGATCTAAAGTTATTTAGTTATTAAAACAATAACTTGAACTTCAAAAGATTCAGTTGGTCAGCGCGTAAGTTACTCAGTTAGTAATCCAGAGGCCTTGACTAATAATTCGGAGAACGTGGGTTGAAGCCGTTCCAATTTGAATTCGGTTGAAAACCATAGATGTGAAAACCTGGTATCAGTAAAAGGGACTGTGAAGGCGTTAGTTCATTATAAGAGCCTAACCTATGGAACCTTGGCAGAACCATGCAGGTCCTTCATATCTGACTCCTAACTGCCCTTTAGAATGGCTTAATGGATTATCCGGTTGCGTGAAACAGCATAGCAGGCGTATCTATGTGAAAAGTTGCAGTAGGTGACCCACCATCGCCTTCCCAGGTCAACTTGACCTGGGCATTGGTATTGATGGCAACACCTACATCCCAAGAAATAATTAATTATAACAAAGCACATTTCAGTATGATTTTTGATCACGAGATATAATTGAGCCCTGCATATTGTAGAGCTACAGCAATATTGTCATAAGGTAATTCGTGAATCCAGAAACTTTGATGTCTGACAGTAAAACTGCATAGATGGCTGAAAACTCAATAGAGTGACTATGTCCTTTTGACTATCTTTGGTAAGTAGTCTTTGTCCATTAATTGAATTTTTTTTCCCGGTAGCTTTGCTTTTGAGTTATTAGGGATAAGGTCTCTTAACACATGCGCTCCTGACAAATCTTGAGTTATTGCTTGATTGACTGGATGGAACTTTTATACATGAGTTATCGTTTGTGTTTCTCCCGTAATTGCAGTGTTGTTTGTTGCGGGGATAGTAAGTCTTTGGCAGACTGATCTTGTGTGACATTTTAAAAGGTCAAGTCTTCAAAATCATAAATAATAACAAGGTATAGCCATCTTCGGCATTGCGTACAAAGGTCTGTTGGTATTCATTCCTATATTTTAAAGCCTGACAGGGGTGCAAAACGTCCCCGTGGTGTTGATGATGATGATGAAGAAGATTTAAAAGTGTCGCATAAATATGGATCAGCCAGAAGAAGCTACTATGAAGAGAGTGGAATCACTGTTAATGAAGATGAGGAAGAAGCGGGCAAGAAGAAAATCCTGGAGTTAATGGAAAATGATGAGGTAATATTTTTGATAAGTCTCTCATACTTTTTTCACTTCAAAGTAATAATTTCCAATTTCGAATAATTTTGTCCTATAAACTTTGCAAATTCTGATGATTCTTATTTGTCTCTGTAGCATATTAGGTAAAAGTTATTGGTTTTTGACTTTTTTTTAAACGTGTTTTTGGAATATGGGGCAGCAGTTTAAGCTCTGATCCTTTGTATCCTTAAATAAAAGCTTAACTTGTTCTCTGTTTGCTAGGTTGGTAATCGAAACAACATCCTGAATGTGTATTGCTGGGGCGGTTTCTTCTTTTAATGTAAAGGTCTTACCAGCTCAATTGTGAGCATTTGATTGGCTTCTTTGTAGCATCTGCTGTTGTACTGTGGTTCTCTAGTTCTCTAACTTGTTCATCCATGGCTCATCCACTGGTTGTACCCTACTCACTTCTGATTGCTAGTGTGAAAACAATCAGAATTAATGGGAACTTATTGAAGCTTTTACTGTTTTTTTTTCTACTAACTGCAATAAATGTAAATGCATTAGTATTTTATCATAATTACCATTTGCTAATTAATGGCAGAACAAAGGCATAGACATTCACATTTATAAGTGAATGCTACAGGACATAGAATGGGAACATGCTTATTTGAAACAGTCTAATATGTGCTCTGCACTCATCATCTGAGAAATTAATTCCATCTTGATTTGCATCTGACTTATGAAACTGTATTGTTATACTAATGATGACTTCTATGCACGTGGAGCAGGTTTGGTCGTGTGACCTCCGACAAGGCCTTAGCTGTAATGCAATGCATCATGGACTTGCATTTCGGACCAGCACACAGACTGTTTTGAGGACATTTGCAATCCACCTGTGATTCGTGGACCCAACTTAGAGAGCCACTGTCTCTATTAAAGGGATTTGGGGGACAAATGTGAGACAGCATCAGAGAAGCAGGAAAGTTGATGTTTTGGGTCGGGACCCTTCTTCAGAAATGGGGAGGGGAAAGGGACCTCAGATATAAGTAGAGAGAGAAGGGGTGGGCTGGGGAAGGTAGGTGGGATGGTGATAGGTGAGTGCAGGTAGGGAGTGGTGGGGATTTAGGTGCTGTCTAAAGAGGTTTGTTGAGTTGTTGCAATGCATCTTGTCGATTATACACACTGAAATTAGGAGTAAATGTTAGAAAGTAAATGTTAGAAGTGCTGGATAGGGTGCCAGTCGACTGGGTTGCTCTTTGTTCCCTGCATTGAGTTTAGCTACACAAGTGTTGTTGGAACTGCAAACATCGAGGCTAGTGGAGAGTATTTCATCACACTCCTAATTTGCGCCTTGTAGATGTTGGGCAGGCTTTGTGGAGCTGAGGGTGAGTTATTCACTCTGGGTTTCCCAACTTCTGACCTACTGTTAGAGCCACAAGGTAAGGATTCAGTGATGATAATGCCATTGAATATCAAGGGCTGATTGTTGGGTTCTCTCTCATTGAAGATGGTCAGGGCCTGGCATGTTTGGCATAAATGCTCGTTGCTGTCATCAGCCATGTTGTGCAAGTGTTGCTGTATTCAGGCATGAGGTGCTGAATATTGTGCAGTGACCAGGGAATATCATCATCTCTTATCTTCTTACGGAAGGCGGATAATTGATGAAGCAGCTGAAGATATTTGGGGATAGGACACTACCCTGCGGACCTGGGGTAAGTTGGCCCAGTGACTGGACATCTAATTTGTAATGCAGAGTGATATTAACAGCATAGGTTCAATTCCCACACTGGTTGATGTTAACCTGAAGCCCTCTCCCTCATTTTAAACTACCACCAGTTCTCCCTCTTTCTAATGAGAGAGCAACCCTAAGTAAGAATTGTAGTAAGACTATGGTGACTTTATCCTGAGGAACTCCTGCAGAGATATCCTGGGGCTTAGTTAATACACCTCCAACCAGGATTCCCTTTGCCCTATTCTCATTGACTCGAATTTTGGTAGGGTGTTTTGTTGCCCGTCTTGGTCAAATGCTGAGTTGATGTCAAAGTTAGTTACTTTCACTTGGTGAGTTCTTCTTGAGTTCAGCTCTTTTGTGCAGGGTTGGACCAAATCTGAAATGAGGGCAGGCGCTAAGTGAACCTGAAGCAACTGAAACTGAGCGTCAGTGAACAGGTTATTCCTTTGCAAATGCAGCTTAATACCATTGTTAATAATCCTGTCCATAATGGATGATTGAAAATAATCTAATGGATTGGCTTTATCCTGCTTCTTGTGCATAGGATATACCTGGGTAATTTTCCACTTGGTAATTGTCAAGTATCTGCAGTGTTGAAGCTGTATGGGAGCAACTGGCTATTGGTCAAGTTAGTTTTGAAGCAAAATAACTCATCAATAGTATTGCCAGAATGTTGTCAGGGGCCATAGCCTTTGTAGAGTCAAATACTTCCATCTGTTTCTTGATACCAAATAATGAATCAAATTTGCACCATTCACAACTGTATGTGTGGCAGGACAGCAGAGCTTAGATCTGAATTGTTGGTTGTGGGATTGATTAGCGGAAGAAGGGTCACAGGACTCAAAACTTCGACTTTGTTTATTTCCACAGATGCTGCCAGACCTGCTGAGTTTCACCAACAATTTTTGTTTATTTTTCCCCCCAGATCTGCAGCATCAGCACGTCTTTGTTTTATTTTGGAAAACAAAGTATGATCTATCAAGCTAGGTTTCAGTTTGGGATCTGACTTTGTCCAGTATTAATATCAGTTAGCAACAAAACTGTATGTGAGCCATGCCTCCTGACAGAGTGTTTGTATTACGCTTTTCTGTGGTTCTTCAACTTACCCATTTACTAAATTTGTGCTGTTGAGTCCTCTCCCTAGCCAGCAGTGCTTGAGGTTTTTTCTGTCTCTTCAATCCCACTGCTACCATTTTAAAAAAAAGTTTTCCCCAATTGTAATGCAGTGTACGCTATTAAGATAATTTAAATCTCTTCTCTGGATTAAAGCTATTGTCCTTTTTCTCCTTTAAAGTTCCAAGCCTCAAGCCTCATCCCATCATCGTAGCCTTCACTGTCTTTGAGAATTATCGTACACACAGCTTGTCCAGATCATCCCAGTAATCTCTGTTCCAAGTACTAACAGATCCCACCATCTTTTGCTACCACTTCTATATTTCCAGAGCTCAGATCTTGAAGCCCATTCTCAGTAATTCCAAGACTTTTCAACACTCTAACAACCCACTCCTTTCATATTCCACAAATTTTTCCCGCTCCTCCCATTCTCTCACTTTACCATTTCCCATTCTCCCATAAACAACCTCTCTTATACTTGAGCACCACCTACTTTTCAGCAACCTGGGATGGATTCATGTCCATCTACAAAGTTTTCTCTTTAAAAATTAAAGTTTTACTTGTTCGACTTTTAAGTTTCACACTTCAATGTTTAAAAATATGTGGAATGTTTTTTAAAATTGTTTTTCTGGGTTTCAAATGTATTTAATCTAATTTGGTTAAACGAAGTCTTTTGCAAACCCAACCCATTTCTTAAAATCTTTCTACGTAATAAAATAGGAGCTTGAAATGTTTCAGAAGTTCATGAGTTGCCTTAGGAGAACTGAAATAATGTATTCTGTGACTAGCTGAAGAGTAGGATTGCTGTCGGATACACATGGAATTGGTCTGGAGATCACAAGTACTTGCAAATGAGGATGGCTATTTTGTTCAAACCTCAAGGTCTGATGAAAAGTCATCAACCTGAAGCATTAAATCTGTTTCTCTCTCCGGAGATATTCTTAACCTGATGAATGTTTCCAGTAGATGCTGCTTTTCTTTCAGATATCCAGCATATGCAGCTGTTGCTTTTGATGTTGGAAGTTCTCTTTATTGTGCCATCTCATTGTTTCTCAAATAATTTGAGTTTTTGCCTTGACCGCTGTGTTGTGAAGTGCACTCTGTATTGATACAAAGAAAATGTAATTTTAATCAGTGTGAAATTGTTTTTAATGCAATGGATTTAGAATATATTTATTTCTCAATTGCATATTTTTAATTTAAATATAGCTTCTTAGAAACTGTGATTTGAAGAATGTTTCCTTATGAAAAGTCAGATATTTTGGTGTCAAATACAGACTCTCGGCAGAATATACTTCCCATCCAGAACTGATGTGTATTGCTTTTGAAACTTGGAAGCAATTAAAGGAAAATTGTTCTGAATTCAAGAACCTAAATTCTAGAGAAGAAGCCAGAAGCTGCATAGCATAATGACATTTTATTGTGCAATAAAATGTGGAGCACAGATGATGTACCATAGTTGTGTCATGTGCGGCCTGATAATCATTTCAACTTTGGCTGGAGGGAGCCGTGATAGTGGCCCTTGCTTGCATCATTTTTGAAGAGAAAAGCAGAGCTGTGTGTGTGTGTGTACTTAAATCCGTGCACAAAGTGTTACTTACTTTGCTGATAAAATTATTAATAATTCAAAAGTTAAATTAGTTAGCTCGTTTCATTTTAGTTATTGGAAATTAACTGGTAGTGTAGTGAATTGCCTGAAATAGTTCTAAAATTCAAGATTAGAAAGCATATTATGAAAATGTTTTAGTTACTTTGCATTTGATCCCCAGTGCTTGCAATGCAAGGCTGACTTTTCCAGGTGAGCTTGTGATAAATATCAGAATGATATGCTTCAGCTTTAGTTTAGTATTCACGAGCAGTTGTGACTTGGCGCATTAATTCATCCTATTCTATCTTTGCATCAGTGAAAATAGAAATGATGAACAACACTTGGAATTTCTCTTTCAAGCCTTTCTGGCAGAAGTGCAGAGTGCAGTAGATTTACTTGGTTGGTGAGCTCTTGTCAATAATTTGACCAGTAGATTAATTTTTTAGCTTATTTAACTGATAATCCGTAGTTATCTCTCTGCTTATCCCGTATAATTGGCTCTGTTTAAGATTCTTGTTGGAGTTTAGTCAGTTCCAAACTTGATATTGAATTTAGTTCCATTATGATTCATTATTCCAAAGGATCTTTTGCTGTGAGATTACCAATTAATTCTGTCTAATTGCAAAATTCTAGTTCTAAAATACTTTTATCCCAAGTTAGTTCAAAAGGAGTGTTCCAGGAAATTTCCACAATGGCGTTCTACAAATTTGCCTTCCATATCTTTGTCATTTTAATTGGTCTAATTTATATGAGGATCAATGCTCACAATTATTATATTAATTTTGATAAATCTCCAATTAAGTGTTGTTTAATGCTTTGTCCAACGATGCACCTGCTGTTCAGGTGTCTGTGGTGAAGTGGTAGTCTCTCCACCTCCAAGCCAGAAGACCTAGGTTAAAGTCCCAACTGCACCAGAGCTGTATATCAACATGTCTGAACAAAATAATATCTGTTCCTACTGTTGGGGCCTATAAACCACTACCAGGATTTCTGACCCTTGTTATTCCTAATGTCCAGACATTGATTGTACTTCATGATCTTCTGAGTAAAGATAACTTGTCACTACTGCCTTTATGTCACCCATTACTATCAGGTCTACTATTCCTTTTCCATCTTGCTTGTCTTTTTGAAATGTTGTGTGCTATGGAATATTTATTTCTTCCACCTTGGTCAGCTGATAACCATGTCTGTAATGTGATGACGACCCCGCAGTGAGTTTACTCAATTTATTATGCCTCCAGATGAGATACCCCAAATTGTTAACCTCACAGGTGGAAGGTGGCCATAGTTGTTGGAGGTCAGTCATCTCACCTCCAGGACATCTCTGCAGGACTTCCTCAGGGTAGTGTCCTAGGCCCAACCATCTTCAACTGCTTCATCAATGACCTTCCCTCTATCATCAGGTCAGAAGTGGGGAATTTCGCCGATGATACCGAACATTGTCCAATCATTCGTGATTCCTCGGATACTGAAGCCGTCCATGTTCAAATGCAACAAGACCTGGACAGTATCCAGGCTTGGGCTGACAAGTGGAAAGTAACATTAGCACCGCACAAATGCCAGGCTATCTCCATTGCCAATAAGAGACAATCTAACCCCTGCCCTGTGACATTCAATGGTGTTACCATCACTGAATACCCTGCTATCAACATCCTGAGGGTTATCATTGACCAGAAATTCAACTGGACTCTGAGGCTAGGAATACTGCAGCAAGTAACGCACTCCCTGACTCTCCCAAATCTGTCTACCATTTACAAGGCACAAGTCAGGAGTGTGATAGAGTGTGTGGGAACACCACCACCTGCAAGTTCCCCTCCAAGCTACTCACTATCCTGACTTGGAAATATTTCGCTGCTGCTTCACTGTCGCTAGGTCAAAGTCCTGGAATTTCCTTCTTAATAGCATTGTGGGTCAACCCATAGCTGGTGGACTGCAGCAGTTCAAGAAGGCAGCTCACCACCTTCTCAAGGGCAGCTAGGGGCAGGCAATAAATGCTGACCAGCCAGCGATGCCCACATCCCACAAAAATTAATAATTTTTTAAAAAATGGTGAGGAGGGATGATCTGGCTCCTGTGTCATGGAGCCACAGTTTTTGCGGCGTGGAAAGAGACCCTTCAGCCCATTGTGTCCATGTTGGTCATCAAGCATCCATCTTTCCTTATCCCACTTTCCAGCATGAACCCCAGAGCCGTGAATGGTATGGATTTGCACGCGCTTATGGAAATAGGTCTTAAATGTCTTGGGGGTTCCTGCCTTTACCACTTCTTTAGGTAGAGTTCCAGATGCCCACAGCCTTCTGGGTAAATAAGATATCCCTTAACTCCCCTCTAAACCCTGAAACTGAAAGTGAGACCTCTGGTTATTGACCCCTCCATTAAGAGGAAATGTTTCTTCCTATCTACCCTGTCTGAGCCTCTCAATTTTTTAATAATTTTTTTATAAAATTAAATCAGATCTCCACTCAGCCTTCTCTGCTCTGAGGAAAACAACCTCAGACCTCCTAGTCTCTCTCTTCATAGCTGAAATGCTTCAGCGCTGGAAACATCCTGATGGACCTCTGGTGCACCCTTGAGTGCAGTCACATCCTACATGTAGAGTCACCTGAACTGTGCACAGTGCTCCAGCTGTAGCCTAGCTAACATTTATTTACAGCTCCATCATTTCCTTGCACTTACATTCGGTGTCTTGACTAATAAAGACAAGTATCTGATAAGCCGCCTTAACTACCTTATCAAACTGCCCTGTCTGTAAAAATGATCCAGAGCTTCCAGTCACTTGCTGCTTCCCGTGCCAACATTCCTGCTGCAGCGTTCCAGCAAGCCTCAAAATAAGCTGAAAGTATAGCATCTCACTTTCTGCTTTGGGACTCTGCAGCCTCTGGGACTCCACATCGAATTCAGTAACTTTGGAGCTCGATTCCATCCTTCAATGTTTTTTACCCACCCCTACACCCTGTCCTGTCATGACATGGGTTGCTTTTAGCACGGCCAACCCATTTTCACCCACTCTCACGCTTATTATCACATTAAAAACCAAAAGAACTGCAGATGCTATAAATCGTGAACAAAAACAGAAGTTGCTGGAAAAGGTTTCGACACAAACTGCCCATTCTCTGCTTCTCTCAGCTCTTATTATCACTTGTTCAGCTTCTGTTCTGACATGCTCTTTGTTTATCTACCCCTTTCATATATCTCTGGGCTCCATCTCCATCGTGCCCAACAAGAAAACCTTCTCTGCAGCGTAAGTACTACTTTTTGCTGCTATCTGCTCTGATTAAGGGTCAGTGGACTTGAAATGTTAACTCTGCTTTCTTCCCACAGATGCTGCCAGACCTATTGAGTTTCCCCAGCAATTTCTGCTTTTGTTTCAGATCCCCAGCATCCACAATTTTTACCATTCATCAACTTGTCCTGCTGCCTGACATGCACACCAAGGTCCCTCTGATCCTCTGCAATGCAATTTTGGTAGTCCTTCCTTTTCATCCTTTTCAGGATCAAATTCCATTTGCCACTGTTAAGCCCATCTGACCAGCCCATCGTTATTGCCTTGTAATCTTCGGCTTTCTTGCTAATTATTTACTGCCGGTTTTCACGGTCATCTGCGAATGTACCTCCTACATTCATGTCAGGATCATTATTGTACACAACAAAGAGCAAGGGGCCCGACACCAAACCCTATGGTATGCCACTGTACATAGGGTTCCAGTCACAAAAATGCCATTTGACTATCATCCTCTTTTTCCTGCCACTAAGACAATTTTCAATCTAATTTGCCAAGTTTTTTCTGGATCCCATGGGATGTTATCCACTTTCAAGCCTGCTAAAATTGCTAATACCTCCTCTTTCTTTGCTAATTCCTTCACGTATATCACTGTCTCCTCCCTGATTTCTATACCTACATCATCCTTCAAACGTACAGATGGAAAGTACTCATTTAAAACCTCAGCTCCATCACGTTTAGATTGTCCGTTCTTTTGTCATGCATGAAAACTGCACGTTTACCAATAAAAATAGAGGTGACCCTTAAGATATCAGATGTATTCTTATTCTACATTGCCGTGCGACCCTCTTGGAAAGTGAAATAATTCAGTGTAATGATGGAACAGTTTGTTATCTCTTGTTCAACTCCCTATCCCTCTTTTCACAATTGAATTTCCTTCTGATCCCCAAACAAAACATGAGTTTAAGGATAAAGGAAAGCTGTTTGACTAAGTGATTCTTGTTCTTTCGGTATTCCAACTCTTGCAGCTGTTTTGAGTACCTTTGATTCTATACCTTAAGTATGTGACTTCACATTAATCAAAAACTTCATTTTTTTTCTTTTGAAGAAGTGCTTGCAATTTGTAATTTGAAATTAAGCTTTTGCTGGTTTATATTTATGAGCTATTGTCCTATTATATTAGCTTATTTTATTAATGTTTCTTATCACAGCCACTTAATATACTTCAACTTGGTGCCTTTTTAACATTTTTCCTCTCTATACTGTGAATAGTGAGCTTTTTAAAAACCTTTCTTCAAGCTCATTCACTGATTCTAACTTATGTACTGTGGACAATTCAGGCCACCATGTTTCAGGAAAGGCTATAAAACCCTTAGAGACACAAATTTATCATGATATTTCTAAGGATGATGGACTTCAGACTAGGAGAGCAATTGGAAAATTGGAACCATTCTCTTTTGAGCAGGGAAAGTTAAGGGTTAATTTATTTGTTTTCAAGACAACAAGAGGTTGTGATAGCATAGGCAAGAGAGCAAGTGTTACCTCTGACTGGTCTTTAATTAGAGGCCATAAAACTGTTAGCAAAGGATCTAGAGAGGAGATGAACATTTTCTTCAAGTGTTGTTGAGATTTACAATACTTTAGTTGAAATGACGATGGAAGCAATTTCTGTAAGTAATTTTACAAATCAATTTGGAGAATGAAGAATTACAGCATTATCAGCAGAAGTAGCAGTATTGGATTGAGCCCAACTTCTTTTTCGAAAGCAAACAAAAAGGTAGTGAGTCAAATGACAACAAGTGCTTCAAGTTTCCATAATTCTAATGCCAAAGTACTGTTTTCCAATTCTGAAAGGTATTTCACCAGGAACCCTCTGTTTCCTTTTTTGAAAAAAAACAGTATCCTCCATTTTATCTGTTAAAACTGGTTTACAAGTTAACTAGAAATCTTCAGTATGGTACTTTGGTGAAAACGTTGAGAGAGTCCAAGTAAACTATCGAAATAAATTGTAATTGATCTATAATATTTTCAAAATTCAAGATTTGTTCGAAATTTCAGTTGTCTTCATCAAACTTGTCACCCTTTTTGTATGGACTATACAGCACAAGCTGTCTAATCATTTAAGTGCCTCATTGATGTCTTGCCTGATGTCTCTTATCTGTGAATAACTGGCCAAAATAGGAAATGAAGAATATAAATTTTGGAACCTAAGTGATATAGAGAAACAATATAACATAATTCCTCATTGAAGGAGAAAAGAAGATTGACTTTCTGGGAAACCTCGTCGCTACAAATTGCTATGAGTGAACAAATTTGGCAGGAGCCATTTTCACTGTGTTTTGTTTTCCTTCACTCAAAGGGAGTTAATATAGGCTGAGCTCATAGCTTTTAACAATCTTAATTTAGCTTTCTACTGTCTTAACTTTCCAGGTAAATCGCAATCCATTGTCAGGATTTTAAATCGACGTCCTGCATTTTTAAAGGTCACTGTGAACCTAAGCTTGAAAGTGTAGCTGCCAAAGCTTTATTTTGGAGGTGTGAGCAGTGGAAGAAGTCTAAGCAAGTCAAATTTAGTACAAACCATGCTAGTTTGTCACTTTATTCAATTCAAGAAATTAACATATACATACAATACTCCAGCTGAGGTTTAACAAGTGTCTTATACAAGTTCAACATCACGTCCTTGCTTTCATACTCAATGCCCCTGTTAAGAATGCTGAGAACACAGTATGCATTATTTACTGCTCTCTCCATGTCTCGTGCCATCTTTGATCTGTATACATATAGTCTGAGGTCCCTCTGCCTCCTGGACCCCCTATTGTGTATTGGCTTTCACTGTTCTTCAATGAAAGTACACCACTTCACACTTCTCTGTATTGAACCTCATCTACTACCTATTCATCCACTCCACCAACTTGTCAATGACCTTTTGGAGTTCTAGACTATCCTCCTCATAGTTTACAATTTTCCCAAATTTAGTATCACCTGCAAACTTTGAAATTGTCTCCTGCATACTAAGATCCATTAATATATTGGAAAAGCAAGAGCCCCAGTACCGACCCCTGGGGAACTCTACTTTAAATCTTCCTCCAGCCTGAAAATATCCATTGGCCATGCTATTTATCTTCTGTTGCCCAGTCAGTTTTGTATCCAGCTTGCTACTGTCCCTTTTATATCATGACTTCCAACTTTCTTCACAGATCTGTGGTGAGACACTATATCTGACGTCTTCTAGAAATCCATGCATACTATGTCATGAGTGCTACCCTCATCAATCCTTTCCGTTACCTCTTTAGAAGGCTCCAACAACTTAGACGTGATTTTCCTCTTTAGAAATTCATGCTGACTCTTTACAATCAACCTACTTTTTTTATGTGACTACTGATTCTATGCTGAATAATGTTTCTGCACCACCAAAGTTGGGCAAACTTGTCTGTAATCACTGGCTTAATCTTATAACCTTTTTTGGAGAAGGCTGTAAAGAGAAGACTAAAATGTTATGGCCACTGCCTCCACAATTTTTACCCTACTTGCTTCAAAATCCTTGGATGCATTTCATCTGGCCCTGGTAATTTGTTAACTTCTAAGTGCCCACAATCTATCTAAGACTATTTCTTGTTAATTTTGATCCTTTGTCACTTTGTCCGTTCTCTCACCATGACCTGGGCAGCAGCATCCTCTAAAGACTGATGCAAAGTGTTCACTTATTATTTCAGCCATGCCCTAAGTCTCTTTATGTGAATCTCCTTGTTGGTCTCTGATCAGTTCTATTCCTCCTTTAATTACTTTCTTACTGTTTTATACGCCAATAGAAAACAGATTTCCCTATTTATTTCCCTTTATATTAGCTGCTAGCCATTTCTCGTAGTTAATCTTTGCATCTCGTATTTGTTTTTTGACCTCTCCCTAAACTTTGGTATTTCTGTTGACCATGTATTTTTTGCCTTACATCTGTCATAAACGTACCTTTCTAATGTTATTTCCTACCTTCTTTGTCATTCAGAGAGCTCTGGATTTGTTTGTCCTACATTCTGCATTAGAGAGAATATACCTCACTCTATCCAAGCCATCTGCTTTTTCATCCATTGTACACTTACTAATCTTATGGTCAACCTTTTATTCCAGTCAATCCTACTCAGCTCTGTTCTAGCTCCATTGAAGTCAGTTCTCCACCAATTGACTTGTCAAGCTCTGGATTCTATAATTGTGTCGTTCATTCTCCAACTCCAATCTGAACCTTTATGATACATGTTCCCTGTCACCAAAATGTTCTTCCACTGACACTCAGTCTATCTGGCCCACCTCATTTCCAAGGACCAGGTCCAACAATAATTTCTTATTGGACTGGGCACATACTGCTGAGCATATATCCCTAACGTAGTTCAGGAACACTTGCCCCTTAAGCTACTAGTATCCCAGTCTAAATTTAAGTAATTGAAGTCCCCCAGTACAACTGTGCTGTAATGCTGTAATTTTCCTGCACATTTGTTCCTTTCCATCCTTTCCAGTAGTTAGTGGTTGGTAGACTGTATTGAGTAATGTAATTGCACCCTGTAGCTCCAGCCAAAATTGACTGCATTTTTGAAACGTCCGAGACATCGTCTTCCTCCGGCTCTGCAATTCTCTCCTTAACTGACATTGCTACCCTTTCCTTTCCTTTCTACCTTTCCTGAACAAGTTATATCCAGAAATATTTAACACCTGGTCTTGCCCTTCCTTGAGCCAGGTTTCCGATACTACTGCAACACCATAATTTCGTAATGCAATCTGTGCCTGGAATTCCCAACTTTATTTACTGTACTGTGCATTTACATACATGCACATAAACTCTGTTTTGGACTCTCTTTCTTTCTCCCCTATTCTGATTGCGTATTATCTTACTATTTTCTATGCTAGTGCCAACTGTATTCTTAGTATTTTGCAAGCTCTGCTATTGAACTCTGATGTTCTGTCTCAACTCCCACATCCCTGCAAGTTAGCTTAAAGCCCTTCCAATGGTACTAGCAAAAGAAATGAGAAACAATACCTGTACAATTTTGCTGTTACAATTCAAGCTGTTTGCATCTCTAGCTATCTATTTAAAAAATTCCATAAGTATCGCCTACATTTTCTATGAATTGAAAATTAAAATTTTGTGCATGCTGTATGAGCTAGAGTGAATAATAGAATTGATCATTTTTACTGTAGGACAGTCTTGGACACTGGAAATTGTATACACTGCCTGCTGAACACCTGCAATCTAAAATACAAAACCATCCCATAGTTCCACACTAAATCTATTAGGTTAAAATAAGTAGTCCATATTAATAATAATGCAGAAGCAAAATAATAAGTCAAATAACCATCTTTGCTTCACACAATTTTTAAAAATTACTTTGGAACTTTGAAGAACCTAGAATCATTCACCTGAGTTTGACAAATGTAATGTGCCCTCAAAGATCAATGAAGCCCTTCACAATTGCCCAAATTTGGAGGCAGGTAGCTGTACTAGGTTGTAAACAGAATATCCTGGAAAGTAGTAACAATTATAATTTTACAAAGCACGCTTACACAAGATCAGAGGTTTTCTCCTACGACCACATAAACATGCTCACTAATATTACCATTTAATGTGGCAAACTGCAGACTTCTTGTTTTCCTTTGAAGTAGAGATGGACTTAAGGCGAAAACACTTTTCAGTTACTTCTGAAGATCAAATGGACAGTGTGTACAAAAATCAAAGAAAGCCGATTCTGTTTTCCCTTGCAGTTGCTCTCTTGGATATATTAATTCTGAGACTGAGTATTTAGCAAAACAGCCGAATAAGTTCTAAATGTGAGCAGCCTTTCACCAAAATTATTACATATTTCTCAAGATTGTGACTCTTGTATAGTTGGTTAAAGAGCAAGTTCTCCAATGTAACGCAAGTTTGTCCTTACAGTTTAGGTCAAAATATATTGTCTTTAACATTATAAAATGTTGCAAGAGGCTTCACGTGAGCAGATTAAGACAAAGTATGTCTGTCACATAGGATGATATTAGGTCAAATGACCAAAGGCTTGGTCAACAAGAAGTGCCTTTAAAGGAGGATAGTGAGTTGCTGAAGTGGGGAAATGTAGGGCAGGAGTTCCAGATCTTTGGCCAATACATTTGAAGGCACCAATATCCATGGTAAGACAGTGATTGAGAATGTATCAGATGCCAGAATCAACGGAGCACAAATGTTTGAGTGTTGTGACTATGAAGGAGATCAGAGGCTTAGAAGGGACATGAAAGCAAGGATAAGATTTTTAATAATCAATATTTTGACCAGGAATCAATGTAAGTTAGCAAACACAAAGGTAATTGGGGAACAGGACTAGCTTGTTACATAACTGAACCAGAGAGGTCCTTTCCACACAGGCTGCTGATCAATCAGCTAGTTGGGCTCAGTGATAGAATTTGAGAGATGCTTTTAATGACCCAGTGCCTCCAGATACATCTGTGATCATTGATACCACATTTTGGAAATCTGCACCAAAGAAGAATTCTCACGTTTGTGGTTTCTCTTGAGGGCTGGCTGCTTTGCAAGATTGTTTCTTGGGAGCTGAGGGCTACCCTGTGCAATGTGGGCTGACAAATGCAATATGCCTGAGGATGAGCATAGATACCATGCAACTCATTTCTGAGACCAGAGGCTTCATGGAGCAGATGATAGGCCTCCTGACGATGAGGTTCAATGCTTGAGAGAGTAGGAACTGCAGATGCTGGAAAATCTGAGACAACAAGGTGTAGAGCTGGATGAACACAGCAGGCAATGCTTGGATTGGTTGTGGTAGCCTTACAGTACATCCCAGATTGTCTGCCATACTGTCCTAGCATGCTACATTCTGCACAATTGGAGCAGGCAAAGAGGGGTATGATGGACTCAAGAGTTGGGAAAGCAACTCCTGTCTTCTGAGGAGAAAGGTGAGGACTTTGAGAAAGAGGAACATTACTTTCACCATAATGCAGTGCATCATTAGGTGCAACAAGCTATACATGACTGAATTAACACCTGGTTCCGAAAGACCTGAGATGGGTGCAGTTGTCACTCATTGACTGTAAATTTGTGGTTGGCCCAGAAGTAAATGCTGAATTTTGTTTGTTTCTTTCTTTGGTTTTGCTGTTGCTGAATAAAATTGAAGATTGTCAACCTGATGCATATTTTAATGGCTTGAGGACAAGAATATATGAAATAGAAAAACATAGAGCATTTCAAGGTAACTTAATAAAACAAAGTGTTAGATAAATAAAAATAATAGAAGTCTTTAACAATGATTTAGTAATTCTCTAGAAGGCTACTTTTAGATTACTTGGTTAGTTTGTTTTTTCAAGAGCTCCTTGATTCTCACTAGTTCATGTGTAGGTGATTTAGCCATGTAGAACCTTGTGCATTTGAGTTCTTTGCGGCTTTTATTCTCAAGATAGATAAAGGAAATTGTGTGTTTTTCTATGTTAAATCTTTGAACTTGTAATCTGTGAGCTAATTTGCATGTTTATTTTCCTATTAATTAAAAATAAATTAATTAAAAAAAACTTTATTCTCATACTCTGTTTACAAAATGAAAATCCCAACTGCTTGGCACAACATAACTTATTGGAAATGAATCTGTCATCTGCAGCCTCTTTTAAAAATTCATTGCAGGTAATTAGCACTCTTCATGCCACACACATACCATCTGCCCCCGATAAACACATCTGCAGATAGTGATAACTGGCTGCATAAGCTTGAGCTCCGAGTTTTGGAACTTGAGCAACAACTGGATTCTTTGTGATCCATGAGGCAGAGGACTACATGGTCACACCACATATGAGGGGTATATAGGCAGAGGAGGAATGGACATCAACCAGGCAGTTTAAGAAATCCAGGCAGGTAGTGAAGGAGCCCTGAATGTTTTGGAAACTTGTGAAGGCACTGGTTCTTCAGGAAGTGAGCCAGAGAAAAGTCCATGGGACTAAGGCCACCTCAGCTGCACAGGAGGGGGATAAAGAAGAATAGAAGGACGATATTGATTGAAGATTCCATTGTCAGGGGATCAGGCAGCCGTTTCTGGGGCACTAAGTGAGAGCCTAGGCTAGTATGTTGTCCCTCTGGTGCCACACCAAGATTGACGATCTAAAGGTGCAATAAAGACATATAGTTATGATGTAATTACAGTTACAGAAATATGATTATGTGGCGACTTAGCTGGGAATTGATTATTCAATAATATGTTTCTGAAGGGCACACAAAAAAAGGAGCTGGGATTGCACTCAATATAGGAGGTGAGGTTGGTACATTAATAAGGGAAAATCCTGAATTACAAGAATATTTTGTGGAATTTGTTTGGGAGCAACTTAGGAAGAAAATGGGGTAGCTGACTTTGGTACTTTAGGCCATCAAATAGTGTGGGGCATGATATAACTCTGAAAATGAAAGAATCTTGTAGCATGAACAACACCAGAGTCATGGGTGATTTCAATCTGCTCATTGACTGGGTAAACCAATTGACCACAAAAGCTGTAGAGGATGAGTTTCTGGGATTGGGTTAGGGATGGTTTTCAGGAGCAGATTAGAGGACAGGCTATTTTTGATCTGGTATTTTGTAATGAAAAGAAGTGCTAATTATTGGTCTTGTTTTAAAAGAACCCTTTGGGATGAGTGGTTACAATACAGTAGAGTTGTACATTGTTTGCAAGTGAAGTAGTTCAACCTGATTTTGAAGAAGGGAAATTTTGAAAATGAGTCATAAGTTCCCCGAGGTGAGTTGTGAAAATACATTAAAAAGCATGGCTATACATAGGTAGTGAACAGCCTATAAATAACATACAGGAACTATATATTCCTTCAAGGTGTAAAAGCTCTAAAAAGATCAGTCAGCTGTGGCTGAGAAGATTGTAGAAGATGAAAAGGGAAAGTTTACAAAGTGTCTAGAAATAGTAATAAATCTGGGGTTGGAGAGTTTTAAGAATACAACAAAGGAGGATCAAGCAAAGCATAAGGAAAGGGAGAACAAAATATGAATTCAACCTGGATAGAAACATAAAAAATGATTGTAAAAGCACCTACAGGCATGGGAAGAGGAAACGTTTGGTTAAGATGAATGTGGGTCTGTCACAGGCAGATCAGGTGAATTTATCTTGGGGAATAGAGAACTAGCAGAGAAGCTAATTGCTTATTTTGTTTTCACTGAAGAAGATAAATAAACCTCTCAGAATTGATATCCAAGTGACTAGAAAAAATGAGGATTTGAAGGAGATTAGTATTCGTACTTAAGTAACTGGAGAAATTAATGGGGTTGGCAGTGTTTTACCTGGATCTGATTCTTGAAGTTGGCTGTAGAGGATAGTTGATGCATTGGTGGTAATCTAACAAAATTCCATAGATTCGGGAATGATTTTTGTAGGTTGGAAGCTTAGAAATATCATCACATGATTTAAGAGAGATGCAAGAAAGAAAAAAGGAAGTACAGACTTTAGCCTTACATCAGCAACAGGGAAAAATACTAGGATCTATAGGACATAAAAGGGCTATGAGAAGTAGTAATTGTAGATTTACTAGGCTGTTAACATGTTGCAGCAGGATTTCCTCAAATGGGGTCACAAGCTAATATTTTGGCATTGTGAAATCTGAGGCAGTAATGGCTGCCATGGAATTTGGACCAAGTTACAACAGCTGTACTCGTGCTCTCTCTGAGAGGTCACATCAGTTTTCAAGTCTGGAGTTGCGGTCACAGTAGAAAAAAAATTGGGAAGTACCAGCCTGTAGTTTTGAAGAAATACTCCAGCAGTCATGGCTTTTATTCATTGAGGCTACATGTAGGATCTGGGTGGAAAGCATTGACTTGATGCTACAGTATCCTGTTTCTGTTTTAACCTTGATTTTTTTAAGGAACTACTCATTTAAAATTACGCCAACAGCTAGTATATAAGTAAGCAAGTAAAGGAGGAGAACCATAAGACCGTAAGATAATGGAGCAGAGCGAGGCATTCAGACCATTGAGTCTGCTCCAGCATTTGATCAAGGCTAACATGTTTCTCAACCCCCAATCTCCTGCATTCTCCCTGTAAGCCTTGATCCCCTCACTAATCAAGAATCTATTTATCTCTGTCTGAAATATGCTCAAGTACTGGGCCTCCACGGCTTTCTGTGGCAATGGGCTCCACAGATTAGCCACTTTCTGACTGAAGACATTCCTCCTCATCTCAGTTCTAAAGGGCTGTCCCTTCATTGAGGCTGTGCCCTCAGGTCCTACTGTCTTATAGTGAAAACATCTTTTCCAGATCCAGGATCTCAGTATTCTGTCAGTTTCAATGCGATCCCCCCTCATCCTCCTAAACTCTATTGTGTGCAGACCCAGAATCCTCAGCTGCTCCTCATATGACCAGCCCTTCATCCCCGGGTTCATTCATGTGAACTCTTCTGGAGTCGCTCCAAGGCCAGCACATTCTTTCTGGGGTACAGTGCCCACATCTGCTCACAATATTCCAAATGTATGACCAGAAACCTTGAAACAGCCTCAGCACTACAACCCTGCTCATGTATTCTAGCCCTCTTGAAATGAATGCTAACAAAGCATTTGCCTTCCTCACCACCCAATGAACCTGCATGTTAACTTCAAGAGAATCCTGAACAAGAACTCCCAAATCCCTTTGTGCTTCAGATTTCCAGAACCTTCCCCCATTTAGAAAACAGTCTATGCCTGTATTATTCATACCAAAGTGTGTAACCTCACATTTTCTGGCATTGTATTCCATGTGCTACTTCTTTGCCCACTCAGCTAGCCTGTCAAAGTCCTTCTGTAGCCTCTCAACTTCCTCAAAACTATCTGTCCCTCCACCTATCTTTGTGTTATCTGCAAACTTAGCAACAGTGCCCTCAGTTCCTTCCTCCCGATCATTAATGTATAATGTGAAAAGTTATGGTCCCAATACTGATTCCTGTGGAACTCCTCTATTCACCAGCTACCATCCTGAAAAAGACCCCTTTATCCCCACTCTCTGTCTTCTGCCAAAGAACCAATCCTCTATCCATGCCAGTACCTTGTCCCTAAAATCGTGAGCTCTTATCTTATTTAGCAGCCTTCCATGTGGTACCTTGTCAAACGCCTTCTGGAAATCCAGATAGATCACATCCACTGGCTCTCCTTCTAATTTTCTCATTACTTCCTCAAAGAATTCGAACAGGTTTGTCAGACCTGACCTCCCCATGACGAAGTCATGTTGACTCAGCCCTGTTTTACCATGGACTTCCGAACACTTCACAATCTCTGATCCTTAATGTTGGACTCTTAAAATGTTACCAGTGGCTGAGGTCGGGCTAACCAGCTTATAATTTCCCGTCTTCTGCCTCCCTCCCTTTTTAAACAGTGCATTACATTAGCCATTTTCCAATCCTCTGGGACCCTGCCTGACTCCAGTGATTCCTGAAAGATTACCACCAATGCCTCCACAGTCTCCTCTGCTATCTTCTTCAGAGCCCTGGGGTATAGTCCATCCAGTGTGGGTGATTTATCCACCTCCAGACCACATCACTTCCCCAGCACCTTCTCCTTAGTGACCATATTCAGTACACTACAATCACCACTGCCTCCTGACTTCCATGGTTTTACTACTGGTGTTTTCCACCATGAAATACCTGTCCAGTGCCTCGCCCAATTTTTTTTTTTTTTTGTTCCGCGTTACTGATCTCCAGCTTCATATTGCAGTCACCAGTGTCCACAATTGCCCCTCTCTCATCATTGTGTATATCTAAAAATACTCCTGCAATCTTCCTCTATTTTACCAGCAGCTTACCCTCATATTCATCCGCTCCCCTTTACTGTTTTGTTAGTTGTCCTCTGCTGGTTTTTAAAGGCTTCCCAATCTTCTGGTTTTCAACTAATCTTAACCGCACTGTATGTTTTTACTTTTGGTTTTAAGCTGTCCTTGACTTCCCTTGTCAGACATAGTTACCTTATTCTCCCTTTACTGTGTTTCTTCTTCCTTGGGATGAATTTCTACTGTGCCTCCCAAATTACCCCCAGAAACTCTTGCCATCTCTGCTCCATCATCTTCCCTGCTAGGCTCCCCTTTGAATCAACTTTGGCCAGCTCCTCCCTCTTGTCTTTGTAGTTACATTTATTCAACTGTAACACCATTACATCTGATTCCAGCCTTCCTTTCTCAAACTGCAGGATGAATTCTATCATGTTGTGGTCACTGCCCCCTAGGGATTCCTTCACCTTAACCTCCCTAATGAAGTTCACCTCGTTACATATCATTAAATCCGTAGTTACTTAGTGGCCTCCGCCATAAGCTGATCCAAAAAAAACCATCTCGTAGACAGTCCAAAAATTTCTTTTCTTGAGATCTGCTGTCAACCTGATTTTCCCTGTCCATCTTCCATGATTATTAGTAATAGTGCTTTTCTTGCATGCCCTTTTCTACCCCCTGATTTATTTTCTGTCCCTGATTTATTATCCCAACGACTATTAGGGATCCTGTACAAGACTCCCATCAGGGTCTCTCCTTTTGCAGTTCTTCAAATCACATCACACTGATTCAGTTCAACAAGGTGCAGGGCTGGATGAACACAGCAGGCCAAGCAGCATCATAGGAGCAGAGAGGCTGACGTTTCGGGCCTAGACCCTTCATCAGAAAAGCCTTTTCTG
>NC_063350.1:44658600-44735819 GCF_021869965.1 Rhincodon typus | reverse complement strand
GCCTTTTCTGGTGAAGGGTCTAGGCCCGAAACGTCAGCCTCTCTGCTCCTATGATGCTGCTTGGCCTGCTGTGTTCATCCAGCCCTGCACCTTGTTGTCTCGGATTCTCCAGCATCTGCAGTTCCTACTATCTCTGACACTGATTCAGTTGCCTACTTTCAGTGTCTTTCGGTTGAAAGGAAAAGTAATTTTGTTGCAGATGGCTTCATTTATTTTACATAGATTGAGGCAAACTAAATAGGAACTATGTGGATGTGACCACTGCAGTCATTTTAGGTCCATGTTTCTTTCTTTGTTTAAAAAATGTTTAGTCTATGAAAGGCATCAGACATTACAACTAGACAACAGAAGTTAAAATTCAATAGTTTGTATTAACATTATCCTAAATAAATGTAGCAAGAGCTGGATGATATTCAGGCTTGGGCTGGTAAGTAGCAAGTTACATTTACAACTACACAAGTACTAGGCAATGATTATCTCTACCAGGAGAGAATCTAATCATCATCCCGTGATATTTAATGGCATTACCATCACTGATCCCCACTGTCAACATCCTGGGACATTCCTTTCACCAGGAACTGAACTGGTCCAGCCATATACAAGAGTAGTGAGTAATTGTTTAAAAAAATGTGTTTTCTTATTTTTCTTTCTTTGATCATGGACTAAAATGAAAAACGATTGTTTGTGGAATGAATTACTGCACTTTTGAAATCAAGTTAGTGGTGTGCATTGTGAATTTCTTTACATTTTTGCTCTAAACAGTAGGGAAGGTGAGATAAGATGGCATGTGTGACTGTGTGCACACATGGAGATGTTTGGCCAGTAACAGGTAGTTGATTGATTTGTGCAATTGTTGATGCTAAACGTCGTCAGCCTGATGATAACAGCTATTGCACTGGGTAGCTGAGCAGCTTGTGAGTGTGAGCTATACAGTGACAGAAGCTTTCTAGACCACAAGAAGCAGGATTTGTATCTATAACTGTCTGCAGTAAAGTGTCTTCAAGCTAGAGCTAACCAGTTATTTTCTCCCACCATTTGCTTGCAAGCTGTTGGCTCCAACCAGTGCCCGTGAAACTGGACAATTGATGTGTAAATCCCTTGTCTTTGTCAAGGAACCAAAAACCTATAAGGAAGGATTTCAGAGAACAAAGTCTCGGGAAAAAAAAATGAACATCTCACCTAAGCCTGTAGACTGGTGATATTAAAGTGCATTACTCTCCAGTATTGTTTCTTCTATGCAGAAAACCCACTTTTTTGATTGTCCGCATTTGTACGTGTAGGAATTTAAGGGTGTTAGTCGGAATTGTAGGGTGCAGAAGGAGACCATTTAACCCATTGTGCCTGCATCAGTTCTATTACTTAGCGCCAATCTCCTGTCTTTTGTCCATATCCCTGCATGCCATTTTTATCCAAATACTCACCTCATGCGCTCTTGAATGATTTAATGGAACCTGTCTCCACCACATTTCCAGACAGTGCTTTCGATACCCTAACCACTCGCTCTTTGAAAAGTTTTTTCTCACATCTAATCTCTATCAAATCTATGAACTAATGGAGCTATATTTTGATAGTTCATTGCTGTTTAGCTGTAGTTACAATTTGCTTATTCGTAACAAATAGTAGTGTTAATATGTTAAGTACAGGAACCTGGTCAATATTTTCTGCTATTTGATTCCATCAAATAGGTGAATTGAATATTTTTCATACTTTGATCAAATCTTTAACTTTAACTTTGTGATGACCCTTGGAATAGTGGGGTTCCAGTATCAGTGCAGTTTCTCAGTGGGTTGTAACACTGACATCTTCTGACACCCCAAAGTCTGTCCACTACCTACACAACACAAATCACGAGTGTGGTTGAATAATTGATTTGATTTATTGTCACGTGTACCTAAGTACAATGAAAAGCTTTGTTTGCGAGCATTAGGCAGATCATAGTAAGCAAGGATATTCGGATCATAGGGTGAAAAAACTTGGACAAAGTGAGACGTACAGGCTACATTGCACAGGATGTGTACGAGGCAAGAACAACATTAACAATATCAACTTTATTTGAAGTTAGATAGTCCACTCATCAGTCTAATAACGGCAGGGAAGAAACTGTTCTTGAAACTGTTCTTGAACCTGTTGATGTGTTCAAGGTTCTGTATCTTCTGCCTGATGAAAGTAGTTGTAGGAGAGCATTACTGGTGGGAGGGGTCTTTGATGATGATGGCAGCCTTTTCGCGGCAAGGAGAGGTGTAAATGGAGTCCGTGTATAAAAGGTTGACTTCCGTGATGGTCTGGGCTATACACACAACCTTCTGTAGTTTCTTATGGTCCTGGGCAGAGTAGTTGCCATACCAGGCCATTATGCACCTGGGCAGTATGCTTTCTATGTTCCATCTGTAAAAATTTATTTTCCTTATGCACATGCCAAATTTCCTGAGCCACCTGAGGAAGAAGAGGTATTGTAGTGCCTTCTTGACCGTCGCATCTGCGTGGGAAGTCCAGGACAGGTTGTCAGTTATTGTCCCTCCTAGGAACTTGACATTCTCAACCTCAACTCCATTGGGGTTATGTTCTCCTCCTTTCTTTCTGAAGTCCATGATCAGTTGTTTGGTTTTGCTGGTATTGAGAGAGAGGTTGTTATCATTGCACCATGTCACCAAGCCTTTTATCTCCTTTCTGAATTCTGACTCATCGTTGTTTGATATCTGATCTACTGTGTCATCAGTGAACTTGGAGATGGCGTTCACTTGGAATTTGGCTACACAATCGTGGGTGTACAGGGAGTACAGTAGGGGGCTGAGAACGCATCATTGGAGGAGTGAGGGGGTGCTGCTACAATGTTTATTGTTATCGTGGAGAAGGTGCAGTTGTCTATCTTCACTGATTGTGGTCTTTGGGTCAGAAAGCTGAGGATCCAATTGCAGAGAGCGAAGCCAAGACCTAGGTCTGGGAGTTTTAAGGCCAATCTGGAGGGGATAATAGTATTGAAGGTGGAGCTGTAGTTGATGAGCAGGAGTCTGATGTAGTTGTCCTTGTTTTCCAGATATTCCAGGGATGAGTAGAGGGCTAGGGAATGGTGTCCGCTGTGGACCTGTTTTGTCGGTAGGCAAATTGCAGGGGATTGAGGTAGGCTTGGAGAATGAAATTGATATGGGCCATGACCAGCTTCTGAAGCACTCCGTGATTATGGAGGTCAGAGCCACGTGAAGGAATATTCTGTAATTACCTGGATAGTTGTAGCTCCAATAACACTCAAACAACTTGACACCATCCAGAAGAAAGCAAACTGCTTAATTGGCATCCTATCCACCACTGGTGCATAACGACAGCAGTGTGCATCGCTGAGACATACAATGCGGAAATTCACTAAGGCTCTTCACATAATGTTTTCCAAATTCGCAACCTCTACTGTCTAGAAGGGCAAAGGCAGCTAATGCATGAGACTACCACTGCTTGGAAATTCCTCTCCACATCACACATCATCCTGTCTGGAATTTATTGCCGTTTCTTCATTATTGCTGGCGTAAAATTCTGAAACTCCCTTATTTAGCGTTACTAAGTGTGTACCTATACCACATGGACTGCAATGGAGCAAGAAGGTAGCTCACCACCACTGTCTCAAGGGCAAATAGGAATGGGCAATGTATGGTTACCTGTCTACTGATGCACAATTCCCAGGCAATCTTGAAAAAAACCTTGATATGTCTTTACGTAACTTTGGAAGTGGATACTTTTAATTGATCTGTGGCTGTCAGTTTCTTTTTTTTTGGTTAAATCCATTCATGGGCTCTCTTTATTGGTCAGCTACCTTTTGGTATTAAGTTATTTTCATTGTGCTTTCTGTTCTTTTTCTCTCTCCCTCTCTCTCTCACACACACACACACAAACATTGCATTGTGAATTTGTATGAATAAATACAAATCTGCTTTCTCTTTCTCTGTTCCTCAAAGACTTTGGTTCCCAAGTGGCTATTATAATTATCGAACTAAGCTAAACTTTCAAAACAGAATTAGTTAACTGTTTTAGAAGGTTCATTTTTTTAAAAATCTCTAAGTTCTGCTTTACAATTTAAAACTAAACTGATAAAATATTTTCTCAGGCTCTTTAACCTGCTAAACAAAACAAAGATGAGAACGAAACTTCCTGTGCATTGCAGATTTGTGCTTAGAACTACCTCCATTGTGATGTAGCTACTGTTAATTCTGCAATGTTGAGATTTGGCCATAAATCTAGATACTGGGAATTTGACAGTCATGTTGACTTTTTTTATTCCGTCTCAACCGTACATTTTTATTCAGCCCAATCATGTGCACCATCATCAATGCTTCTGTGGCCATACCAGTAATTCAGGTAATGGCGAGGAGGTTTAAGAAAATGGACTTAAGTCAAGCTTCTGTACACATTTGGAAAGTTTTATTCATTGTAATAATATTCTTCACTTGGTCTCAGCTAGTGACTGGATGCACTGAACAGCAAGGTGGGTAGTAAAATGTTTTACAATGTAGAGCAAGAGAACTGCATATGTAACCACCAGTTTCTTGTATTCTGCTCATGAATGTCAGGAATGGAAGAATACTGAAGGATTCAACTTGTATGCATTGACTAAATTTAGCATGTAAAGGAAAAGATGATTTATTGATTAAAAATATTTCCTTTCTTTCAGGCAGAACCTTTGGATGAAAGCTCAGTGAAGAAGATGATCTTAACATTTGAAAAGAGGGCCTACAAAAATCAGGAACTGCGCATCAAATTCCCAGAAAATCCAGAGAAGTAAGCTGTTATGTCTGTTTATTAATCCTTGTAATAACTTGTACTGTTTCATAAATATTGCATTTACTTAAGCTAGTGGAGACACCTAGGTATATTTTATTCTATTTTGTATTCAAAATTTATTTTCTAATTACCATTTTCATTCTTTCTGCAGCAATAGCAGTACTGTACTTGTGTATAATTTCTCGGTTGCCAATATTGATGATTCTGCTCGAGTTATTATCTGTTACTTGGTTTGTACATCATTTTTATGAAAGAACTGTTTTAATTGCCTTATTAGTCTTTGATGGAGCACTAGCAGAAGAAATTCACTATATGAGATTTTGCTGTTGGGAGTAATAAGGAGTCGAATTAACCAAGGCACCTAACTCAGTTCTTCACCTAATAGTACCAGTATAATTGGCCTGCTGGCAGGTTTCTTTTCAAGAGTGAGAAGGGAAAACTGCCACAAGTCATCACTGGTATAGGTGTGAGCTGTCCTCGTCTATACAGTTTGGTGGTTTTCATTCTCAGTTCTAGTTTTCTTCGGCGGTAAGGCAAGCATGCCCCCATACCTTCCCCCCCCCCCCCCCCCCCCCCCCCCCCCCACCCCAAAATAGAGATACTTCAAGTGCCTTAGATTATAATGGATGGTTTCAATATTTCCAAGTTTGCAGATGACACAAAACAAGTATAAAATGCCAGAAAACTCAGCACATCCCATATCATTTGTGGAGGGAGAAAGAAGCGTGAATGTTTTAGGTTCAACGTTTAGGAATATACCGGAATTTTCACATTTAAAATTTACAATTTTGAATATTGCAATGGAAAATGTACTCCATCCAAATTCAAAATGGATCACTTGCTGTCACTGGTTTCATTTTATTATAGATAATTTAAATTTTATTGCGCTGGATGTTGACATTTTAGATAAGCTTTCATTTTGTGCGTAAGAGAAAATGAAGACTGCGGATTTTTCTTTTCAATTAAGTGCAAGTTTGAAATTTGATTAAAAGGATATGATGCTTTTCGAAGTTGAGCAATTTGTACAGATAATGCAGACCTCAAGAATATTGCTGCCTGTGCTTCCTTGCTTGTCACCTTTCTTTGGTTTCTTGTGTCTTGTGGATGTGTTTCAACTATAAGCAAACTGCTGTCAATAAATTGATCTCATGTTGCCTGTCTGTTTTTGCCCTTGGATATTATAATGGAAATATATGGCAAAAGACCAGTTTTATTTGTAAAATTAAAGTTGTCAATAAGGCAAACTTCAGCTGGCTATTAATTCCTTAATATTACCCAAATATTTTAATTGCCTGGTCTATTTGACTTGCAGATTCATGGAATCAGAGTTGGATTTAAACGATATTATACAGGAGATGCACGTGATTGCCACCATGCCTGATCTGTATCACTTGCTTGTGGAACTGAATGCTGTGCAATCCCTGATTGGTCTACTTGGTCATGAAAATACTGATATCCTTTTGATGTTAGAAAACTTAAAAAAAACCCTTGAGAACCTAATGTTATTCAGCAGTCATCTAAAATCTTTGTGCAGATACATAGTGCTTTATACAGTGGTGCAATGCTGGCTTAATCGGACAAGTTTATTACATAACATTGAGGACACAAGTTCAACATAGACATCCAAGCTGATTGTTCGTATATTTGAATGTGTTCTGTAATAGATTTATTTTCAATGTATTAGCATCACAAGTCCATCAGTTGTATTCTCATATAATGTAAACCAAAATCATTGCAGCTTTGCCAGCACCTGTAGAGAGAGAAACAGAGTTAGCATGTCAAGTCCGATATGACTTCTTTGGAACAGATCTGATGGAAATATTTGCAGTATTTTACATGTATTTTCTTGGTCCTGATGAAAGTGATCTGCTATAGTTCTTGTTTTGTTCTTATTAATTATGCCTAGTTTTAACGTTGAAACTCCAACTTAGTTAAGGGCTTTTATTCTGAAACAAGCCAGGATAACAGATGAAATATCTTCCGCTGTACTTAAGCAGATTGTATGCTAATTAGGAGTAGAATCTTTAAGTAAGGGATCAGATTTGTTTAAAAAATGTGCTCCATCATTTGATATGCAGGTTAAAAACTTTATCATTGTTTTATTGCTGTATTTGCTGAGAGAACTTAGTCTTAAATATTGGCAGCAGTGTTAAATGTTAAATGAAGATCTGGAATTGACCTTTCATGATTTGTAAGATTTATTATGGTAAACTTTATGCAACACTTAATGGAATTATGGATGCAAGTCTAAGCCAACCTTATCCTACGCTAATTCAAAGTTAAAACTGGTGTTCTGATTTTTTACCCCATGTTCCCTCATCCTATATCTATCCCTGCTTCATTCAGATTCAATGAAAAGTAAAAGTAGGTGTTATTGGCATGTCATAGAACTGTTTGCAGATTTTTTAATGTGTTGTTTGATATTTAACAAACTACTACATGTGTCCATTGCTGTGGTAGATCTGCTGCAAGAGCTGACAGATATAGACACACTGCATGAGAGTGAAGAAGGAGCAGAGGTTCTCATAGATGCCTTAGTGAGTGCATGCTTTCTTTGTTCCTTAGAGATGACTTTACTGTAAGGATTGTGCATGATTTTGACTATTGCTGACAAGTATTTCTTTATCTCCTAAGTAATTTTAGCTTTTTTGAAATTATTGAGTAGCATTGTGAAGTTTTGCAATTCCATTGTTCCCTGTGGAATTGTGATCTCCATTTATTGTTAAAATTGATGCCTGTCCCTTCTGATAAGAACTGCAGGATAATTTGAGAGCATCGGTTTTCACGTATCATCCGAAGGCCACACAAGACCATTTGGCATTAATCTGTAATATTTTGTAGTACTGTATACATTTTCAAACTAAATACTTGCAAGGAAGAACAGATGCTCCTCATCAGCTGGGAGAGGCCATGCATTCAGTTTAAAATAGCATGAGCTGAATTAAATGGGCTTTCCAATCATTTATGATTGTGATCAGTTTAATTTTGCCAGACAGTACTGAATCGTCAATGACACAATATCCACTGCATCCTCCTTTGCAGACAATTAGAGGATATTCATTTTTTTTAAATGTAAATCAGAGCAGCCAGATTAAAATTTGTCACAACCAGACGATATTTTGTGGCTTCACAAGGGAAACAAGAATGACTAGTTAGGGAGCATAGTGATTCAGCATTTAATTCTCTGGTTCAGGTTGTGTTCCCAAAAGAAGTTTAATTTTTCCCACCCACTGCACCCTGCTCAACGGAAAACCTAAGAACTAATACATATTTTAAATAAATTGACCAAAACATGTAGAAATTCCTAAAGTATAACCAATTACCCTGAAGCCATAAATGGAAGGGGTAATCAAATGCTTGATTAATGAGATGGATTTTCAAGAGGAGGCAAGTTGGGTAAGTTTAGGAATGCAGGTCCTGATTGAATGAAGTTACAAATACTAAGAGTCTGAAAGTGATTTGGGGCCCATAGTCCAACTTTTGGGTAATAAATTAAGAAATGTTTTGACATCCAACCAGGATGAGCGTGATGCTAGAGCTATCAGAGTGGACTGCCAGGGAGAGTGAGTGTGCACATAAAATTAAAAAAAAAACGAAATTATGGGACAGACCATATCCCAGCAGGAGTGAACACCAGATGCGGGCCTCAAATACGTTTAGTTCCGGAAAATCCAAGATGGTTGGTCACACCTTCTGCATCAATACTGGGGCAAGTGACAGACAGAAATGACAAAGTGGTAATTTGTTTTTCAAATGTTTTTTATAGATTCAAATCTTATTAGCTTATCATGCCCAGTAACTATACCAAATGACTGTGCAAATCAGGAGCAGGGGTAGCTGTTCACTTCCACAAGATAGTAAGATAGTAGCTGCTGTGATTGTAACTTCAAAGTCATGTTCTGTGTAGCTCTGGTAAGTTTTCACCTCCCTGCTTAACAAGAATCTCATCTTTCTCTGCTTGAGAGATGTTCAACTGTTGTGCCTGCATGTTTTCAGAAAGAATGTTCCAAAGACACTCTGCCTCTGAGAAAGAGAGAGACCCTCAAGATCTAGAAAAAGGGATGATTGATTGAAAGGAAAATGGCTGGTGTGGCTGCGAATGCTAGTGCACGTTGAAGAAAGGTGGTAAGGTGTCCCGAGTGAACACTGAGCAGACAGCATGGAGGACCTAAATGCCTAGTTGTTTGGGAGTTTGGGGTGGGTGAGAATGAGTGGAAGAAGATGCTGCATGTAATTGAGAGTGGTAGACCATGAGGCGAGGTGGGATGTGGATGTACTAGCAGAGTTTGAGCAGGCGTGAGGTAGCAATGTGATGATACTGGCACTTACCCTGGCAGAGTGCAGAAGACCATTGACCTTTTTGTGGCATTGCTGCAAATTCTTCCATGTAATGGATTTTGCACTGACCCTCGTGTCAACTTTGAACTTGTGGATAACATTGTCGCCTCTGCTGATCCTGGGTTAAGAGGATGGCCCACTTCTGCCATCCACCAGAACTTCCATGTCCAAGTTGAAAAATTGGTTGCCAACTTGCCTTTGCCATCTCCAGGGCAATACTTCAGATGAAGGAACAATAAAGAGCGACTCTGGACTCATAAGAAATCTTGCTTGGGTTCATTGACAAAGCCGCCTGTGAAACCTGCTAAAATTGACTGTTAGCTGAATTCTGGTAAAATTCAGCCCAGATTTCTTAGAAGGTTGACATACTGGAGGAGATTTCAAAGAGAAATGCAGCCACATAGGGACATTAATAAAAGGATGAGAATTTTAATTTGAAGCCTTCAGGGATTAAGAGTTAGGGTTAGAGCCAATGTAGCACAAGAATATTTTTGTAGAACAGAGTACTCAGTGAAATAGATGGCTTGAATTATCATTTTTATTGAGTTCTCTGAATTTGATAGGTCATAAATTAGAAATGCATGCTTGTTTAACAAAATTACTCAACTACTGGACAGTGAGGACAATTTTGAAGCTATCTGTACAGACAGCAGAGCCAGTTGAAGAGAGCCAAAAATGAAGAGGAGACCTGATGTGTAGATGAGGATACTGCTTTTGACGTAGACTTCAGCAACTTTTCTGATAAAGTCCTGCATGAGAGATTGGTGGCAAAGGTAAGAGCCCATGGGATCCAAGGAAATTTGGCAAATTGGGTCCACAATTTGCTGAATGGCCTGAAGCAGAAGGTGATGTTTGAGGTTTGCTTTTCTGACTGGATGTCTGTGTTCAGTGGTGTCCCACATGGGTCAATGTTGGGGCTGTTGCTGTTTGTAATTTTTATAAATGGTACAGACCTGAATGTAGGAGGGTTGATCAGTGAGTTTGCAGATGATTTTAAAAAAATTGGTGAGGTGGAAAATAGTGAAGATGATAGCCTCATATTGCAGGAGGATATAGATGGGCTGGTATATGGGGTCAGTATTGGGGCCCTTGCTGTTTGTGGTTTACATAAATGATTTAGACATGAATGTTGGAGGCTTGATTGGTAAATAGGACAGATAAAATTTCATTGGAAGCAGTTCAAAAGAGCGTTCATTAGGATGATCCCTGGTATGGAGGGATTGCCTTATGAGCAAAGACTAAGCAGGTTGGCACTCTACTCACTGGAGTTTAGAAGAATTGGAGGCGATCTCTTTGAAACAAATCGGATTCTTAAGGTGCCGGACAGGATAAATGCTAAAAGGATGTTTACCTTCCTGGGAGAGCCTAGAAGCAGGGGACATAGTCTCAGAATAAAGAGGGGCCAAACTATGACTGAGATAAAGAGGAATTTCTTCTCTGAGAGTTGAAACTCCCTGATGCTGTAGGTGCAGAGAGTCCTTGTGTATATTTAAGGCTGAAGTAGATTCTTGATGAGTAGGGGAATGAAGGGTTATGTTGCAAAGGTAGGAAAATGGACAAGAGGAATGTTGGATCAGCTATGATCCTATTGAATGGTGGAGCAGGTTCAAGGGCCCTAGCAGTTTACTCCTGTTCCTATTTCTTATGTTCTAGGTTCGCAGCTGATACCAAAAATTGGTGGGTGATAAATAGTGAGGAGGATAGCCTTAGGCTTAGGCTACAAGAGAATATAGACAGGTAGGTCAGATGTGTTAATTAGTGGCAAAGGAAATTCCATCAGGATAAACATTTGTGATGTACAAGGCAAGGAAATGTAATAAACATTGGTTAGACCACCACTAGAGTATTGTGTGCTGTTCTGGAATCTACATTATAGGAGGGATGTGATAGCACTGGAGAGAGTGCAGAGAAGATTTACTCGAATGTTGCCTGGGCTGGAGAGATTGGACAGAATGGGATTGTTTTCCTTAGAGCAGAGGACACTGAGAAGGATAGTGATTGAGATGTATAAAATTATGAAGGACATCAACAGGATAGATACTTTTCCCTTGATAGGATCAATAACCAAGGGGCATATTTAACATAAGGGGCAGAAGGTTTAGAGGTGACGTGAGGAAAAACATTACACTCGGAAGGTTGTGGGGATCTGAAATTTACTGCCTGTAAGAGTGGTAGAAGCAGAAATCCTCATAACTGTTAAGTATTTAGAAATGCACTAGTGATGCCAAGGCATGAATGGCCATAGACCAAGTGCCAGAAAATGGGATTAGAATAGTTAGGTGGTTGTTGTTGACCGGCGTGAATGCTGTGGGCATATGGGCCTTATTCTGTGCTGTAGAACTCTATGATGGTCAGTCTGATGTAGGTACATCCATACTGTTGATAGGGAGGGAATTGCAGTATCTGTCTGTATGGGCCTCTGGTTTATAAAAGAACCAATCATGTTTATTATCAGACATGTATACAATTTGTAATGTGTCACTCATTCAGTATTAAAAGGATTAACAATTCATGCTGAAGTAGCTTGTTACAATGTTATCTGTTTTTGCTTTAATTTAGTTGGAAGGACAAGTGGTAGCACTACTTGTCCAGAACCTGGAACGATTAGATGAGTCCGTGAAAGAGGAGGCAGATGGTGTTCATAACACATTAGGTAAGGTTTGTCTGAAATAATACTTTCCTCTGTGAAACCTCTTGAAATGAGTACAAGATTAAGGGTGATCTATCATGCCTTATGTGTGATTTTCCTGAAGTTGGATTGCAGTTGTGTGCTTTTCCTGTTTTAAATCAAAAGTACATCTAACAGGCACACAGAATTTAATTCTAGGGAAAATGAATTTCAATTACACTGAAGAATTGATTGGCAAATCTGAAGCATTAATTTAATGTGGAAATGGCCATTTTTTTATCTTGAGCATTTAAAGTGCAGCCAATATTTACAAAGTTGTATTGAAATGCTTTCTCAATTATAAGATTACTGAACATAAGTTCTAAAACACGCCTTTTACATTGCCTTCTAGTTTCTTGACAATAACAGTGGAAGTGTATTAGAGCAGAAAGCTGTATTTTGTATTTTATCCAACACAATTTTTTTAACCCTCATAAGCATGTAATGAATCATTTCTCTCAAGCCCCTTTAAAGAACTGTCTTAAATTCGTATGCATTTAGTTTGTAGGGTTGTTCGTTCAGCAATGATAATGGTAATTTCTTTTGGTGTTTATGGAAATGTAAGAAGAAACTCATCATCTGGAGTTGATCTCTGTTTCATTCCCACTCTTTGTTCTTATGTGTAACTGCTGTCTGCCTGTTTCTTTTTGCACTTCCCAAACACTTTTGTAATCTCTGTTTTCTAACTTTCTGTCCTTAACTCAACTGTTTTTCTGTGAAGATCTCCCCGCCCCCACCCTTATCATTTGGTGCTTCATTAATTTGCTCAATTTGTCAAACTGATCTCATAGCTGTCATGATTCGAATTTTATATTAGTAGCAATTGGAGAGAGCATATCCTACAAGCAGCTAGAATATGTGAATCAGAGGAGGGATGGAATAGAAAGACAGGGAAGGCTCCTTATAGGATTGGGAAGTGACTTGCAACCATGTGCACAGGTTGAAATCTGAGGTCAAGGTGGACTATTAAAGAAAGAAAATGCTAGCGAACCTCGACATGTCTGGCAGCATCTGTGGAGGGAGAGAAACAGTTGACATTTCAAGGCTGATATGGTTCTTCATTGTTCTTCAAAATGTTATTTCTTTGCCATTCAATATCTGCTATTATTCTACGATGGACTGCATGTGCACACCATTCTAATATCCCCGTATGTGACACTGCAAATTGTGAAATAGCTTGCAAGTATTTCAGTTTGTTAAAGTTGCTGCAAAAATGAAAGTTGTAAAAATACTTAACAGATAATCTGACCATGATGTAATTGAATTCCTAATTTTGGTAATACTGCTGCTTTAAAATTGTAAGGTATCCTTCATTAATTAGTAAGCTTTCAGTTCTTGAGCCAATGATTCATAAACTCAGCACTGACCAAGCAACGATTTGAAATTGAGGACCCTGTGCAGCAGATAATTCTATACGATTTTCGACCATAACTCTCCATTGAGTTGATGCTCAAGAAGCTGGAGCAAAATCACTGCAGTGAAAACGAGAACCAATCAGGAGGAACTAGTCAATCTGTGGATTTAATTGGGTTTTTCTAAATCCCATTACTTTCAATCGGAAATGTGCTACCGAGTATGTTTACTTGTTTTATGTTGCCTTGGCTTATGTCAGGAAAGGAGCAAAGCAATGTGCTTGTCAAGCCCAGTTAATCTTTTAGGATAGAAGATCCAGTTGTATTATAAAATGAACTCACCAGTGGGAATACTAATGGGGATACTACCTGGGGATGCTAATTGCTTGTGACACCAGTTCGGCTGTTTGCACACTTCTATTACTTTTTTAATTTATTTCACTCTCAATACTTTACATCAAAATGCTTCACCTTTGGCCTCATTTCAGTGAAGTGCTGAGAAACCTGTCCTTGCAGCATTTGTAATGAAAGCATTTCAGGCTGAAAGTAGCAACTGTTACAAATTTCAAAAAACAAAATGCTTTGCAAAGGAGACTTTGAAAATCCATCTGTTACTTATCATTTACTCAGTCTTTTGTGGTTTGTTTGAAGTAAGTTAAAGGAAACAGTCTTTCTCTTGTTTTTGATACCTTCATATTTCTGTCCCTCTCTCTTTTCTGTCGTTTTCTTCCCTTAAACATTTCCTTCTTTCTCTTTATCTATTCTCAGTCATTTCTCTATTTCTTTCCCATCATATGGTGGGTGGTTTGGCATAATATAAAGAAAAAGGGAACTACCATCAGCTGCAGATTGCATTTAGAATGAGGGTTGTAGGGAAAATGTGACCCTCTTCCACTTATGCCTTTACCATTTTATGTTCTCTTCTCATCCTTCGCCCTGCTTCTCCTGCACTGTTGATTCCTTATTCTCCTTAATTAATAAATTCAATTCAATAAAGTACTCAATGCTTGTAACCTTCCATCACCAGTGCATCACAGTCACTCATCTTAACATGTCTATTCAGTCTCCTCCTTGCTATTTCCAAACGCGGGTATTAAGACGCTAGAGGCCCTCCACCCTTAAGCAATATTCTTTGGACTTCCTTGCCTTTTCAAAATTAATTGAAGTAAAGAAAAATATTCCACCAATATAATTGACTGGATGGTACTGGTGCATCTTAAGAAATTAGATACATTGCTCATGCTTAGACTGCTCAACTATTCAAAATCGGAACTCTGGGCAGAACTTCAAATCCAAGACCAGGCTTTTGGAAAAAGTTGAAGCCTTCATTAAATACTTTAATCAATCATTAATGGACAATTGAATGGAGAAGCTTAATCATGAAAATGTGAAATGTGTAAGGTTTTGAATTCCTTTGTTTAAAATTCTTAGAGATTGAATTGACTAAGAAAAAAAATGAAAACGAAAGTTAGATTTTTGGGGAATTTGTGATTCCAGCAACCAAATGGTAAGAATTGTGGGTAAAATACATTTTATGCATTAAATTTGCAGCAATTGGTGCATATTATGCCATGTGACATTGTTAACATTAAAAATTCCTCTCATCATGCAATCTAATGATAGCTGAGACAAACACTAATGGTGCCGGTTGATTTTGTCAGTGCACATTTTTCTTCTGTTGTTTGACTTCTTCAGACAGCCAAGCTGATATTCAGAAATCAGGGTCAAGTGTATGAACTGCCAGTACATATGTAGCATAGTGAATTGTCTATAAAATACAAATGTATCTTGTTTTCATTTTGTTAATGATTTTTAGGGAAAGTTTTTTAATAGTAAATGTAATAGCCGTATTGTTTACTGAAGAATTAGCAAGTCCTTTTTTCACGGGAATCTGCCAAATTATTCTTAGTAATTATATATGTTTTGTATTGTATTATTATAGTTTAATATCGAGAACATTAAACTGTGACATTGTCTGGTTTCTTGGTGAATTGTATTCAGTTACTCAAAACAATGTGTCAACAATACATTTAAAGAGTTTATTCATTGTTGTGATTCAGGAAATATATATGTCACTGTCTGGGAAGTAAATGTTAGACATGACTTAAATCTCTTATTTATGGAGAAGTGTATTGCCAGTTTTGCACAGGAAGAGCTAAGAACAAATTTTTTGTCTCCCCTCAACATATTCATGGTGCAGATTGGTAATCTGCATTAATTGTGTAGATCAGAAGTTGTAAATTAATTCTGTTCTAACTTTCACCACCTATTTTAGATGCATGGACTCATAAAAGTTTGGAAAACTCCAAAGTTCTTCCAAATGGAGTTATTTTTGGAGACAGATGTGAGAAGGAAATATGGAACTATAGACATGTAGTGTCTCCAGATTAGATTACCTAAAAAGTATAACTGCTTCAGACATTCAAAATGGGGAATATATTTAATGGTATTCTGCTCATCACCAATGTTTAAATATGATACCTCTAGTTCATAGCTAAAATTAATTTCTTTCTTTACACAGCTGGTAAGACTGGATCATTCTTTGTATTTTGCCAGCTTTCTGTCATAAGTGTATAGCACATTAATGAAAAACCATGAGCCTAAAAATTGCCTAATTAAAATCATTTCTTGTGCGCCAGTCTGTCCCTGCCAGTCTGCACAGATGCAAGCCCATCTGTGTGCACATTCAGCACGAGGAATGAAGCGAGTATTCTGTATAGCGCACTCTCTTTTATAATACATCAAGTTGATCCAAATAGCTTGGATGTTTGTGATGTTGGCTGTTGAGTTTTTCAAAGCTTGTTGTTGTAATGTGAGAGTGGTGGTGGTGTTTTTGGTGCTACAGATAAACAATTATTAGTTTGTGGAGGCTTGAGGAAAAAGGTGAGATAGATGGAATGCTAAGTGATTTTAAAAGAATGCTGAAAATAAAATTCTAAATCAGGATAAAACTGTTTGGGAATGAAGGGTGATACATATCTGGATTTTGAAAAGAAATTTGAAGTAATTTACAACAACATTTAGTTGAGGGACAGGAAGCAATGAGCTATGATTGCCCAGATTGGAGAATGGTTTGGAATGTTGTAGTCTAGAGAACAGTGCTGGGCAAATCTTTGCGTTACGTATGGTTAGTTTGGATTTGGATTTGGGCATGTATAAAAATGTATTGATAACAGAAAAGGAAAAAAATTGCTAAAGTAAAATATCCTGGTGGAAATGGTGTTTGGTAACATGGAGATAAAGATAGCAGACACAGTTTAATGTGAAATATAAAGATTGTGAATATTAGGAGGAGCAAGACATTTAGCCTATGTGGATTTTTAGATTGTATTTTATAAGATGTCTCTGGGTTATTTATAAAAAACATTCAGGTGAGTAGTTTAAGAGAAAATGTTGTAGAATGTCAAAACTTAAGTAGGAAGATGTCAAAAGATATGGTAGAACAAAGAGAAGTTGGTGTTCAAATACATAATTTCATGAAAATCTGAACAAAGATTAACAAAGATGAAATAAGGGCACCTATTTAAAGTTACATAGCATAATTGAGGATAGTGAGCATGAAATTGTTAAGTAATTCATTTTTGGCCTTCAGACATCAGGAAGTGGCCGATTTCATATGTGCTGATAAAGTCATTAGAAAGGCCAGTGGGACTTTGGGTTTTTCGTTGAACGTAGAGAATGACAAGGATGAGATTGTAGTAAATTTTTACCAGACTATACATGTTTTGGTTGCCCCTTTGTGCAAAGATTTTGATTCTGTATGCTTGATATCATGATCTCAGAATTGTTATAGCACAAGAAGGAATCCATTCAGCCTGTCTTGTTTGAAATGACGCCTCCAATAAGTAATTCACCCAGTGCTGTTTCTAGTCTTCTTGTAAACATGCACATTCTTGTTTTTCAAATAATTCCAATTCCCTATTGCATGCTTCAGTTGATCCCACCTCCACCACACCCTTGGGCAGCACATTCCAAATCTTAACTACTTACAGTGTGAACCAGTTTTTCCTCAGGTTTCCATTATTGTTCTTGCCAATTACCTTAAATCTGTGCCCTCTCAATTTTGATCCTTCTATGACTGGGAATAGTTTCTTCCTATCTACTCTGTCCAAACCATTTGTGATATTGAATACCTATATAAAATCTCCTCTCAACCTTCTCTGAGGAAAGCAGCACCATCTTATCCAATCTATGTAACTCAAATTCTTTATCCCTGGAGCCATTCTTATTAATCCTTTCTGTACTGCCTCTAATATTTTCACATCTTTTCCTAAATTATGGCATCAAGAGCTGGACCCAGTACTCCAGTTGAAGTTGAACCAATTTTTAAAAATATACCTGTACCTTTAAATTCACCAGAATTGATAAAATAGAGTTATAAGAAAAGCTTGAATTATTAATACTCATTCTGTATGATCAATCTAACGATATCGAATAGATGCTTTTAAAATCTTGACGGATAGTGATGGGTTGTTTTGGACAAAACCACTTTCTGTGGTTAGAAAATCAATGTAAGTGAACCTTTGGAGAATTTTTATTGAAGGTCACCCATTCAACATGGTTCTTTTGCCATAGGAAGTAGATATGGCAAAGCCCCTTGCACTTTTTTCAAGGAAAATACAGATAACTGTTTGAAACAGAAAAAGATTTTAGTTTGGAATTTCTGAGGGCCAAATCAACACAGGCACAGTGAGGTGTCTAAATATTTATGATTCCAAAGTTAGGTTACAGGGCTCTCTCACTCCTTCCTGCTTGTACCCTGCAATCCTGTTACTATACCTCTATTGGTGACAAACAATAATATTTTATTTAGGGACGAGGAGGTGGCTAGGAATTGAAATACAATTCAATCACCAGATTTAGGTTAATAGAATTTTTGATTCTGTTCTATTTAATAGATGTGAAACTTGGCCTTTGTCTTTTGATAGCTTTCATTTTGACATGCCTGGGGTTGCCTTTCTGTGCACCCCATTTTCAGCCTTAGGAAAATTTGCAGTTGCTGTTACTTAACTCTTGAAAATGGCAGGGCAGCTTCATATTTGATCCTTGACAGGAATTCTCCAGTTTATTTTGTTTTTGAAATGCTTTGCATAGTTGGAGCAAATTGTCTGTTACTGAAGAAATCCCCACTAATGCAGATTTTTTTTAAGAAAATGAGGATAACAGTTTTCTTTCAAATTCTTGCTCACATCTTCTTTGTCTTCCTCAATTCACTTTAGTTAACAATTCTGTGTCCTTATGTCAGAGACAACAGGAGGAGTCTTTCCCCAGAGATCAAGGAGAAATTTGGGTTCTCAGCAGTTAATCAAGAAAAGGCCGATTAAACTTATTGCAGCCGACTGGTGTCAGCAATACGGTGATAGGTCATTGTCTATATTCTTGGAAACTTATGGTCATGTTTCTGCTGGGCGGGAGTCTTTCTTAATCTCTCCCCTTCGGTAAAACGATAAGTTTGTGAAGAACTTGTTTCTGATCAACAACCACATCTGGAGGTTTTCTTGATTTGCTGTGAAAAAGTGGACACTGATTATTCGAATATGGGAAGTAATGTTTTAAAATGCCTATATTTAAACTTAAGCTAGACTTACATGGCTAATTTCAACTTAATAAATGGAGAATGGACGGATGCCACATTTAAATGTTCTGCATAAAAGCAGCAGACTCTCGTTTCTTCAAGAGCTCGACTACTCGCAGTAGGTCAGCCAAAGGTTTGTTGTTGGTTTTAATTTGCTTCTGAATTATGCATTCACCATGCCTTCTCTTTCTCTCTCAGCTATTATTGAGAACTTAGCGGAATTTCGTCCTGAAATGTGCACTGAAGCAGCTCAGCAAGGCCTTTTGCAGTGGATGCTGAAGCGAATAAAGGTAGTGCTTGTTTAGAACCATTCCTCATTTTAACCAATAGTGTTAACAGTTGTCTTTCTCAAAGTATTGTGTCTTTCTCAAAGTGTTTTCTCTCTCTCGGAATCTCTCTTTCCCCTTCTCCACCCTCCGCCCCCTCCCCACCCCCTTGGATTGCGCTCGCTCGCTCGATCTCTCTCGGAATATCGGGGGTGCGCGCGCGCACTCACCCTCGGAATATCACTGTCTCGCGTGCGCGCTCTCTCTCTCTCGGAATATCGCCGCCTCGTGCACTCTTTCACTCTCTCTCTCTCTCTCGGAATATCGCTGTCTCGCGCTCTTTCTGAATATCGCACGTGCTATCTTTCTCTCTCTCTCTGAATATTGCGCGCGCTCGCTCGCTTGCGCTCTCTGAATATCGGGCGTGCCCGCGCTCGCTCATTCTCCCTCTCTCTTAATATCGCGCACTCGCTCACTCTCGGAATATCGCCATCTCGCGCTCTTTCTGAATATCGCATGTGCTATCTTTCTCACTCTCTCCCTCTGAATATTGCGCGCGCTCACTCGCTCTCTCTGAATATCGGGTGTGCCCTCGCTCGCTCTCTCTCTCTTAATATCGCGCGCGCTCTCTCTCTGTCAGAATATCGCCGTCTCGCTCTCTTTCTGAATATCGCGCGTGCTATTTTGTGTCTCTGTCTGAATATCGCGTGCACTCTCTCTATCTGAATATCGCCATCTCTCTCTCTCTTTGAATCTCTTCCACCCGCACTTTTAAATCTTGTAATCGCAACACTCTCTCCTCACAAAAAATATTTGTCCCTCTTTCTTCTCCAAAGCCTTTGAATTGATTGTCACCTCTCAAATCTGTTTCCTCCTTTCCTTTAATGCCATGTATGAATCCTGTATATTGGGTTTCCACCCTGAAACCGTGCGCATCAAATTCTCACATTGCATGAGACTGTGATAACAGTAAATGTTCTCCTCGAATCCTTCTTGACAACTGCTCTGCCATCTTGCAACACTTCACTGTCAATCCAATTGTCTCAATAAGAGATTTATTCACACAGTGCAACACTAACATGTCTGCTTCCTCCATTGAGTCTTGCACCAACCCTCCAAGGAGCATCTCACCCAGATTTTTATTGATTTTAAATGGCACCATCTGCACTGGTGTAGCATTCAAACATAGGTCCGTAGAACATTTACTTGGTCTCTTAATTAATAATTTGGCAATAATACCACTGGGCTATCACCTCCCCATGTTAATGAAACTGCTTACTCCAGCTAACCTGCATGGAATCACCACTTTTTCAGTGAGCTCAGTATATTTTTGTTCCCAAACCTGAAACAAGTTGTGATTTTATATTCCCTGACTGTACTTTGATCCTTATTACTGAGTGAATCTAAATAGTTTCTTAACCAGCCTATTCCACATTCTGTTGAGGTATAACCACTATCCAGTATGCCACAATTAAATTAAGTTTCATCCAGTACACTTATCGCTGGACTGAAGCTCCTTGTGACCAGCACAAATCCCTCAGACTGATGAGTATTATCATCTGCAACATAGGAACTTTCCATGTCAATGTCTTTCTAAATTATCAAAGTCTTACCGTGCCTTGGAGACATTTAAGCATTTCTTAGAAAGTTTATCCATGAAAAGTAATAAGATATCCAAACCAGCATAAGTGTTCAACTGATGGGCATCCAGTTCTTAACAAAAATTGCTAATATTTTGTCAGGTACGGCCTTGGCATTATCACTTCATGGCTTTTTTCGCTAATGTCTGTGTATCCACTTTTTAGTTTTTCACTGATTGGTTATGAGATTTGGATACTGAGAACGTTGGTGGGTAATCATATTTTGACATTTTGTATTGGTCATCAGCCATTTTTTCCATTAAATTAACAAATTTTGATCTTCTGTCTGGGCAAATTGCTCTTGACTAGTCTGAAGATGAAGATTAGAAACTTTCTGAACTATCTTGTTAAATTGATTGCAGTCAGTTGGTGAAGTGTGAAGCTAGACTTTTGGTGATAATATGTAATGCTGAATTCTGCAGATAAGTAGATGCCTAACTATACTATTTCCCAGCAGACCCTTTTTGCAAATGCTTTCAGGACCTAAATAATCAATGCTTATCATTTTGTATCTGAGCAAAATAGTCAACATATCACGAACGCACATGACATCCTTCTTGCACAATATATCATTTATTTTAAACAGCAAAGTGAAAGCTGATTTGACATTGACCTATATTTGTAATTTGGTCGGTGGTTTGTAATGTTATTTAATAAGCATTAAAACTTTTAATGTAGAGCCGAAAGAAATGCATTGGTGCCTTTTAAGTAACACATTTTGGGTCTTTCTCTTAATTGTTCACATTGAACATTTCCCCCAGTGAGGGAAAGCAATTCCAAAGGTATGTCACTTTGTGTGACAGTTCAAAGGATTAGGGGAGGCGAAGGCCTCGTGGTATTATTGCTGGATTGTTAATCCAGAGACCCAGATTCAGATCCTGCTACGGCAGATGATGGAGTTTGAGTTCAATAAGTAATGGGAATTAAGAATCTAACAATGACTGTGAATCCATTGTTGATTGTCGGAAAAACCCATCTGGTTCACGAGTGGCCTTTAGGAAAGGAAACTGCTATCCTTACCTAGTCTGGCCTACATGTGACTCCAGACCCACAGCAATGTGGTTGACTCTTAATTGCCCTCTGTTCAATTAGGGATGGACAATAAATGCTGCCTAGCCAGCAATGCCTTCATCCCGTGAATGAATAAAGAAAAAACAAATAAAAAAGGAGTTAGTCCTTTATCTATCAGGCAATGGAAAGCAACTCACAAATTGAAGGCAAAAATGGAAATGACTTCTGTGGAACATGTTATTCAATAGCACTATTTTCTAAAGATAATCCTTTCTCAGAATGTCATAAATGCTACTTGGTAACTATTCTAGCCTGACAATGCAAAAACTTACAAGCAAGCCTATTGAATTGGCTATTTCACATTCAAAGTATTATCTGATATGCAATAAATATTTACAATTGTCTACTAATTTGTGCATGTAGGAGTGAAAGTAGCTTTGGGATCTGTAAAACCTTGTGCAGACTTCAGAAGGATAATGAGGCGTCTTAACGTGAACTTCTATTTCTCTTAGAAGGAAAAAGTTACATAACAAGTTGATCTGCACATGTTGTGAAACATTTGTGCAGAAATCTTTTCCAAATTGCACTGAAAATTGTCTGGTTCTTGTTGCGCATACAAAAGCAAAGCAAGGCAGAAACTTGAAATCTGAAATAAAAGCATAAAATGCAAGAAATACTCAATATTACCAAGCAGTCGTAGCAATTTTTTATGCTTCCTTTTGCTGTTCTACTGTTGAGCTTTTAGATTTCCCATTGTTCTCCACTCCCATTCCAATTTGAACTGAGATGCTCTTAATTTCACACAATTTGATTTGGATCTTGCTGATATACCGATTCCAGAATGCCAGTCTGTGAAAATCTTTGGGTATTTGATTCTTTCAAGGAAACTATCAATTGCTGTCCAATTACTTGGGTTAAAATTGGCATCTAGCAATAGAGAGAGAGAAGGCTGTTTCTAATTGTACTTCTGAATGTGCGAACTTGGAATCCTAATGCCAATTTAGATGGCATGGTGGCTCAGTGATAAGCACTGCTGCCTCACAGCACCAGGGACTTGACTTCACTTCCAGGCTTGGGTGACTGTCTGTGTGGAGTTAGCACATTCTCCCAATGCCTGCGTGGGTTTCCCCCAGGTGCTCCAGATACCTCAAACAGTCCAAAGATGTGTACATTATCTAGATTGGCTATGGTGAATACATAGTTACAGGATAGGGTGGGGAAGCTGCATCTAGGTGGGATGCTCTTCAGTGGGTCAGTGCAGCCTCAGTGGGCTTAATGGCCTCTTTCCACATTGTCGTTCATCATTCATGATTCTATAAGATTGATTGATTTATCTTTTAGGATCTGTGCTCAGCTGAATATGATAATTCTTGCAGTGTTCTGACATGTTATAACTATTCGGATTCTATTTTTAAAACAGGCCAAGATACCTTTTGATGCTAACAAGCTTTACTGTAGTGAAATTCTCGCCATTTTACTCCAGAATAATGACGGTGAGTTTATTTTCTGTGATTATTTTTGAAATTAAAGTACATGAAATTGGTTAAAAATGAACAGATTGTAAATGTGTTCCTCATCCAAGCCCAATAATAGTTCTGTCCATCTGGTAGCTTTATCTTTACATCTGTTCATCTGTTTCCATTCTGCTGTCGGTGTTTCTCGAGGACTAGCTTGCATTTAATGTTGCTTGATAAACTGGAACATCATCTGTGTTACATTCAAATAATGTGTGTAGTAGGGATCCTGGTGTCAATTGAGAGTTACTTTTTTAGGATCTGTGCTTTGAGATAGTCATCAGAATTGCATGCTGACATGCCTTAATAATGATGAGGCTGACTTGCAAGTGACAAAGTTTAAAATTACCTCCGCCTTTCACTCCGGTGAACGTCAGTCAGCTGTGTATTTATAGATAAGGATTAATACACATTTTGGCTGATGCTACTTTCAAACGCATCCAAAAACCAACCGTCATCCAAAGACCACCTACATGTAGTTTCTGGACTGTAATTTCTACTTCCTGTTAGTGTACCTGATGCTTTGCCCATTCCCATTGCCAAAGGTCATGCTTATGTCTCTCTTGGTCACACTTTACTGTGAAACTTTTGTTAAAAATGTGATTATAGTTGAGGAAGGGTACAGGTGGTTGACCCCATTGGACTGCTTTTGCATGTACCCAGACATGAGAATCCGAGATATCTAGGTTGTTTGACAAATGCAGCAGATGGCTGGTGCAGGCTGTTTCTCAGTTTTCACCTTTAGATTCAGAAAGGATTTAGGTTGGAGATCTGCCTCCATTTTGTCAATAAGGCATTAATAGGACTAATGTGATAAACAAGGTGAGAGTTGCCTCTCGGCTGTCAACTCTTGCCATCACCTTGCAGTAGATTATGACGATTGAATCGGAAACTGTGGCCATACTTGATTAATAACCATTCAGCTACACAGATGGTTGATCCTAGGTTGATGTTGAATCTCATAATCAGGGTAAGGTGATACTGAAAAGACTGATTTTGTAACATAAAGTATTAAGTAGCATTGATATTCTGAATTTCTGCATTTTTCATTTATTTGACTTCTCAGTTCGTACTCTCCCCCCGACCCCCCCACCCAGTTATGTGTTTAATAATCTGATGACAGTAGATGTTAACTTGACTCTTTACAAATTCAAATACTGAGATATTTTTCCTCAGTTGCTGTAACTGAGATATGCTAATCTATTATGCTCTATGTGTATGGTTAATATTTTATTTGGAAAGAAGAGAAATTATGAATAAATTATTAATTTTGAAAGGATTTATCCATTTTCTTGCTTCAGTTGCTTGGATAGCAATATCTGAATCTTTTGGGTGACCATTCAGCTGACTCATTGAATGAGATCACCTCTGTTAATTTCCTCTCTGTAGAACTGAGAGGGAGAATGTAGAATCTCTCTGTGCAGACGGAAGACATTTACCCTCACATGGTTAGTTCTTACATAAAGTGACATAATTCGTATTGTTATTCAGTCACGATGAAGGGACACATGCTTTAATTTTGAAAGGGATCTTTAGTTTTGAGAAGTGGCATTATTTTAAATTTCAGCAAGTTGTCTTGGTGGTGGATATGGAACTTGGAATCATGTCTATTGTTATTTAATGACTATAAGACAAAGGAGCACAGGTAAGCCTTTCAACCCAGTGAATTTGCTGCACAATTCCGTGAGAACGTGGCTGATCTGATGGCCCTCAAATCCCACTTCCCTGCCTTTTCCCTATAAACTTTGATTCTCCTGCTGAATAAAAATCTACCTAGCTAAGAATAGACTTAATGAACCAGCCTCTACAGCACTCTGTGCTAAAGAATTACACAGGTTCACTAACCTCTGAGAGAAGAAATTCCTCATCTGTGTCTTAAATGGCCATCCCCCTATTCTGAGATTATGCCTTCTGATCCTAGACTCTTTCTATTACCTCATTTCTGGTTTTTCTTCACGGTAGTGTATATATGGGGTCTAATTCTACATGTTTATTGATGGCCTTCTTGGTGGAGAACCAGGCCTCTAGAAATTCCCGCGCTTGTCTCTGTTTGGCCTGTCCTAGGATCTGATGTTGTCCCAATCGAACTGGTGGTTCTCCTCATCCTGGTGAATGGAGAAGAGTGAGTACTGGTCATGTCTCTTTGTGTACTCATGACCAGTACTCACTCTTCTCCATTCACACGGATGAGAACCATCAGTTCGATTGGGACAACATCAGATCCTAGGACAGGCCAAACAGAGACAAGCGCGGGAATTTCTAGAGGCCTGGTTCTCCACCAAGAAGGCCATCAATAAACATGTAGAATTAGACCCCATATATACACTACCGTGAAGAAAAACCAGAAATGAGGCAAGCAATTACAACAGATCCCAGAGTTTAAATACCAGGCGGAAAAACACAACAGTGCTTCATCGGAGACTGCACTGCTGATGTTACCCAGCAGGGTAATGAAACGTTTGAGCACTAATGAACCAGCTCGATGAGCAAACCAACCACAGTATTTCCTATCTGTTTTGCCCATCATTACTTTGTATTTATGGGATGCTGTTAGTGCCTTCACGATCGAAGACCAACACAAAAGTATTTATTTAAAATCAGGACCATTTCCTGGTTCCCCACAATGATTTTCCTAGTTTCATTCTCTGAGGGTCCTACATTGTTCTTTATATTTTTAAAGAAGATCTTACTGTCAATTTTTATTTTAATTGTTAGTTACACTTCATGTATTTTCTCCCTTTTTACTCTTGTTTGACCATATTTTCTTGGTATTTTAAAATTCCCAATCCTCCAGCTTACTGCTGATCTTTACATACAGCACGTTTTTTCTTTCAATTTGATACTATCCTTAACTTTCTTGGTTAAGTAGCATTGGCTTATCTGCTTCCTAAAATCCTCCTTTCTATGTGGAGTGTATCTACGTTGTGCACAATGAACCATTTTCCTAAACATCTACCCTTGTTCATTAAACACCCCCTTAACTCCCTTCCCAGCCCAGTCGGGCCATCTCTGTCCTCATTCCTTTCTAACTGCTCTGATTTGACATACAGTTCTTTCTGACCAAAGTTCCTCATTCAGCTGAATGCTAAATTCCACCATGATATAATCCCTATTTTCTAGGGGATCTTTTAAACAGGAAGCATTCATTAAAACCTGCCTCACTACACATTACCAGATCCAAATAGCCTGATCCTTGGTTGGATACAGAATATATTTTTTTCTAGGAAACTGTCTTAAGTACATTCTATGAAATTTCCTCATTGCTATCTTTGCCAACTTGATTTTTTAAATCTACAGAAAATTAAAGCCACCCATGATTTATGTACTGCAGTTTTTACATTTTCTCATTATCGCCTGATCTATTCTATGCTCTACAGTATAGCCTTTGTTCGGGGTCTATAAACAACACCCACCAGTGTCTTCATCCCCTTGTCATTTCTTACCTCTTCCCAAATGGATTCTGTATCTTCCAATTCAAGATCATTTTTTCTCTATTGTACTTATTCCATCTTGCACTTACAAAGCTACCCCATCATCCTTCTTTCCTGCCTGTCCTTTTGGAAAGTAACATACCCATGAACTTTCAGCCCCATTTTTTTTGATGTCTTTGTAACTGTCTGTTTGTAATTAGCATAAGACTATACCCATTAGCCTATGGTGCCATTCCGTGACACCTTGATGAATATGATATACCTCTCCCACTAAAATTATGAAGATGGGTATTAAACATTTTTAAAATGATGTCATTGAATTATTTGGGCTTAGTTAGTACTCTGTGAATACTTGAGGAATGCATTAAGTTCTGTTAATTTTGTCCATTGTACTCAATGTTTGATATCTTGGATTGTCTGGTTAGTTGTATAACTATTATGTTGGTTATATGGAAATAAAAACTTTTTGCATGCAATTCTAGTGATATGCCAGTTCAAATGTTCCGACTAAGTATTATCCTGGTGAAGTGTTTCTCATTTTCTAATACATTTGTCTGTCTTCTGGTTGATCTTATAATATATTGTACAGTATTTATCATGCAGAGTGTATCCATGTTTAATGCTGTAGTATCTGACAAGTGGTTCTACTGTTTTCAGTCAATAGGGAATTACTTGGTGACCAGGAAGGGATCGACGTGTTGCTGCAGCAGCTGTCAGTGAGTTTCTGTTAAAGCTTCTAGTCCCTGACTCATTTAGTATACTTAATTCTTTCTTAAATGCATCAGTGGCCTTCTCTCATGATCAATCGGGTATAAATTGTACCTGAATTCTCAGTAATGCACACTGCTTTTTTTATAGGGATATGAATGTGTTTTTTTTCAACCAGCAGATGTGGATGGATTATTGCAGAAGTACTAAAGGAAGAATTTAAATATAATGCCTCTCATTCTAGTTAGGATGTCCCAAACTGTTGCACATCTAATGAATAACTTTGTTTTTAGTGAAGTCAGTTGTTATGTAGGCATGTTTTGGAAGTATGTTTGTGCACAACTCATTTCCATGAGCAGCATTCAGATGCATGACCACTTGTTCTGTCTTAGTGATATTGGTTGAAGGAGCTTGTTGGAGAGCTTATGATTCTTAAAGTCATAAAAAAGAATCTTGTGCTCACCAGAGTCACACTTTAAGTAATGTCCCTCAATACTGCATTGTGTGACTTATGTAGCTTAAGTAATAAAGTGGGCTTGAACCCACTGTCTGAGGTGACTTGTTACTATTTAAAGCATTTAATAAATGTGCCACATGTAGGCTCCAATTGATTTTATATTATACTTGAAATTGATTGAGACACTTACTTTTCAGGAAGTTATACAGTTCAGAACTTAGGAGCAGGAGTAGGCAGGCCTTTTGGCCCTTTGTGTCTGCTCAAGCAACAATTTGTAGTGAATATTTCATTCTGAAGATTTAATTGTTTCCATTATCCAGACCCAAGGTATAAGCCAGAAAAGAATGACATCACTGTTTTAGTACCTAACTGAATTTTACATTATTTTGCTGATATACTTCAGATATTTCCTTCTGGTTGCTAAGTCATTAAATTGTTAATAGTTGTAATTGAGTCTGCAGAAATGATACAATAATGAAACTTCTAGACCTTTTACCTCCTGATGCTAAAACGACAGGATATGGTTACATGAATGAACGAGCAGAATTAGACCATTCAGACCCCTTAATCTTTGTCCTCAATGTCTTATCCCTAATTTTAAAACAATGCCCCTGGTCTGGATTCATTCACAGGGAAACATTCTCTCCAGGTTCACCTTATCAAGACCATTAGGGATCTTGTCTACTTCAATCAAGTGACCCCTCGCTCTTTCAAATTCCAGCGTAAACAAACCCAGTCTGCCATAAGACAACCCAGTCATTTCAGAAATCCAGTAAATTTCCTTTGAAACTCCTTTTGACTATTAAATTGAAAATATTAGACCAGCGAAAATGACTTCTGCATTGCTCAGTTGCTTTGTTAACTTTATTTTGAACTAATCATTTGTGCGTCACAGCATCCATGGCATTGTGACCAGGTGAGAATGAAGAACATTTAGTAAAACATGTAATTTAGTAAATAATTCAATGCAAAGGCAATGCATTAAAAAGAGAATAGTGTTCTATGACATGCCAGATAATCTTTCCCCAACAAAGGTGCTAGGCCCAGCCATCCTATTGCACTTCATCAATGACCTTTCTTTCATCATAAGATTAAAAGTTGGGATTTTTACTAATGATGACAAATGGTCAGTTCCATTTGCAGATACTCAGATAATAGAGAGGACAGAGGACAAGGAAATGTACAGACTTTAAATAGTAATGGGTTGAAGAATTACGGGGAGCCAGCAGGAAAGTGTAAGATGAGGCCAAAATGAGACCAGCAATATTCATACTAAATGGCAGAGTAAGCTCAAGGGGCTGAGTTATCTACTCCTGCTCCTAGTTCTTATATTCTTGCGTAAAACCTGGGCAACATCTATGCTTGAGCTATTAAGTTACATTATCGTTTTGGGAATTGCCATCTCCAACAAAAGAGAAAATAGCCACCTCTAGTTTGCATTCAATGGCATAACCATGATAAAAGGATATGATTGATGGGGGTTTTATATCTATGGCAGGGCTTTTAGCAGTGGGAAACTTAACTGGACTAACCACATATGTACTGTGGCTACGCAAGCAGCTCAGAAGCTCTGTGTTCTGTGGTTGAGATTAATTGGTCGTCCAATGGAGTTCTTAGCACATTATGGCATTAAAAGTCCTGAAGGTTTTTTTTTCTGTTCAAAAATGGGCCTTATCTATCTTTGGTAACATATTTCTCTTTGGTTGCGCTTTCTGATACTTGTATGAAATTCCAGTGTTAAAATGGATTTTAAACAAAAGTTTGAGTTTGGCATTATTTTATCATTCAATGAATTATCGTAGTCACTGGTTCTGTTACTGTGCCATTAGTCTGCTGTTGAAGTCAGATAAGAGTAAAATCAGTGGCACAATTTTTAAGTAATGAATGAAGGATATATTTTTAAAAAACGGATCTGTTATCTGTCACAAAACACATGGAAGATGATTTCTATGAATTTCTAATTCTCGATGCCAGCCTTTATTCAAAGGTTTATAATTGCTACAAATGCTACTTTTGCTGAGACATAAATACTGCCTAAGATTAGTACAGATGTGTAGAGTGGGCTTATGTTGAATTCTTTGTTCTTGCAATGCCTTTCTCAGGGGAATAAGGTGAAGCAAAATAAAAAAAGATGTGTAACATTTTATTTAGAGTAAAATAATCAAATAGAATTTATTTAGCAACATGAAGGTACATATATTTTATTGAATTGAGACTTTTAAATGGTAACATGGAAGAATTAAATGCCATTCAGTTATCCTTGTTATTAATGTAGGTGAAATGGAAAAGTGCTGAACAATGATTTGCTATAACTATTTTCAGATGGAATATTCTGATAACTAAATTAGATCAGTTGCAAAATAGGAAAGCTATACAATCTGTTCAGTGTGGTAAAATTTGTAGTAGTACTGTTTGTGCTGCAAACTTGACGTTTGTTGTAGGACATGATTTCTGCAAAACTACGTTGGAGGAACGTATATAGCAGGATTCTCTCAGCATCTTCCCCTGCTTTTCTTGGCTTATATTAATGACCTAAATTTGTACAGGGCTCAATTTCAAAATTTGCAGATGACAGAATGCTTTAAATTATTGCAACAGGATTGTGATAAATTTCAAGAGAACTTAGGCTGATTGAATGAGCAGAAGAGTGGCAGATGATACTTAATACAAAGAATTGGGCAGTGTTTTTTTTTGGCAGGAAGGATGAGGAGAAACAAAGTAAAATTCAGATGTCAATTCTTAAGTGACTGCAGGACCAGAGGGACTCGGGGCTTCATGTGCACCAATCATTGAAAGTTAGCAAGGCAGTTAATTAAATGGAATCTAAAGCTTTATAAATAGAAGCAAAATAAAAACAAGGAAGTCATAAGAAACCTATATAAGGCCTGATTTAGTCACAATGAAGCATTGTGTTCCATTTTGGGCAGCTCATTTTAGAAAAGGTAAGAAGGTGCTAGACACGGTCCAGAAAGGATTCATGAGAAAGGTTCCAGCAAAACAAACCAGTTCTTTGGGTAGTTAGGAGAAACTGAGCCTCCTTGGAGAATACTAGATTTCAAAGCACCTCTCCCACCTTTTCAGTCATACTCTTGAATGCCTATTACCTGGAATCTCTACCTGTTTTGAGAATTCTTAATCTATACAGGTGGTATTACTATCTTCCAGTATTCATAATGCCATTCCATTCTGAGCATCCCACTTATCTGGAACAAAAACATTGTCCAAAGAAGCATGGACATATGTGAAATAGTCTTTCAACAGCTCTGCCTTAAACTGAGAGTCAGTATGAATTATTGTACAGTGTCTTTTACTTGCCCTGTATAAATGTTTTGTGAACTTCTGATATAGCTTTTAAAAAAAGGTTTCATTACCAGTGACACAATTATGCACTGTCTTGGCTGGTTTGCTCACAATGGAGTATCGGCTAGTTTTTACTTCCTTAATTGCCCATGGTACTTTTCCCTATTCTCCTCTGAGACAAATACTTTAAATATATGTATATTCAATCAGAATCCATAAAACTGCTTCTACTTTCTTAGTCACCTATTATGATTATTTTCATCTTGAGCCCTGAATTCTTGATGCGAAAGTAGTACAACTACATTGCTGTCACATTTTGTCGAGAAGCTGTTCAAGTACTGCACCCACATTACCATGGCTAAGGTTTTCACCATCTCTGCTGTATTTGTCACCTCAAGTATGGAAGAGATAGCAGGTACCTTCCAGTAAACCACTGGTTGACTGTGGAATAACACTTAGTTCCGGGCAGTTCATCCCAAAAGCAACAATGCAGTGAATAATTTTACCTTATATGCTACCATTTCTGCAGATGAGTTTTTTTTTCCTGCAGCTTGACTTTTCAAGCAGCTGACCATCTAGTGCGTGTTCTGACTCATGATAGGGAGAGTCGTATGTTTTGCATCTTACCTTTCTGCATTAAATTTCATCAGGACACAATGTTTTCTTTGAGGACTCTTGAGTTTTTTTTGATAGCTACTTTTTGATTTGCTATATTTGGGGCTCCTGCACCATTATGGCAAACTCATTTATTGGGTGATACAGTCACAAGTAGCAATTCCTTCTGTAATTGAGTTGACACATGCAGTATTTGAACTCTGTCAGAAGTAGAATTAGAAGAATTCATCAACATTCTCAACAATGATCTATCTTCCATTAAACTTAGCAATGCTTGCTTTTCCTGTTAATTTATCTGTCCAGTCCAGTTGAACTAACTCTATCCTCATCTCATTGTAATTCCCTTTTTTTAAGTTAACCGATTGTTTCCAACCCATGTTCCTCATACTAAAGCTGAATATTAAATTCTAATGTGGTATGATCACTACTGTCTTGGGGATCTTCTACTCTGAGGTCATTTATTAAATTACCATTGTTCATTACCTATTACCGTATCCCGGATAGCTTACTCGCTGGTTGACTTCATTATATATTGCTCTTGGAAACTATCCTTAATGTGCTCTGAATTCGTCGTTGTGGCTACTCTTTCCAACTCCATGACCCAATCAGCATGAAGATTAAGGTCATCATAGTTATTGCTCTATTCTTCCTACATGATTTGTGGTTATTTGTAATTTCTACCCATTGTTACAGTGCGGCTGCTGTTTGGGCGTCTTCACGCTATTGCAACAATGTGTTCCTCCCCTTGCTTTTATTTACCTCACTCAAATAGATTCTACATCATGTGAGCCTGGATCAATTCTCTCAATTGTTTTCATTTTATCTTTTATTAACAGTGTTACCCATCACCTTTTCCTTCCCCCCTCTCTTTCCAAATGATTGAATATCCCTCAATGTTGTTACCAGTTTTGATTTCCTTGTAACCATGTCTTCGTAATAGTTATGAGATCAGTTCGTCTATCTTGTTCCGAATGCTTCATTCACTAAGGTTCAAAGCCTTTAAGTTTGTCCTATTATCAAATCTCCCTGCACTTTTATACTTCCTTGGGGCAATATGATTCACCCACTCTGTCTCTTCTGGTAACAATCAGCACCATCATTGAACTGCAATCATACCTTCACCTTTACCTTTTGATTTTATAATTTTCCATGCAATTGAAACCCCCTATCAATGTGTCCACCAACCAACTATTTAGTTTAAAACCCTATCTACAGCTCTAGTTATGCGATTCATCAGGACTGTGATCCTAGCATTATTCAGGTGGAGCCTGTCCCATCAAAACAGCTCCTTTCCTTCCCAGTATTGGCGCCAGTGTAGCATGAATTTGAACCCATTTCTCCCACAGCAATCTTTAAGTCATGTATTTAACTCTTCTACTCTTGTTGATCCTATGCCATTTAGCTCATGGATCAGAGAATAACTTGGAGAATATTATCTTTTTGTTTCTGCTTTTTAATTTAGCCCCTCATTTTCTCTCAGCAGAGCCTGTTTGCTCTTGAATGGCTCCCTAGGCTATGGTGCTCTGGCTAGTTTGCTCATCCTCCCTACAACCCCTGCAGTTGTCCACACAAAGCAAGAATCTCAAAACTGTAGACAAGCTCAAGGGCTGAGGCTCCTTCAGTACTACCTCCTGGATCTCTCTACCTACCTCACTTAGTCACACTCTCCTGTCCCTGACCACTGTCGGAATTTGAAGTTGTTAATCTAAGGGGTGTGACTGCCTCCCGAAACAGTGTCCACATAACTCTGCTTTCCTGGTGTGTTGCAGTATTCGAAGCTCAGACTGCAGCTCAACAGCTCTGAGCCAGAATTCCTTAAGCAACCAACACTTTCTGTAATGTGGCAACTATGAACCACAGTGAGGTCCATCAGCTCCTATGTCATGCATATATAACACATTGCCTGGCTCTTCATCTCTATTTTATTTACTTAGTTCTTAATTTGATTTTAAATTCCTTAGCAGTCTTTTCATTTTTAATTTGGAGAGCATTTCTCCTATTTACCTTTAAATGAGAGGTAACTTATAATCATGAAATTAGCAGCTATTACCAACCGATGAACTCAGTTTTCCTGTGAAATCACTTTTTTTTGTGCTGGGCCCCTATCCTGGAGCTTCAATTTTTTTCTGTTAACAAGACCTTAAAAGCTGTGACACAATAAAGCAAACAGTTATCTTAGATTATAGGAAATGATTAGTAACATCTGTTCAATCTCTGTTATTTTCACTGTAATTTCAACTTGTTCTTACTGATTCTATTTCAAGCTGTTAATACTATCCACGATATCTGTTTGATTAATTCTTTTACCTAGAATGCCCTATGTGACCTTGATTATCAATTTATTGATGTGGCAATTGCTTTTGAATTGATCAATTGTATTCGGATGCACTTAATTGATTTTGAAAATAATGGCTTCTGCTGTTGGGGTTGTTGTGACCCAGTGGTAGTGTCCATACCACTGGGTAGGAAGGCCTGGGTTCAAGTCCCGCCTGCTCAAGAGATTTGTTGCAACATCCATGAACAGATTGATTAAAAATGACTACTGATGTTGAAGTGCTGTGGTGGAACAGTGATAGTGCCCCTACAATCTGGGCCTGACAATCCAGATTCAAGTCCCGCCTGCTCCAGAGGTGTATAATAACATCTCTGAACAAGTTGATTAGAAAATTTAAAAAAAAAAGACCTCTGCTGTTTGATATAAGCTTAGCTTCAGGATGAGGTTTCACTTTCTATTTTGGGAAACTGGCCAGAAGCGTTGCTTATTAGCAAGAAGGTTTGCCTGGTGAGACTAAAATGATGTGCTGATTCTGGTTTGTGGAACAAAGTATTCCAGAGGAATTTGCCTACAGTTCCATCTGCAGGCTTTTGAACACCATGAAACATTCTGCAGTATCAGCTAAAATCATTTCTTCGGGGAAGAATTAAACATGAATTGCAGGTAATGAGAGAAATCAGGACTTGTCCTGGCATCTCAAGATGCAGGAAATGGGCTGTAAACTTGTATGTAAATTATGTCCCTTACACAAGCTTTCCTGTGCACAAGTTTAGCAGTATAACCATGGAAACTGTAAAACTAGATGTGATGACTACTGTGGATTCTGTGATAGCTCATTTTATCTGCCTGAGGAGTGTGGTGTTTTTGAAAATCTCAGGGCTTTAAGTATTAGTTGTAGCATTTTGTGCAACAGACCTAACAGTTGCTTAGTGCTGTCGCATATTTTTAAATTAATGGTAGATGTCTGCAAATTACCCACTAAAAACAAATGATAATGATGTCTAATGGGAAGATTAATATGCATTGATAATGTTGGCTACCTTTCAGCAATTATTGCCACAGCCAACATTTTAAAAGAATCAAGGTTGCAATGTTATCTGGTGTTTCTTTAGGTGTCATTAAACACTTAGGCTTCAAATGATGTATTTTACCTCTATGTCACAACACCCTGAATTTCTGGCTTTAAATCGCTCCGATCTTATGATTACTCTGTACTATACTTGATATCTCAACTGCATAATGAGTAAACTCTAATGACTGTTAGATGTTCAATCTTGACTAGATACAGACCTTAATCTGCTGTCTGAAATGTTGTTCTACTCTGATCTTTCTACTATAATATTTCACTTAGAATTGTTGATTGTCAAGCTGGCCTCAATTCGACCATTCAATTCAACAAAATTGATTTTTACATAAGTAAAACTTTGAATTGATATATCTGTGCTGCTGGCTAAATGCAGTTGACAAGTGTTGAACATTTTCATCTCGAGGAAAGAAAGCTACCTTTGCTCTTCTCCTGTCCCACTACCAAGTTGTCATGGTTTGCCAATAGTTGAGGCACTATTCTTGTAAGGAATTCACACTGTGAATGGCTAGATAATCATTCATCTTGCTTTCGAAATCATTTTTGTTTCGGTAAGCCATAATTCTATGCCTTTTTCGTTAGCAAATTGTCTCCTGTTATCTCAGAAAAGGTTTATTGCTGTGAGTACCAACACAAATTTAGAACCTGCCTTAGTTTTTGATTTATGGGAAAGATATATCTAAAATTTATGATGCACCTTGTTAGCTGGCATATTTCTCTTGGATGCTGACCTGGAATTTACACCCGGATTCACGTACAGAGCAACATGGAATCAGTTTGCAAAGCAAAATGTGGCCTTAAAGATTATTGAACTTTGGATGTCTGCACAATATACCCAAATCAAAGTGATCATACACAACGTATAGCGATTAGTGCATGCTCGTGGTAACTGCATGATTATTCACAAGTGACTTCCTGTACATCTGTCAAATAACTGTCATAGGGCCAGTTACCACCTTGGAGCATCCATTCATACAGAGGAAGAAAATTACAGAGAGTGATTCAAGTTGTCCTCCATTAGTCCTTGGAGGTTCTCAAGAATTGTCATTGTGTGCTGTGCACCTGAACAATCATGCCATTGTGAAAGTTTTGAATTTTATCGCATTGTGTAGTAGCCAATTTTAAGTGCAAATTGCTACAAATAATATCAGCTGTTGCAGGAATTCCCAAATACCCTGAGAAATGTTTTGTCATTATGAACCGTTTTTTTAATGGCAGTGTTACTTTTTTTTTTAGAAAGTTGAGCAACTGTTCACAAAAATAAAACTTAAATGATCATTTCATTTCATTTGGGTCAGAAATCTCTACATTTCTCTTGAGTTTAAGATGAGCTTGCCTTTTATACTTCCTTATTAACTAACTCTCTTAACATTTTCTTAACTTATCTTCATCTGACCCTACTTTGCATGAAGGGTTAAAAATTTTACATTTCTTTTAATTGGAGGGTTATATTCCAAAATTCCAGTCCATTTTCCTGACTCAACTTTAAATGCTTAATTTCTGGAACTGGACAAATCTGTTGCATTATGATACTTGAACAACAGACCACTTTAATCGAACATGATTGTTGAACTCCCCCAGAAAATAAGAAGGCTTGAATATTCCTTCAGAACTAAAAGTTGTTAGATAATAGCCTTGGTTAGTAAAATGTCTTAGACTGCTCTCAGCAGCAGCCAACAGTAAGCTTTATATTGCAAATCCAGTATACTGTCGACACTTTTTTTTCTGAGTTAAGTGGCAATAACCAAATTGTAATGTTGTAGAAGGAGAACATTGAGTCCATGACAGCCCTCTGGAGAGCAATTCAGTCAATCCCATTCTTCTGCTGTATCTGCGAGACCCTGTAACTTTCCTTAAGAACGAGTGAAACTCCTCTTGAAATCATTGATTATCTCCATTTTCAGCACCCTCATGGATAATGGAGAATGTAGAATTTCCTGGATCTACTGCCCACAACATTAAATCTATGTCCTCCCTCATCCTTGTAACCTGAGCTTTAACTTTGCGGAAGTGCTTAAAAATTGGAGATAGAGAACGTGATTGTTTTGTCTGTCATTATAATTAGGTGTACAGTTTTCCTGATGACCACTAGTGCTAATTTAAATACCAAGTTGGAATGTTGAGGGAATTTTGAAAATAATGATATGTTTAGTCAATAGGGAAATTTAAGTTGATTTTCATGTCTGGAGGAGGAAACACAAACACGTTCATAATTCTGTAGCAAAGACGCTTAAACTGAAAACTTCGCATGGCGATATAGAGTTGCATTTCAAAGTGAGTTTTCTAGCTGATGTTTACTGTGACTTAGCCACACATTCATCCTTCACGTTTTGACAATTGCTTGATAATCCAGGAACAAATGCATATTTGGATGCATTTTTTAATAAAAATCACAGCTCATTTGGATAATTATAATGCCAAATTTTCACATTTCTCTTAGCAAACGGTTGTTGGTTGAGGGGTGAGTTGTAAACGCTAGTAAAGCTCTTTGTCTATAAACCATATGTATAGGTATTTGTATTCAACTTGTTCAGACATGTTTGAATGCCTCTGGAGCAGGTGGGACTTGAACCTAGGCCTTCTGGTCCAGAGGAAGTGACACTGCCATTGTGCCAAAAGAGCGCTCAACTTTTAGTTATATGACACATCTACCAACTATATATCCCAATGCAATTTATAAATCAATTGGGAATGATTGCTCATTCAACAGTAGCTGTAGTCTTCCCCCAACTCCCAGGCAAAGAAATGGTGAATCGGTAGAGGAGCATTGCACTTAGAGATAAATAGGAAAGACCGTGGTGAGATTTTTAGATTAGGACAAGAATATTAAAAATGTACTGAGGTGGAGATAAGTACAGACAAAGGTGAAAGACAAATCTGTCTTGAGGTTGGATGAGACACCAGCAGCAGTGTTAGACCTGAGTTACATTTTCTGAAAATACCAGAAAATGAATCATTTTAAGGGCATTGAATTACTCAAACTTGGAAGTAGCAATGACACATAGATTTTCAGTATGGTAAGGCCAAGCATTGTTCTGAAGATCATACATCGTACCTGGGGTTTAAAGTTCAGTTCAAAATCTTCCAAAATACTACTATCACAAAGTTTAATTCAGTCTGTGAAACTGTTCAGGGAAAATTATCAAATTGATAACCGAATTTGTGCTGGAGGAATTTGAGGTTAATTGAGAATTTGATGTTAGGTAAGTACTCTAATAGAAAGGAGCCGAGAGAAATGACAAATAAATTGAGATCATCAGTAAGAATGTAGCATTCAAGGATCTTTGATGGAAAAAGGAGGTTAAAGAGATGACAACAATTAATCAGGATTATTGGATTGTTCTTTCGCTGGTTGGAGTGGTTTAGGGGAGGTGCAAATAATGACTGAAGTAAAGGAACCATTTTCAAGACAATTGGACATGTTCCTGAGGAGGACTAATTTGCAAGATTATGGAAAAGTCTGGAATGTAGGACTTCGTTGTAGGTTCCACCCCTGAATAGGTATGAAAAGCACATAGCCTTCTGAAGGTTCAAACTTTGAGAAATAGCATACAGAGCAAAATGTCAGCCCCTTCTCCGTGCCCATTCTTAAAATGAGACTCCTGCTCTTTCTTTCAGCAGGAATTTCCCGCGACTGTGTCTTTGGTGTTAGTAATGTTGATACAGTGTACAGCAAGCAGATATTTGATGTAGATGTACGTGACAAACTGGTGATCACACTACAAATGTGAGATTTCTGCACTTTAGGTTTGTTTCACTAGAGGATAATCGACGTTTCCCATCTTTGCTTACTGCATCATTTCTTTAACATGCAACATACTTGTGTCAGATCATTAAAAATTCCATTGTAAGATTTCAACACATGGGCTATCTAACGATATTGTATATTACTGAAGGGTACTGCATCTTAGAAGCAGTGTTTTTCAGTTGAGGCTCTGCCTTCTAACATTTAGGTTGATGTAAAAGATTCCATTGTGCTAAAAAGAAGAAAACTGGGTCCACTAGTCTCCAACAACCACTCACTACTATGAGCCATCTAGTTGTTTAGATCATTGTTCATTGGAGGATCTTACTGTTTGCAAAAGTAAGCTGCTGTGATTGCCTACAAAACAAGTGACTGCAATTCAGAAATAGTTGTTTGACTGCCGAGTTCTTTGGAACTTTCTGAAGATGTGAAAACTGTATAAGTACATGATTTTTACTCATATAATGTATAATTAAGAAATATCTACGGCTTTATTGGTCAACGCTGATAAGAAAAATAAAAGTTGTCTTTCAAATTCTTTGCTTTTAGTTATTCAAACGTCATAACCCCAGCACAAATGAGGAGCTTGAGATGATGGAGAACTTGTTTGATAGCCTTTGCTCATGTCTGATGTTGAGCTCCAACAGAGATCGATTTCTGAAGGGGGAGGGACTACAACTCATGAATCTAATGCTCAGGTAAAGATGCAGTTTCATACATCTCTCTGAAAGGAAAGTCTGTACCTGTATTTCATTCTGGGGTTGACTGTGCAGAGTCAGGACAATTCTCTGCTCCGCAAATCTGACCTCAGAAAAGATGCCTTGGAACTTTGAATTTTCATTCCAGTGGAGCCTAGTTTTGTAGAATGTCATAGTGAGTGAAACGGAATCACTGTGGAAACTACCAGGTGAGAAAACAGGCTGGTGGAAGGGCTGCCTTGGTGAGATTGCTTTGTTCAAACAATAAAATATTGCAAAGCTAGCCTTCGCATCCCTCATGCCTCCAACAGTTGTCCCCCTTCCCCTCTCCCACAAACTCATATGTCCATTCGTGCCACCTCTGGCTCTGTTTCCACCCACCTTGGCCTTCATACCTTCCATGTGCTACAGTACCAATCTCCATGGTCCCTCAGATGCTCCATACCATATCTATTCACCCCCATGGCCCTTTATTGCCCTGTTACAACTCATGCTGACCCATAGTCCCACCCACTGTTATAATCAAAGAAAACTGCATTTAAACAGAATTCAAGTCCAAACTTCTATGTGAAAGCTTTATTTCAGTTAGCTACATCCTATAAAACACTTGGCCCACTGAGTCCTACCTCCCCACACTTATTCAACTAATTGAAACCTTTTTTTTAGTTTTCTAATCAACCTCTTAAAAGACATTTACACCTCTGGAGCAGCTGGGATTTGAACAAGGGAACTATTAGCCCAGCAGCAAGGACACTACCACTGCACCACTACAGTACACCCACTCCAACACTTGAAAACTAATTAACTTTTAACTAATATCCCTATCACCTATTCCATCATTCTATTAGGTCTCAGGTATTCCTTTAGATAAAACACACCACCCTTTGCCCATATCTACTTTACTAACTCATCTAAGTACCCCACTTTGGGCAGACCTCAGAACCAATGCTGAAATTAAATAAATTTAAGTACCTATTGAAAAGTTCACTATTTGAAAATATCACATTGCTGGTGAGAACTTATTCACTATGTTTAACTTCCTTTGATCCCAATTAGAATTAGAATTGGCTTTATTGCCACAAGCACTCAAATGCGTGCAGTGAAAAGTTTGCAGTGTCCCCACTTATGGCACCATCTTAGATACAGTATTCCCAGGAACAGATATGTAAATATTGTTACAGAATTGAGAGAATAATAAAACAAAGTCCAGTATAGGATTACAAAGTTTTTTTTTAAAAAATACTCGAATTACAGTCCGTTTCATCAAGTCCATGCCAGCACCAAGCCTCCAGACCACGCCAGGCTTCAAAACCCAAGGCCTGACTTTCAGTTTGCGAGGGCCTTGCCTCCCCTTGACCGCCTCCAGATCAGTCCTTGCCCCCTGGTCTCACCTTCCATGCCAGCCTCCACTCCAGGACTTGCCTCTGGGACTCACCTCCCGCTCTAGGACTCGCCCTGGCCTGGTGTCAGACTTGCCTCCAGGACTCATCAGTGACGGCCTCTGGTCTGGCAGTCACCTGCATTCCCACTGGCTAAGTTTAAGAAGTTAAAAACTTTGAAAAAAAGCTGTAGAAAAGAGGAAAAATAAGTAAAAGATTGGGTGGAGCAGAGGAACTCCGGCTGGTGTGTCCTACTGTGCTGCCGTCTTGCAAAACAACCATTAGCATTCATAGTTCAATCAAGCTATGAATTGACAGCATCCCCTATCATAGAATCCCTACAGTGTGGAAGCAGGCCAATCGGCCTATCAAGTCCACACCAACCCTCCAAAGAACATTCCACCAAGATCCGCACGCGCACACACACACAGCCCCTTTAACCGTGCATTGTCCACAGCCAATCGGCCTAGCCTGCACATCCCTGGACGCAATAGGTTTTGAATCAGTTTATTCTTGGCTTAATCTGGACAAGCATTGCCAATGAATTCCAGAATCGTGTGTAACTGAATACATTACTTGTCCATAAAGAGTTCTTTTTTGTTTGGGTTCTGCTATTTGTTGCTGTTTTGAATAAAAGAAAATTAGCTTTCCACTTTTCAGTATTCAAAATAATAATAGTTTATTTATTTGAGGTATTAATTGATGTCCCAAAGTGCCGATTATGAAAATAAGACAAAATTGGACAGCCGCAACTTTGATTACCTTCGAGTTGACGAGACATTTTAATTCCCTGGGAAGTTATCAGCAATTTAAACAAGCTGCTAAAATGCAGGGATTAGTTTGCAGTTGAAAGAAATAGTTCTAAAATTGTTTGATTGTGTATTTAATACACTGATTTCCAAAATTCTGAAGGTTTATTGAGTAAATGCATTTGCTATCAGCTAAGAGTGATTCCGCAGAGTTCAACTTACCAGTACATTGAAAGTAAAAAAAAAAAAATTTCTACAATTTTTCAACTGCAGAGAAAGTAATTCTCTGATTTCCTTTGATTTTTAAATTTGTTCTGTATTTAATAACTAGAACATGTAGAATTCAGAAAATTATCACTTTTTGGCTGAAACTAATCTAATACAAAAAAAAATCTAGTGCCACAATACCCCTTCATAAGCTAATGAATCTCCTGTGCTTAAGGATATTCAAAAGAAATAGAATGTCTTTCATTTGTGTTTGATATAGTGGGCTGAGTGTAGCAATCCGATTTCTGCAGCAAACATATTAACAAGTATTAGTCACTACTGTTATGATATTACCCATTAATTTCAATATATTGGAGATACTGGAGTGCTAGCAACTCCAGAATTTTGATATATTACAATTTGTAACATAGTTTAATGATCAGACATTGCTTTTAATGAGATTCTTGTGTAAACATAGATTATCTGTACAGTCTTTATTTGTAAAGACAATTACATTACATGCATTGCTGATGTTTGTATGACTCATTATTTGTTTGTTAAATTGATCCTATACCACTTTGCTTTAACAAAAGTAGGACGGCTGAAGAAATTCTCAGATCTAGGAAATTTTATATAAAAGGCTGGTGATAGAACATATATTGTCTGATTTTTGTTATGGTTTACTGACTTACAGTTTTCAATAGCAGCTCTTGTGCTTCAGTTCCACTTCAGGGCTTGAACACAAAAGTCAAGGCTAACACTGCTGTACTGAGATGTCTTTCGCGTAAGGTGTTATTAAACTGAGGACCATGTTCCATTCAGCTGACATAAAAGACTCACAGCATGGTAGATTAAGGGAAGTTATTCCATGTACGAGCCTTTAACCCTCAATTTATATTTATCCTTCAATTGGACACAACAGGAACAGATTATTTGATCATTGTTACATTGTTGTTTGTGGAAGTTTTCTGCACAGTTTGGCAACCACTTTTCCTGCATTATAACAGTGACAATGCTTCATGATTATCTCATTGGCTTTGGAATATCTTCAGGCTGCAAAAGACTCTTTTGTACATACCAAGGACTTTGATGCAACTTACACTTGACTCTTTGGATATTTCTTCTGGTGCAGAACATTACCTCATCTCTCCATTAAAAGTGAATTATCTTAAAAATGTGTAGGATTAATCTTTTGCACTTCGAAAGGGGCGAGCTATTCTCTGTTAAAATTTCTACCTTCCATACTCAAATGTTGGCAAACATACCAAGACTTTGGTCACAATGTGGGGGTGGGGGATGCAAGATTAAATGCAGAGTGAAGTCCCATGACAATGTACATCAACAACACCCTTCAAAAAGCATCTCTTCTTGTCCTGGAGTTATGTCTCCTTTTCTCATACAAGCTTTACTTATGGTTTTTCTAACAATTGCACAAAATTATATTCTATTGCATCTTGCCTGATTATGCTCTTCAGTAATAGGATTGTGACTTTGTACTTTGCTCATTTCATTCGAGCAGTGTTGTCCTCAAAACTAAAAATGTACGACCCCTCTAATATTGGATTATATCCTCATGTTATTTGCAGAGGTGAAAATACATTATTGTAATTAGTTTTCTTCATGTTAAAAAGTACTCTTGTAGATTTTAAATACATTTGATAAAAGTACAAGTTAGTCTGTAACTTCAGACTCTTTCAGAATCTGCATCTTAAAATTAGAACAGCAATATTATTTTTCATTTAACTGTTACTATGCATGAAGCTAAAATTTGATCACACTCCACCTATCTCTTTCATTATATTCATGCTGCTCTTGGCTTTGATAGAAAACCATTTTTTTTTCCTGAGGCAGAACTATATTAGTTGGTCGGCATTGACACGGTGGACCAAAGAGTCTGTTTCTGTGCTGTATGACTCTGACTGTATGCTGACCTTTCTGTTCTGGAAAATTGGAAGCTAATTTCATTGAAAAACATGCTAGTATAGTTCTCAGGTTTCTGTGTTCTAACCTAAAGATGAGCCCTATCTCTTACTCTGCAGATGTCTCTGTTACCTTCTTTTGAAACGATTTGTAGATCATGAATATTTTTGGACATTTCTAGGAAATATCATGCATGAATAGCGCAGAATTTCTGAGGCTGAACACATTCATCTGTTTAAATTCAAGCAGCCTTTAACTGAGTTGCAATTGACCATTTTTTTTTGTTGAGGACCGTAATGCCAGTATATACCTAATATATTTATTCCCCTCTGACCACACTGAAGGAAGTTTATTTAATGTCATTGACCCAAGATTAGTCTCCTCAGTTTCTTTCCTTTTGATTTGGACATTCTGCTCTAACTTTGAATGAGAGGGAATATTTGACAGCTTGGCTTCATCTTCTTTGTCTTTGGTGTTAACTAGCCCCAAGGCATTCTTATTCTGGAAGACCTCAGGTATATAATTGCCATGTAAATGAGCTAATGTTCAGGGAGCTGAAGGCACTGTACATCCTCGATAATGTGGGTCTACAAATCAGTGTTTGGGCTGAGGCTGTCAAATTCAATAAATGCAGTTTAAAACATCCAATTTGTGACAATGTAAAGGGCAGGAGAGTGGCATTCAGAAGTGTACTAGCATTCGGTACCATCTCTGCTGCAAGTTCACTGAATCTAAAGGAACTGGACTTGAACTTTGCTGACCAATTTAAAACAAAAAGTTAGGAGAATCCATCTACTGTTGAATATTAATTATTGAGGCTTGAAAACAGGACTACTTCCTTTATATCAGGATGTATTTCGCTCAGAGGGCTTGAATTTCAGGAGAATCTCTTAAAATATTCGTTGTCAATGCAAAGTGTTTTGCTGTTTATCATAGAATCATAGAATCCCTACAGTGTGGAAACAGGCCCTTCGGCCGAACAAGTACACACCGAACCTCGGAGCGTCCCACCCAGACCCATCTCCCTATAACCCACCTGATCTACACCTCCCTGAACACTACGGGCAATTTAGCATGGCCAATCCACCTAACCTGCACATCTTTGGACTGTGGGAGAAAACCAGAGCACCCGGAGGAAACCCATGCAGACACACGGAGAATGTGCAAACTCCACACAGACAGTCGCCCGAGGCTGGAATCGTACCCGGGTCCCTGGCGCTGTGAGGCAGCAGTGCTAACCACTGTGCCACCGTGCTGCCCGTTTAGTTAAGACTGAAAAAAATTAACTACTTCACTCTCCCCAAATTCTCAAATACCCATGTCTTATGTTTATGCTTCTCTCGCTAATCACTTGCCTGAATTGCTGGAGTGTGTGTATACAAATAAACGATTAACTCAGCAGTAATGCAATGAAGCCTGTTAATAGTGATCAACTTTTTTTTGCGCACTCAATGACCCGTTTGCAGCTGCAGTATTGAGATGTATTCTAACTGATAAGATTTTTCATTGTTTTAAAACTAAACATTAATAAATAAGACCTTACTTTACATTGAAGGTTCGATGGCTGGTTCTGATGTTCCACTGATGTTATTCCCCCTTCAAATTCCACCAGCATCGCAAGAGCGTAGCATAGTTTTCTCAAGAGTTTTGTATTTTAAGAAAAGCTAATATAAAGTCTTATTGCACTTCAATTTTTGTGGCATGAGTCCATCTCAGTTTCTATGCAGATGTAAACAGGTAAGTATTTGCAATTTTATTATAGAAGGCCACCTGATTAAGTGAAAACAAACCAGTGCTTACAATGGTGAGATTGTTCCTCAAATTGAGATTTAATCTATTAATATTTTGTATTTCTGAGGAACATTCTGCAGGCTGCATTTTGAATCTACGTGTTATTTTCAAAGAAGGACAAGGAAAGAAATGACCTTTAAGCTCTGAAGGTCTGAACTAAGATTTGTATCATGTTTTAAAGTACTGTATTATAGAAATATTTATACACATTGCATGTGATGAGAATTGTTCATTTGTTTTAATCAATGTTATGTAATTTATACTTTTATAGAGAAAAGAAAATGTCACGTGCCAGTGCTCTAAAGGTGTTGGATCATGCTGTGATTGGTCCTGAAGGATCTGACAACTGTCACAAGTTTGTTGACATTCTTGGACTAAGGACAATATTCCCCCTATTCATGAAAACACCAAAGAAAATGAAGAAGGCTGGAATGACAGAAAAGGAACATGAAGGTGAGCTATCAGATTATAATCCTTTAACTTCCCATTAGCTGAAGTTTTAAATTTTTCCACTAGAAGTGGGCATCACTTGAAGCCCAACAATTGTCACTCATTCCTAATTTCCCTTCAGCGGTTGTTTATCATTCATCTCCTTGAATAGCTGTAAACTGTCATTGAGTCCACAATAAAACATAGTTCACGGGTGACTGGTATGCCCACAGAGTACTGTTCGGGGTGAGGGAGTCCCAGGAATTTAATCTAGTGAAGGAATGGTGATGTAGCTCCAAGTCAGGATGGTGTGTGTCTTGAGGGGTGGGGGTGAACCTGCAGTTATTGGTGTTTACATGACTGGTGTCATCATCCTTCTGAGTAGTAGAGGTCATAGGTTTTGAGGTTGGTGTAAAATGGAATTTTAGTGAACTACTACAGTGCATTGTTTAAATGGTGTACACTCACTGCCAGTGTGCACGAGAGGGGCGGAGGGAGTGAATATTTACCGTAGTTCATGGTGGGCCAGTCAAATAGGCTGCTTTGTCTGGGATGATGTTGTGTTTTCTGAGTGTCATTAGACCTAAATTTATTCAAAATTCAAACTAAAATAAGAGAGTAGTAACAGAAGTTTATCTACTAACATTAATCACTGTTACACAGTTCTAGCTTCTTGTCACACAAGCACAATTCAGAATTTTCCAAAATAAGTTGCATTTAAAAAAATGACCTTTTACTATTTTGTTTCCGTCATGGCAAAACTTACTTATTAGAATCATATCTTGGGATATTCGTGAAGAATGTTTGAAATTTAAAATGGGAAAGTATGAAACACCCTGAATTTAAGTTACTTTTAAGTTTTATTTAAGCAGGTGCATTCAGTATCATATGTTTTTGTTTGTTAAACTGTGACAGTCTGTTTTTTGTAAGGCACTGGTGTGTTCTCCTCAGATTCTGTTTGGTTAATGTAAGTAGGAAATTTATCTGTATTCTTAGTGTTAGCTTGAAAAGAGTGTGTTAAACAGAGCTGAAAATGGATCAGTCTTTCCCCTTTGGAAAAAGAAATAGATGTTTTCAAATAATCCTTTTTAGTTTAAAGAATATGCACAGCCTTAATCAGAAATAAACTAATGAGCAGAATGCTGGAATATAATTCTCATCATATTTTAATAATGGCTTTCAAAGCCCATAGCTTAAAACTAACAATACATTCAAGCCAGTAGATACAAGTGTTGGCAATGAATGCTTTGTCTTTGTAAACTTAAGTTATCCAATGATATTGCGTTTATAGAATCATATAATCCCAATAGCAGGCTATTCGGCCCATCAAATCCACATCAACCCTCTGAAGGGCAACCCATGCAGACCCACTACCCCTCCCCCTCCCCACCCTATCCTTGTGACCCTGCATTTCCAATGTCTAATCCACCTAGCCTGTCTATCCCTGGATACTATGGGCAATTTAGCATGGCCAGTCCACCTAACCTGCATGTTGTGGGAGGCATCTGGCGTAAACCCTCATAGAATGGGAAGAATGTGCAAATTCCACACAGAAGTTAGACAGCCGTTCAGATTTCTTGATTTTTTTTTCTGCAGTTTTGAAGTTGATTTCAACCCTCATGGTGTTGATAGTATAATACTTGCTGTTATCAAATATGAAGCAGTGGTAATGTCACTGGACTAGTAATCCAAAGGCCCAGGCTTTAGAATCACCGTTTCAAAACCAATTATGCCTGCTGATGAAATTTGAATTCAGTTGATAAATCTGGAATATAAAGCTTATTTCTGTAATGGTGACCATGATCAATTGTTGTAAAAACCGATTGGGTTGACTAATGTCCTTTAGGCAAGGAAATCTACCATTCTTACTTTGTCTGTGTAATGAAGTTTCATATCTTATCCAAAAGACAGCAATTCAAGTGCATTTCTGTGTTACACCTTGCATCTGTTCCAATGGCTTTTATTAATCTTGTTTCTTTCCTCTCTCGTTTCAAACCTAGACTTCCCCAATTTCTTGCTGTATTGAATTGAATCTGATGCCACTACTGTGATTATCCCCTACACACAGTGTGAAGATCCCCACTGCTACCATCCCTTATGTGTCTCCTTTTAAAAATGTAGGTAGTATTAGCCTCAGTTCCCACTAGCACCACATTCTCAAGAATCAAGCTCTGTACTCACTTCACAAACAAATTAATTATACAAACCACAAAATAAAGTCATGCCAAATAGCACTTTGAGGTTAATTTTTACATTTCTCCTCTTGTTATTTTGTAGTCGTTATTTATTTTGAGATGCTCTGCTGCCTAAGTACAGCAGTTTTACTACCCCCGTTATGTATTCCTTCTCTTCTACAATTACATGCTGTGGATTTAAATATGGCAAGAAGAGTTTCAGACCGGCAGTTTAACATTATATATGAGTAAACCTTCTAGGTTAATGGAGCAGTGATCATAGATTTTCAGAACTTTTCCAAGCTTATTTGAAGCTCAAGTTATGTTATGAATATTGATCAGTGCATTCTTGTATAAGTTGAAGTATATTAGTGACATATCCTTCAACCATAGCTACCAACTAACATCTATCTCGACAATAAATTCGCTATATCAGACTTCTAGTCAACTAACAGTACCACTGCACTACCATTAGTGTTAATTATATTAATTTGAGTCATAACTAAATGTCCAAAAATGCCAATATCTCCTTTTTTTATTCTATCTCTCAAACTGATCATTAAAGCTAAACCAAAATAGCACCATTTGTTGCATTTTCTGTGGCAGACCTCCTATCAATATTAATTGTATCTACATTTAAAGCACACACAGTGTATAATTTATTCTGTAGTCAAGATTAAATAACAAGATCTCTACAGATGCAAATTCAACTCAAGAAAAATGATTCCTTTCAAGTTTCCAAACCTCCTTCCAAAAACAAGGATTGATATGTACTGAGTATAAAATGTGAACCACTATGAGTGATCATCATTTTGAAATCTGGAAAGAAGCACAATACTGGTAATTCATATTAAATTGATATGGCATGCTTTTTCTGAACGAATTCATTGTACAAAGTACGTTCAATCAGAAATGAAGTATTTTAAATGGAAATTGATTGCCTTTGTCACCAACTCAGAGCTCATTGAATCCATCGCTTTGGCATTCCCCATCATCCTAAGGGTCCCATTCTGGATCGGTTATGGTACTTCATGGTCAAAGTTATTTGTCTACACCAAGTCATCATGCTCTGCATTTAAACTGAATGTAGAGGGAAGGTAACGGCCGAGTGATATAATCGATAGACTATTAATGGAAAAACTTAGCCAATGCTTTGAAGACCCAGATTTGAGTCCTGCCATGCCATATGGTGGAATTTGAATTCAGTAAAAAATGTCTGGAATTAAAAATCCAGTGATGACCATGAAACCGTTGTTAATTGTTGGAAAAACCTATCAGCCTCACTAATGTCGTTTAGGGAAGGAAATCTGCCACCCTCACCTGGTTTGGGCTACATTTGACTCCAAAATCGCAGCAATGTGGTTAAATCTCAACTGCCCTCTGAAATGGCCTGGTAAGTTACCAAGTCACTACAAAGCCTCAGCAAAGGAATGAAGCCAGACTGATGACCTGGCATCGGCCCAGGCACCAGAAAAGAAGACAGCAAAAGCAGCCCTGCCGGAACCTACAGAGCCTTCCTTAGTAACATCTGGGGGCTAGTGCCAAAATTGGGAGAGCTGTTCTGAAGGAGTGTCACTGGATCTGTAACATTAACTCTGCTTTCTCTCTATAGATGCTGCCAGACCTGCTGAATTCTCTGCAAAGTTTCTAAATTCCCAGCATCTGCAGTTCTTCTGTTTGTTGTTTTGACTTAGCCTGCTTAAGTGTGTGTATGTATACACATCACACTTTTCTCAACAACTTAACCATTTAGATGATTTTCTGGAACCCGTTGGGTATGTGCTTCTCAAAATCAGCCCAATGGCTGGTTCCTATTCTGGTGGCATATTTGATCATGGATATCTTAGGATGGATTTCATACGCCCATTTTTCACCAACACTGAATTCCCTCACATAGTTGTTTGAAAAGTACACAAACGTTACAACTTCTAGATTAAAAGCAGCTTTGCACTTCATTTGTTTTGCTGAAGAACTCATTTCTGTTTGTTATTCAGCGTGCTGTGTGTGATCTGCTCTGTGTGGTTGTATCATAAATTCCCATGCATTATCTCCCCATCACAGTTCACATTGCCTGCTTAATCCTATGTACCAACAGACAATAGAAGGTAAGCAAAACATGCGTTACCAGGGTGAAAAATTGAGGCCAATTATTAACATGCATATATATTGATTTATCATTGTTGAAAACTCGTATAATGGTTATGTCATTGGACCAGTAATCCAGAAGGCCAGGCTAATGACCTGGGGGTATGTGTTCAGATCCCACCATGGTAAATGGTGAAATTTGAATTCAACAAAATTTGCAGTAAAACGCTAGACTAATGGCAACTGTGTAATCACTATTATTTGTTGTGAAAACCCAGATGGTTTATAGGGAAGGAAATCTGCTTTACAAAACATGTCAACCTGTCGTCCTTCTCTGGCCTGGCCTACGTGTGACTCAGAGCAATTTGGTTGACTGTTCTCTGCCCTCTGGGCAACAAACGCTGGCCTAGCCAGCGATGTCTATAGCCTGTGAACGAACAAAGAAAACATTATTTTTGGCTCCAAGCAAATGACATGATACTGGGTTGACCTGTTCATCATAACTTACAGTTCCATGCAGAATATCTTTGTGAAAAATGTGACTATGCTGATATCTTCATTACAAATCATATATCGGTCCATAGGAGTAGTGAAAATCTTTACTGAACATTGTTGTATATATCGTGCATTCTTTTAACTTGCAGCACATTGGACAGAGTGGAGAGATAAAGAACTAGTCAACTAAGTATATAATTGTGCCTTCTGAACTGGCATCTGATGAAACATGCTCTCCTTAGACATAATAATCATAGTCCTTAAAGATTAAGCAGCACTGAATGAAACTGAGCGGTCAGAAATTCGACCCAGCAGAGAAAATAACTGCCCTGTTGCAAGTTGCACTTGTATGTATTAACTCGATTTTGAAGACTGTTTGGAGGAAATGCAGACAGCAGGAAAATGACTTTTTCTTTGGACAACAAGAAACAAAAACTCCCAGGAAATGCACTGTAGGTACAGCTCCTTGAATCTGGCTTTGTCGGGACTTAGGCCATGTCAGATTTTTGCAATAGGAAAGATGTTGTTAAACTTGAAAGGGTGGAGAAAAGATCTTTAAGGATGTTGCCAGGGTTGGAGGATTTGAACTATAGGCTGGGGCTATTTTCCCTGGCGAGTTGGAGGTTGACGGGTTAATTGATAGAGGCTTATAAAATCATGAGAGGCATGGATAGGGTGAATAGCCAAGGTCTTTTTCTCAAGGTAGGGGAGCCCAAACCTGGAGGGCATAGGCTTAAGGTGAGAGGAGAACGATTTAAAAGGAACATAAGAGACAACCTTTTCACACAAAGTGGTCATGTATGGAACGAGCTACCAGAGGAAGTGGTGGAGGCTGGTACAATTACGACATTTAAAAGGCAGCTAGATGGTATACGAATAGGAAGGGTTGAGACGGACATGGGCCAAATGCTGGCAAATGGGACTAGATTAATTTCGGATATCTGGTCGGCATGGACAAGTTGGACCAAATAGTCTGGTTCCATGCTGTAAAATTCTGACTGTGATTTTAAATAGTTTTTGATTTCAGCTCAGAAAGCTCAGGCTATGGCATGTGAGGTTAAAGTTCACCTTGAGTGGGAATAGAGCAGTGTTGAGGCTGCAGTGTCTATAACTAGTCGAGAGCCACAACACACTAATGTAAACCTATCCAATTTTTCAAGAAGAATTTGATATAAAAGTTACTAACTTAAGGAAGATTATAAAAACACCTTGTTATCTCAGATGATGCTGCTTGGCCTGCTGTGTTCATCCAGCTCTACACCTTGTTATCTCAGATGATGCTGCTTGGCCTGCTGTGTTCATCCAGCTCTACACCTTGTTATCTCTTGGTTTTTGAATACCACCTCTTTTCAGGCAGCCGAATTTGATGTACTCTGCCCCTTTAATTTTTCATAATAAACAATATTTGCAGAAAATCAAAATGCAATATCACTAAATGAGACAGGACTCATTTTGTGTTCAGAACCATAATTTCACACAGTAATTTGCTCAAGTGCTGTTTTCAGAGAATATGGTTATTTTCTGCTATGACTAAACTAAGAAAGTGCTAGACTTTGAAATTATCGGTATTAATCTTTCGGATCTACAGTCAAATTTCAGAATAGGTCTTTATCAATAACTTTTTAAAGAACTTCGAAAGCATCGTAATGGTTTCTCAAAGATTTCCAACGTTTTCCTTATCTCAACACTACCATGAGAGCAGTACATGAATTTTTAATTTAAAACAAATTCCCATGCTGTACCAAGTTCAGGAAAGGAAATCCTGATCCTTACTATGTTCCTTGCCTGATACTGTTCTCTATCACCAGATGCAAGCTAAAATAATTCGACAATAGAGCGGTGATTGAATGTAGAAATAGAGATGTTGAATCTGCATGTAATAAACCCTTTTTAAAAAAAAAAAATTCAGGCTACAACCAGCATTGGCAAGAAACCACCAGCAAAGCCTACTGACAGATTATTATTCGCAGCAATTTGTTTTACGCTTAAAGCCTCCTTTAAAAATTGAAGTAAAGTTAGCAATAATTTTGTAGTGCTGCTGTAGCTCTACTTAGCTAATGGCAGCCTTTATTGTTTTAGATATTAGGAGTATAGCATTATAGTATGGTGCTGTCAGTGTTAGGTGTGTACAATCTGCATTGCCCTGAATTTGAAGTGCGTCAGCAGTTAACACATTTACGTCAGTTCTGTGGTGCTGTGCTGGGATGTACTCATTTAGAATTGGTACTGCCGTCACTCATCTGGAGGACATTCCATTGAGGAAAGATTGTGGGCCTCCTGCACTTTCACCACGTCCTTAAGGGACGCTTTTCTGCAAACTGTGTTTGGAGGCTGCGCTGCAGCTCTTGGAGTCTGATGTGTTCCTTATCGGTTCAGGCAGATGTTTGATGTATTGTGGTCATGGAGATGATAGCAGTTACTTGATCTGGGCCCATTGGTGATGTTTCCAATGAGCCCATTTGGGGAATATCAGAAACAAAACAGCTCCTGAGGAATGTGATCAATTGGCTGTTACAGCACACATTTGGCATTTTGCCATAGTCCTCTTTACATTGGGACATAGAGGTCTCCAATAAGAAGGGCAGTGTAATGCTTTACATGGATCCCCTGACCCTGATGACTGCAAGCAACTGGTTGACCATCAGAAAGTGCTGTTGACTGACTGTGGGAGCACGCAGTAACTGACCATAGTCGTCCTTGACTGGACTAAGGATTACTCCTTTTTGACGTGCAGAAATGCCATTTGGTTGAATCACATGCAGTGTGTATGCTGGCATATAGTGTAATTATGACATTCATGTAGCACAATTCTGTAAGCAGCATTTCCATTTGCTTGACTAATTGTTACAGACAAACTATCTGGGTTTCTGTCTCTGCTAAAAAACAAAGCAAGACTGAACTTGAGCATGTAATTTCTGAATGTAGTAGAACTTCCCAAAAAGGAAAGGCAGGGTAGGGAAATCATGAGCATCCAAGTGTATGCCACTGAGTGAGCATTAAGAAAGCAGGCTAAGATGCCAGAGATTGTCTGTTCCAATGCCTGGGATGGGTTTATGACCCGATATGCAAAGTTGCCCTGCAGCAGCATTTCAATGAGAAGTGTAACTGAGCTCTAAAGTGCTGTACTGAAGGGAAAAGCTGTATTGGGTGAGAGATTGAGATGTGCCATGATAACATGGTTAGGCTGATGCTTTGCCAGTGCCCACCTCCATGGATGGAGGGTACAGGCAGTTACTATGCATGGAGCATATCCTGAAATGGTGGGGGATGCTAGCCAGTCGAGGCAAATGCTGGCAAACTGCAGCTGCCAGTCAATCATTCTGACCTTCATCTCAGGAATTGGTACAATCTAGTTTCTTTCCGCTACCTGAGAAAATAGCAACCTACATATAAATTAGGTGCAATGCGGCAATAATGTGATGTTGAGAAATGCAAACAGACTCCTTGTCACTCAGCCAGATTCTCATTGTTTAAAAACCTTATTCAAGCTCCACCCCCTAACAATTGTCTTGCCATTACCCTCATTGCTCAAAGGCTGGGAAGATTCTCGAGTGTTGTGGCACACTTATAGTTATTCCAAAAGAAGTAAATAACTTGCAAATATTATAAAATGAGAGAATTTTTGGTGAAAACGACAATAAATCCTTAGGGCATATACAAATATAAATGTAGGTCCCTTGCAGTCAGAAACAAGCAAAGTTTTAATGGGGAAAAATTGATGACAGACAAATTAAATATATATTTTGATCCTGTCTTCACAAAGAAGAACAAATAATGCCCCAGAAATGTTGGAGAACATATGGTCTAATGCGAGGGAGGAACTGAAGGCAGTCAGTATTAGTGGGGAAATTGAGAGGATTAAAGGCTGACAAATCCCCACAGCCTGATGATCTACATCCCATAGTACTTAAGGAAGTGACCACAGAAGTACTCGATCCATTGGGGAGGCTATGGCCTAATGGTACTGTTAATCCAGAGACCCAAATAACATTCTGGGGACCCAGGTTCAAATCCCACCACGGCAGATGGTGGAACTTGAATTCAGTAAAGTATCTGGAATCAAGAATCCAATAATGACTGTGAATCCATTGTTGAAATGTTGGAAAAACCCATCTGGTTCACTAATGTCCTTTCAGGAAGGAAACTGCCATCTTTACTGGTCTGACCTACATGTGACTCCAGGTGTGTGATTGACTTCTTACCTGCCTCTGGGGGGGGAGGGGCAATAAATGCTGCCTAGCCAGTGACACCCTCATCCCATTAATGAATTAAAAAATAATCATCTTTCAAGATTCAGCGGGCTCTGGATTGTTCCTATAGATTGAACAATAGTAATCCCACAATTTTTTTTAAAAAAATGGTAGAGAGAAAATGAATTATAGACTGGTTAGTCCGACGTCAGTAGCAGGAAAGTGCTCAAGCCCATTATAAAGATTTAATAGCAGAACACTTGGATTGGATGGCGTCAGTGTGGTTTTAAGAAAGGGAAGTTATTGACAAATTTATTGTAATTTTTCAAGGATGTAACCAGTAAATTGATCACGGGGAACTAGTCATGTGATTCACTTAGACTTTCAGAAAACTTTTAATCAGGTTTTAGACGAGATTAGCATGTAAAACTAAACTATATTGGATCATGGGTGATATATTGACATGGATAAAGAACTGGCTGATAGATAGGAAACAAAGAGTAGTAATAAACAGGTCAATTTCTGAGCAGCAGCCAGTGACCACTAGAATACAGCAGGCATCAGTGATTCACAACACACAAGAATCATTTAGAAGGGGGAATAAATAAGATATACTCAAGTTTGCAGAAGACAAAGCTAAATGAAAGGATGAATTGTGAAGGATTCAGAGTTATTTGTGTGATTTAGACAGCTTGAATTAATGGGCAAATGCATTGCAGATAAAGTATAATATGGATAAATGTAAGTTTATCCATTTCGGTAGCAAAAGCAGGACGGCAGATTATTATAGATTGGGAAAGGGGGAGGTGCAATTTGTATACCAGTCACTGAAAGTAAGCATGCTAGTGCAACAGGTCGTGAAGAAGCCAAATGAAATATTGGCCTTCATAGTGAGATGATTTGAGGTCTAGAGCACCAGTGTCTTACTGCAGTTGTACAGGGTCTTGGTGATACCACATCTGGAGTATTACGAGCAGTTTTGGTCTCCTTATCTGTGGATGGATGCTCTGGTTATAGAGAGCAACAAAGATTTACCAGACTGATTCTTGGAGTGGCAACACTAATGTATGAAGACAGACTGGATCAGTTAGGACTATATTCACCAGGGTTTAGAAGAATGAAGGGAGTAATGTAGAAACTTATACAATTCCAACAGGACTAGACAAGGTAAATACAGGAAGGATGTTCCCGATGACTGGGGAGTCGAGAACCAGGGGTCACGCTCTATTGATTTGTGGTAAGCCATTTAGAACTAAGTCAAGGAGAGAATTTTTCACAGGTGAGCCTGACAAATTCTTTGCTACAGAAAGTGGTTAAGGTAAAAACTTTGAATGTTTTCAATAAGGTGTTAGATATTGCTCCTGACTTTAAAGCGGTGGAAGGGTGTGGGACAAAAGCAGGAACAGGGTACTGAGTAGAATGATCAACTGTGATCATATTAAATAGCAGATTAGGCTAGAAGGTCTGAATGGCACACTCCTGTTCCTATTTTATATGTTTATAAACATGGTGGCTCAGTGGTTAACACTGCTGCCTCAGCGCCAGGGACCCGGGTTCAATTCCACCCTCGGGCAACTGTCTGTGTGAAAGTTTGCACATTCTCCCCGTGTCTGTGTGGGTTTCCTCTGGGTGCTCTGGTTTCCTCCCACAGTCCAAAGATGTGCAGGCTAGGTGAATTGGCCATGCTAAATTGCCCATAGTGTTCAGGGATGTGTAGATTAGGTGGATTTACAGGGGAGTGGGTCTGGGTGGGATGCTCTGTGGGTCATTGTGGACTTGTTGAACCAAAGGGCCTGTTTCCACACTGTAGGGATTCTATGATTTAAGTGATTTAAATTGTAGTGTTAATTTACTCATGTTTGCTTCATTTAATTAGTTTTATGTACGGTCACAATTTTTTAAAGATAAGTTAAAATTTTTGCTGGCTAAAATAATGTATTTTAGCTTTCTCTTTTTAAATATGTTAATAGTTCCTAACTAGATCGTAGCACCATGTTTAAGCATTTGAAGCATGACAGAACATAGTATTTCTATAAGTAATTGAGTTACAAATCATCGGTTATGAAATACATTTACAATGTCAGCATTAAGAATGTGCACATTGATTTATGTTGAATGGAAAGCCTGCAATATATTTGAAAAGCAACAAATAACTAGTTATTACTATCCCCTTTGGGATCTAAATCAAAGAACAAATTTACTAAATGACCCCCAAATGAACAAGAATTCATTTTTGTACCTTTCACTTTAATATGTCCGAATCAACATAGATTGTATAACAACTCACAGTAGGTACAAACTATAAATTGTAGATGGAACACCCAGTACAAACAAGATAGACCACTCCACCTGGTTGGCTCCATTTTCATCTGTATAATTCTCCCCAGCTCTTCATTGGCCAGAGTTGTAGTTCATTTCTTTAGCAAACTTCGTTGATTTGCTACATCCAACAGCTTATGCATAGTGTTCGCACCTCCAACCTACATATTAAAATCCTCTACAGACTGGCAAGCTTTTTTCCAGAATCTTTTGGAATATTAAAATGAATCCAAATCCCCATTTCATCTTGCTGCTGCCATTTCTTTTCAGCTCTCCTCTTTCCTCTTTGTCTGTTTACCACAGTCCTACATTTTAACTTCCCATTGATACTGATTTCCAAGTCAAGTGTCACCAGATTGCCAGTGTCTCTCATTCAGAAACTATAAGTAATCCCCTTACGCAGCCTTAAAAGTCTTTTCCAGACACTTTTTTTAAGAAGACAATTGCACATTTGCCAAGCATTTTGAAGTAATTATGGATGTTCCATACTGTTACTGCTTCTGGATCAAAGGCCATCTGACAGTGCTCAACTTTTTAAATAAGTGGACTCACTAACTGCATGAAGTATCAAATTTTAATTTGTTTTAATTATTCATGGAACTACTCTGCTCTACAGCTTTGCAAATTGACTCTTCTTAACATGACTGTCAAAGTTTTAAAAAAAAACAAATCCAGGATAATGGTTGACATTTAGATTTTGTTCTGCATGAGATGTAGTGATCCTGTTTATTTGAGGTAACCTATTTAAAAAACGTGTGTGAGCATCATAAATTTTTCATGGAATTATTAAATATTTAAAGTTTAAAATATAGACAAATTGTGATTATTCACCTAAAAAGATAGTGGCCTTTGAATTTTGAATTTTTACTATTTTTTTTTAATAACTGTGCGATAAAGACTGACACACCTATTGGCAGTTATGGCTTTTTATAAGAAGCGTGGAGGTTAGTCAAAAAGAGAAAGGAAGTTTATGTAAGGTTTAGGAAACTGAAATCAGACAAGGCCCTTGGGCAATATAAAGGAAGCAGTGAAAACAAGAAGGAATTAGGAGTGTTGAAAGGAAGGTTAAGGTGAATTCCAAAGCATTTTATATGTAGGTTAGGAGCAAGAGGGTAGCTAGGGAAAGGAGGGAATTTATGCATGAAACCAGGGGAAGTGATTGAGGTCCTTAATTAGTACTTTTCATCAGTATTTACCAAAGAGAAGGACATGGATAATGGTGAGATTAGGGAGGGTATGTTGATATTCCACTTCATGTCAATATTAAGAAGGGGACATTTGGGTGTCTTGGAAAAACATGAAGGTAGATAAGTCCCCTATCCCAAAATACTGAGGGAGGCAAAGAAGGAGATTGCTGGGACCTTGACAGAGCTCTTTGTATTCTCTTTAGTCACAGACAAGGTCCCAGAAGACTGGAAAATAACCAATGTTGTTCCTTTGTTTAAGAAGGGCAACAGGAATAATCCAGGAAATTATAGGCTTGTGAGCCTTACACCAGTGTTAGGGAAATTTGCATTTAGAAAAGAATGGACTTATGGACTTATTTGGGATAGCCAGCATAGCTTTGTGTGTGGAGATCTTGTCTTACAAATTTGATTGAGTTTTTGAGGAAAGTGACGAAGATCATTGATCATCTGTCCTGAATCCTAGGAGGTGGCCTGAATATTTCCCCCCCGCCATTTCATTCTTCCATTTTCACAAGGGTGTTATTGCTGGACTGTTAATCCAGAGACCCAGGTAATGTCCTGGCAACTTGGGTTCAAAATCTGCCGCAGCAGATGGTGGAAATTGAATTCAATAAATATCTGGGATTAAGAGTCTAATGATGACGATGAGTCCATTGCCAATTGTTGGAAAGACCCGTTTGGTTCATTAATGTCCATTAGGGAAGGAAACTGCCATCCTTTCCTGGTCTGGCCTACATGTGACTCCAGACCCACAGCAATGTGGTTGACTCATGACTGCCCTTTGGGCAATTCGGGATAGGCAGTAAATGCTGCTTAGCCAACATCACTCTCGTTGCATGAATGAACAAAGGAAAAAAAATCACAAAATGAGTTGTAAAGAAATAGCGATCACCATCTGGGTCATTTGAAGGCAAATTTCATATTCCATTTCACTAAATCAGCACACTCCAACAAGCAGACCAATGCAGAAGCATCGGGTATAGAAATTAAGTGTTTTAACCTGGCTAAACTCAAAGGATTGGAACAAACATTTATAGAGTCATAGACATGTACAGCACGGAAACAGACCCTTTGGTCCAACTCATCCATGCCCACCAGATATCCTAAATAAATCTAGTCCCATTTGCCAGCATTTGGCCCATATCCCTCTAAACCCTTCCTACCCATTGAGTTGCCTTTAAAATGTTGTAATGTACCAGCTTCCACCACTTCCTCTGGCAGCTCATTCTACTCATGCACCACCCTTTGTGTGAAAAAGTTGCTGCTTAGGTCCCTTTTAAATCTTTCCCCTCGCACCTTACACCTATGCTGTTTGTTAGATCTCATAGTTTCCAAGTCACAGGGTGGTTTCAGGTAACCTTTATTGCAGGTTTATCTTCTGTACAGCTTCATTTCTCTAGAGCAAGAAGGAACGAAAAGTTTTGGAATGTCTTATACAGTTCAAACTTGGAGTGCACAATTCCGCTTCCCCCCCCCACCCCGGCTTACTATTAGTCAGCAGTGATGAGTTATCCCTTTATAATTGGATCTGTGGTAAAACATCTTACATAGTTCAACCTTGCCTCACCAATTCACTTGCTGTTGTGTACACAGTTTAACTGTTGATTGTCTTTAACCCCAAAGAGGTACTACTACACTCAGCAATTTCAATGTATTTTCAATTAAGTTAATCATATCACTGAATGACAAAGAGATGAACAGGCTTGTGGTCCTTCATGGTTTCATGATATTACCAGACTCTCTTATCTCCCTGTAATGATATGGGGGCTGCTTTTACTGTCTGGTTTAAATCTGGTTTAAATCTTATGCTCTAATGCTTTTAGTAATTATTTTGTATGTAGGTGAATCTATAACTACTTTGGAATCTATATCTGTGATTATTTGAAGGATCTTCACTAAAACCTACTCTTGTATTGTAATAGATTGATTAAATAATTCAAAAGAGGTAGCGTGAAATTTTCTTACCTTCTTATGCATAAACAACTACAGCTGTATATTCTATCTCTGTTTGGTGACCTTGAGTCTATAGAGCTACTATTGTTACACTTGAAAAGGCTACATTAAGCAAATATTTTTCCAAGCGCTCTAACTATTGTCAGCCAAGTACTGCTGCATTCACCATAGGCAGCCGTTGGCTACCTTGTGCGGCTCAGTCATGGGCAGCCCTAACACCCTTTAGTTTTGGACTCCCCCTCCCCATGGAAAAGGCCTTGGCTATTCACCCTATCCGTGTCCTTCATGATTTTATACAACTCTACAAGATCATTCCTCAGCCTCTGAAGCTCCAGAGAAAATAGACCGAGCCTATTCAATCTCTCCCTATAGCTCAAACCCTCCAACTCTGGCAACATCCTTGTAAATCTTTTCTGAACCTTTCCAAGTTTCACAACATCCTTCCTGTAGCAGGGAGACCAGAATTGGAGACCAGTATTCCAAAAGTGGCCTAATAATTATCCTCTGCAGCTGCAACATGACCTCCCACCTCCTGCACTGGCCAATAAAGGCAAGCATACCGAACACCACCTTCACTATCCAGTCTACCTGTGACTCCATTTTCAAGGAACTATGAACCTGCACTCCGAGGTTTTTTATATTCACCACACACCCCAGGACCTTACCATTAAGTGTATTTGTCCTGCCCTAATTTGCCTTTCCAAAATGCAGCACCTCACATTTATCTAAATTAAACTCCATCTGCCACTCCTCGGCCCATTGGCCCATCTGATCAAGATCCTGTTGTACTCTGAGGTAACCTTCTTCGCTGTCCACTACACCTCCAATTTTGGTGTCATCTGCAAACTTACTAACCATACCTCCTACGTTCACATCCAAATCATTTACATAATTGACAAAATGCAGTGGACCAAGCACCGAACCTTGTGGCACACCACTGCTCACAGGTCTGCAGTCTGAAAAGCAACCCCTCCACCACCACCCTCTGTCTCCTACCTTCAAGCCAGTTCTGTATCCAAATGGCTAGTTCTCCCTGTATTCCACGTGATCTAACCTTGCTAACCTGTCTACCATGCGGAAACTTGTCGAATGCCTTACTGAAGTCTGTATAGATTATGTGCATCGCTCTGCCTTCATCAATCCTCTTCGTTCCTACTTCACAAAAAATCAATCAAGTCAATGAGACACGATTTCCCATGCACAAAATCATGTTGACTCTACTTAATCAGTGCTTGCCTTTCAAAATACATGTAAATCCTGTCCCTCGGGATCCCCTCCAACAACTTGCCCACCACTGATGTCAGGCTCACCGGTCTATGGATCTCTGGCTTTTCCTTACCACCTTTCTTAAATAGTGGCACCATGTTAGCCAACCTGCAGTCTTTCAGCACCTCACCCGTGACTATTGATGGTACAAATATCTCAGCAAGGGGCCCAGCAATCGCTGTCCTAGCTTCCCACAGAGTTCTAGGGTACACCTGATCAGGTCCTGGGGATTAATCCACTTCTGTGCATTTTAAGACATCCAGCACGACCACCTTGTAATATGGACATTTTTCAAGGTGTTGCTATTTATTTCCCCAAATTCTCTACACTCCATTTGCAAAGACTTTGTAAATGTCTGTGGGATGGATCAAACTATTGAAAACATACCTGTCTGTGAGATTGATTTTTCATTCTCCACGCAAAAATATTTCAGGCATTTCCCAGCAAAAGTTGTCGTTTTGTTTCGTAACCATTATGATTAAATCACAAATCATGAATAGGATATCGTAATGTTGTGATCATAATGACACAAAAGGAGGCCATTTTGACTGTCAAACTCATGCCCAGCTCTCTGTTGAACAAACTAGGGAGATTCATTTCCCTGCATCATCTTCATATGCAGCGAAGTTTCAGGCAATTTCCATTGACTTCAAAATTCCCAGTGCATGTCTTGCTGAAGACTTTAACTCAGTGTCACCAATCTTTGTTGTATCATCAAAAAGGAAGAGACTTCTAGAGCGAGGTGCTACACTGACCAGACAGATCATAATAAACCCATAAACTTGGCATTTAGTTTCATGTTCTAACCATCTAAGTTAATCATCCAACATGAAGGGAAAGTTGAGAATTGTATGTTTGAAATTTCCCAATTGTTTGTAAACCTAATCATAAATAGTTTTCCCATTTTATAATGCCTAAGGTCAATTAGTGAAACATTAATGCTACATTTGTTTTATTTTGTAGAGCATGTTTGTTCAATTCTGTCTTCCATGCTGAGAAACCTGAAGGGTCAACAACGAACACGTCTACTTAACAAATTCACTGAAAATGATTGTGAAAAGGTAATCTTGTCTTTTCATTATTATTAATAATTTGGTGGAATTTTCACTCATGATGACAGTATGTAATATTTATTCTTAAAGCCACACATTGTTAGCATGGAAAGAAGCTCTTTGCCCCATCATGTCCATGCCGGTCATCAAATATATAAATTTACTCTAGTCCCATTGTCTAGCAGTTGGCCTGTAGCGTTGTATGCTATGGTGCTTCATGGCTTGCAGGTGTACTTTTATTTAAACCTAATTAAACAACTTCGTTAACTTCATGGGTAGATATAGACTTGATATTTCCTTATATTTGCTTCAAGTTCATAGAATAAAATCATAGAATCCCCACAGTGTTGAAACAGGCTATTCGACCCAACAAGTCCACACCGATCCTCTGAACAGCATTCCACCCAGACCCATCCTCCTCCCCTATTCCTGTAACCCTGCATTTCCCATAGCTAATGCTCCTTGCATACACATCTCTGAAGACTATGGACAATTTAGAATGGTCCCTGGTGCTGTGAGGCAGCAGTGCTAACCCCTAAGCCACCAGACCACCCTGAAAGACTGCATCTTTCTATTTCCTTTATTTTTAGACTGTGGACCAGCAAAGCAAAGATGCTGCTTTAAACCAATGAAGTTTAGTAAGGAAATGGCTACACTATTTAAAATCATGTTTGCTGGAGTGCATTCAGCTTTATACAATGTTGCATTTTCCTGTCAGGCAGATGCAACAGAACCAATGGATAATGAACTGAGGCACAATTATTTGGTAACAATGTTTTGATTGGCTCCTGACCAGGTGATCATGGATTGTGTAGGGACAGACCAACAGAGAACCTCCGCAAAGAATAAACATCCAAAAAAAAACTTTTTCTGATGCACACTCTCCAGAAACAGTATTGTCAGCTGTTCACAGTATAACTGTATTCTGCTCACTTTTCTTTGCAAATCCCCTGTTAAACATATAGAATGTAGGACAGCACAATAAGGGACCCTTCATCCCACCATGTCTACACTGACCATCAAAAGCCTTTAAAGACAGTGAAAGGTCGAATTCTTAGTCAGTGAATCAAGGAGAGCATTAGTGTGCAAGCAACCTTATGTCAATAGCAAAGACCCAAAAGAATTGGAAAGAAACCAAGCAAAACAACTCATCAACTTCTGGTGCTATTGCTAAGTTTCACTGTTCTATTTTCAATTTTCCATCCTTTATATCATGTCATGCCTGTCTTTTTGTGACTATCTGTGAAGAGCAAAGTTTAAGAAAGGGCAGAGTTTAGATAATAGAATTAATAGTTAGCAATTCTTACTCCCTAATTGCCACTGAATAAAAATAATCACTTCATATTAAGCACAGAAACCTTGAGTGTTTTAATCTCAGTTTAGGCAGACTGGGGACTTTGGATTAAAAAAGTATCAAAGAACTACAGATGCTGGAAATCAGAAATAAAAACAAAAATTGCTGGGGAAAAGCCAGCAGTCTGGCAGCTTTCATGGAGGGAAAGCAGAAGAAACATTTTGTTAACTCTGAAGAAATTCTGTAAAAGGGTCACTGGACCCGAAACGTTAACTCTGCTTTCTCTCCATAGATGCTGCAAGACCTGCTGAGTTTTCTAGGAATTTCTGTTTTTATTTGGGGTCGTTGGATAGTTTTTCTAAATTTTTTTCACATTTGTGACCAATCCAGGAATAGTGGGACTTGATTCCCAGAGTACTACCCCATTGAGTTGTGGCAAAGTTTTGAAGTACACGGCCAGGAAAATGTACGATTGAACATTAGAAGTTGCTAAGTGATAAAGGGATAAAAGGAAACACCACATCTTGTACCAAGTATAAATAAGATGCACTAGAAACTGCAAAAGACTACTTGCTAATAGATGAGCCAGACGACTTTACAAAAGATCAGAAAAATCAGGTTGATTGAGTTGGCAAGTAAATTAGCAGTAGAATTGCCTGCCAGGGCTAAGAAGGCAGAAACATTGAAGAACTAAAATAATATTTGAACTTTACAAGAGAGACCAGGTACTCCATTAAGTTAGACATTGGAGTCAATTCGGACTGAATCACAATGATGAAATGCATTTTTGAAATTTTTGGTGCACGTAAAGACGATATCTTCTAGTTTTCTTTATTTTTGCACTGTGGACTGCTTTAAGCCAACAGGACTGTGCAAATCAATGGCTACCGTTTTAAAAAGTCATGTTTATTGGAGCACATCGTGAGTTGTATGCTATGTTGTATTTTTCCTGGAACAAGGAGAGCAAAAGCAGAACTGAGGCACAGTCATTTGGCAACAATGTTTTTGGCTTCTGACCAGGTGATCATGGATTGTGTGGGACAGTGCAACAGAGAACCATGCAATCTGCAAAGAGAAAACAGCAAAATAAATCTATTTCTGTCTGTATCGCCTGTATCACAAAGTCTCCAGTACCAACTAGCTGTATTTCATTCACCTTGCTTTACAGGTCTCTTGTTAGAGGAGGGATAACATGCCTTTAAAAATAGTTGAAGAATTCTCGATCACTGAATGAAATAGGGCGTCCATGTGCAATCAACCTTGTGACAACAGCAAAGAATTAAAAGGAATTAGAAGAAACTGAGCAAAACATATCACCATAATAAAACAAAGAACTGCAGATGCTGGAGATCTGAAAAAAATCAAAAACAGAAATTGCTGGAGAAACTCAGCAGGTCTGACAGCATCTGTGGAGAGAAGACAGATTTTTGAGTCCAGTGGCCCTACTTCAGAACTGGAAGTATCTAGGAAAAGATGATATTTATGCTGACGTTGGGGATGAGGGGTGTGATTTTATAGATGGGGATAGAACCCAGAGAGGGGGTAAAAAGGTAGACGGGCAAAGGGATTGTTGATAGAAGGCTAAGGATGAAGAAAAGCTAGATAACAACTACTCCTGGGTCCCAACCGGTGCTATCGAACTGTATTTCCCTGTTCTTCCTTTTCCACCCTTGAATATTCATGTCTTGGCTATCTTTATTTGCCTTTCTATCTTAGTGAAGGGGGTAGTTTAAGAAAGGTTAAAGATTTATATTACAGAGTTAATGGTTAGCGATTTCTGTTTCCTAATTATCATTAGTTAAAGATAATATGTTTGGATTGTATAGTTACTTTTCTTATAAAGTACAAACATCTGGTGAGTGTTTTCTTTTAGCACAGATTCGTCAGTCAGGTAAATTGGGGACTTTGCATAGTTTGACTAAATCTTTTCATATTTGTGATGCCTTCAAGAATAGTGGAGCTTCATTTCAGCACACTACCCAGTGAGTCATGACAAAGTCTGCATTGAACACAATGAATTGCTATTGTGTTCGTTTCCATAAATGTGCACAGATCAAACTCACTTGTTAATGACCAGACCAAACCCTCGCAAAACATTACAAGGAGATAGCCCAGAGCACAACTTTTATCTTATTTAAAGGCAAGTGTAAGGCAGTGGGTTCCAGATGTGATTCAGTTGGTCAAACTAGTAGGCTTTAAACAAGACATTTTATTCTTACATCACAGTTAAAATACAAAAAAAAATTGGTACAATTTTAACTCCATCAAAATACTTAACAAAATTATGTATAATTTAACTGCTGCTCATCAACTGTTCCAATATAGCAGCACCCCATAAGCACCCTTGGCAAAGGCAGATTTTCCTCCCTTGCTATCTTCGCCAGTCCAGCAGAAGGAACACTGACAGAATTAATCTAGCAGCAGAGAGAGCTGTATCTAGCCGCTTCAACTCCAAGAAACACCAACTTTAACAACTGAAAGCAGAAATTAAAACCCTGGGTTTGAGAGAGCCTGGCTGCACCCACTCCTACTTTTATTGTCTGAAAAAAGACCTCAAAGCTATTTACTCTGTTTTCCATTGACCGGACACTGCAGCACCAGGTTTACAACATCCCTCCTCAAGAGAAACAGGGCAGAACAACTCAGTCTTATAGGCATATCTCGTCACACACTGAACAGGGTAATTATATCAGAATTAATGTCTGTGCTTTGAGACAAGAAAACTGTACATTGGGCAAAATTGACCCTTCGTGCTGAAGAAACTAGTATATTGATCATGTTGAAACTGGATCAATCATGTTCATTTATTTGTCGGATATCATCATTGCCGGCAAACTGGCATTTATTGCCCTCCTTAATTTCCTGCAAGGTGGTGATGGGTAACTAACACCTTGAACCAACACAATACATGTAGTGTAGTTACAATGCATCCATTAGAGAGTGAGCGGCAGGATTTTAGTCCAATGACGCAGTAATGACTATCATATATCTAAGTCAGGACGTTTTTTAACTTGGAAGAAGACATGCAGGTGATGGTATTGCAACGTGTTTGCTGCCGTTTTCTAGGTGGTAGAGGTTGCAGGCTGGACAGTGCTGTTGAAGGAGCTCATTAAACATCTGCACTGCCTTGTGTACGTGATATACAGTGCTAGCATTGATCTCTAGTTCTTCTCAATAGATGAATGCTTCCACCACCCCTGTTTTATAATTAGATTGCCATACAGATGTTTTAACTGATTTTAAATAGGATTACCTCTTGCATTACCTTGATGGTTACACTGTCATCAAGAAAAGAGGCAATGGAATATGGGAACTACTGAATAATCTTTCTGCTCTCCATTGCCGGGAAGATCATTGCTCAAATCCTCGCTGGGTGCCTTCTCCCAGTCTCTGAGAAAATCCTTCCTCAAAGTCATTGTGACTTCCAACTGAACCATGGACATGGAGTTGCCAAGCAGTGAAAATCAAGAGGACTGCCAGGAACACCACCAATCACTCTATATGGTCTTCATCGATTGAATCAGTCGGGAAGTGTTATGGAAGACCCTTGTGAATGGCGACTGTCCAGTGAAAATTATCAACATCTTCTATTTTCTCTATGAGAAGATGTCAGTGACGGTCTTCACAAAAGGTACTGTGAACACATTCTTTGAGGTCAAGACAGGGGTCAAGCAGGGTTGTGTCATTGCCTTCACCCTTTTCTCCATCTTTGCCACCGTTCTTCATCTTGTCAAGAACAAGCTTCCCAGTAGTATGGACATTGTCTACAGAATGGATGGAAAACTGGTTGAAATAAAGAAGGAAACAATACTAACTTTACTTTTGGAACTACAGTATGTGGGTGACGATGTCTTCCCTACTCTATCGAAAGAGAATCTTCGAACCTTGCTAAATTCATTTGCCAAAGCACACCAAATCTCAGTCTCAACTTCAACCTCAAGAAGACTCAAATCCTTTACAACATTCCCAGATCAAACTCTGGTCCATCCCTCCATTGAGATCAACAAAGAAATTCTCCTAAACGTGGAACATTTCCCTTACCTAGGAAGCCATCCAAGGCTGACATCAATGTTGAGATTCAGCATCACATCCAATCTGCAAGTGCTGCCTTCACACACCCCTCTAAGGGTGAGAATCCTCGCAGACCATGCTGATACCAAGATTACTATGTATAACAAAGTTATCCTTCCAATTTTTCTATGTGTTTCTGAAACTTGGACGACATACAGATGTCACCTGAATGCCCTTGGGAAGTACTATCAATGCTGTTTTGAGATGGATTCTCCGCATCACCTGGGTGGACAGACATACTAACATCCGTATCCTTGAAGCAGCCGGTAGCACCAGCTTCAAGACTATGATCATCTGAAACCAATTCCCCTGAGCCTGTCACATGCTTAGGATGCCTGAGTTCCAAATGCCAAAGCAAATCCTCTTCACCCAGCTCAAGGAAGGCACTCGAATGAGAGAAGAATAAAGGAAATATTTCAAAGACTCCCCAGAGGCTTCCCTAAAGAAAAGTAGCATAGATTTTAATGCATGGGGCACTTGTTTGGAAGAAACTGACTTGGAGGTCACTTGTTGGCAAGATGAAGTATGGAAGAGAAAGGAATGCCATCAAAATTAAGAGTCACTCTCACCTCCCGGAAACACCTGCCAAATGTGTGGTCGGAGATGCGGCTCTGAGCCAGAAAATCCATGACCAGTGACATGGAACTTCCTAGATGGACAATCATACTCATTAGCGAGTGATTGCCATCAACCACCTCTTGGATTATCATTGACCATCTTTTATAGACCTCTGTTAACAATTTTAATAATCTTACTAGAGTAGAGCTTTTACCTGTTTCCTGTCCTAGAACTGATGCCAGTATCCTTCGAAAAGGATACTATGCCTCGGCAGCCTTTTAGCTATGTATTAATTGTATTAATTTGTCTGCTTCTCTGCCAGTGTTCACATGGCTCAGGAAACAATTCAAAAATTATATCCTCTAGGTCCTGCTTTTCAGTTTAGGTCTTAACTCCTGCTGCTCCTTCAGTAGGTTCTCCTCTTGGTTCCTATCTATGTGATTGATTCCACCAAAGCCTACAAAAACTTGATTTACTTTCCTTTCAAAATTCACTTCCAGCCACCATAAAATATATACCCTTTCCATTGCATCAGCTGTCACTCTTTATTGACTATAGGATATTTCTCCCTAATTATACTGCCTCATATAAGTGTCTATTTCTGTGCTTTTGTTTGCCCCATCACGACGACTCACCATTGTCCCCTTGAAGCACTTTTTGAGCTACAGTGTCTTGTCCTGCACTGCGACATACCAAATGGTCTTGAGGATGACACAAAACTTTTAAGTGGCCAAAGACTTTGGATTGAACAGAAAATTGGTAGAATTTAACAGTGTCAATGAATGAGGCAATTGATTTTGTTGTAATTAAGCTAATTGTTGCAATTTGAGCAGAGGAAAGCTATTCCTATAGAAGAGAAAAGGGAGAGTTTTGGTTTGCAAGAAAACAAAGTAGCATATCCAGTGGATAAAGCCATGAACATCTGACTTACAGAGATAACAAGGTGTAGAGCTGGATGAACACAGCAGGCCAAGCAGCATCAGAGGAGCAGGAAAGCTGACATTTCCAGTCAACAGCTCTACACCTTGTTATCTCATTCTCCAGCATCGGCAGTTCCTACTATCTCCTCTAACAACATCTGACTTACTGGTTTTCACATAGGTGCTTATGAATGCAACATGTTCCAGCATATCTGTAAAAAGCATTAGAAAAAACACAGTTCAAATATTGTGCACAGTCTTGGATTTCACTCTATAGGAACAATGTTGTGGGACCAGAGTGAGACAGCACTGATTCACTCTGCTGCCTGGGTTATGATATACAGATATAAAGAAGACTTGAAATATTCAGGCTGTTTAGTTAGAAGTTATCAGATTATGAAGAAATTTATTAGGGATGTTTTATATTAGAACATAGAATTGTATAGCACAGGAACGGGCACTTTAGCCCATGATGCTGTGCTAAACATGATGCCAAATGAAACTAATCCCTTCTGCTTGCCCTTGGTCCATATCTCTCCATTCCTTGCATATTCATGTACTTATCTAAAAGCCCCTTAAATGCCCTTATCATCTCTGCCTCCGCCACAGTGTGTTCCAGACTCTTGCCACTCTGTATAAAAAAAAACCTGCCCCTCATATCTTCTTTGAACTTTTCCCCGTCACCTCAACTGCATGCCCCCTAGTATTAGACATTTCAAAAATATTCTGACTGTCGATCCTATCTATGCATCTCATAATTTTATAAACTTCTATCAAGTCTCCCATCAGCCTCCGCAACTGAAGAGAAAACTGCTCGAGTTTTTCTAGCATCTCCTTATAGCTCATGCCCTGTAATCCAGGCAGCATCCTGGTAAACCTGTTCTGCACCCTCTCCAAAACCTCCACATCCATCCTGTAATGTAGTGACCAGAATTGAATGCAGCACTCTAAGTGTGGCCTAACCAAAGTCTTACAAAGCTGCAACATGACATCCTGACTCCTGTACTCAGTTCTCCAAACAATAAAGGCAAGCATGCCATATGCCTTCTTTGCCACCCTATCTACTTGTGTGGCCACTTTCAGGAAGCTATGGACTTGAACCCCATGATCCTTACGTATATCAGTACTGTTTAAGAGTCCTTCCATTAACTGTATACTTTTCCTTAACATTTGATCTCCCAACGTTTAGCACCTCACACTTACCCTGATTTAAACTCCATTTGCCATTTCTGCAACTGATCTATATCCTGCTGTATCCTTTGACAACCTTCTACACTATCCACAACTCCACTGATCTTTGTATTGTCTGCAAACTTACTAACCCACCCATCTACATTTTCATCTAAGTCATTTTAGCTGAGATCCCAATACGGATCCCTGCAGAACACCACTAGTCACGACCTCCAGCCTGAAAAACATCCTTCCACCACTACTACATCTTCTATGGGCAAGCAACTTCTGAATCCAAACGGCCAAATCACTGTGGATCCTATGCATCTTAATCTTCTGGGTGAGACTACCATGAGGGACCTTGTGAAAAGCCTTACTAAAGTCTGTGTAAACAACATCCACTGCTCTACCCTCATCGATCACCTTTGTCATCTCTTAGAAAAAATTAAATCAAGTTAGTAAGACATGACTTGTCCTGCTCTAAGCCTTGCTGACTGTCACTAATTAGGCCATGTTTTTCCAAATGTGCATAAATCGTATCCCTAAAAATTCTCTCCGATAGCTTCCCAACCTATTAGGAAAAAATAAGGTAAGGTAGTCAGAATCAAACTATTTTCAATGATTGAGCTATATTGCAAGAGGGAGACACAGATATTAGACTTTGTTAGAGTGGGTTATGATATGTCATCATTTAAGATTAGATTACTTTAAAAAGAAAAAGGAAATAGAGGTTTGGAAGCAGGTCAGCAATATAAGATTGGGAAGTACTGTTGATGTAATGGACACATGCCATGATGTGTATCAAATTTTGGCTGGAAAACGATTAATTGAAATATGTGTCATTTGAGTGACATTTTATAGCAAAACACATACTCTATTGAGGCAACTGCATTTTCAATATACAACACAAACCAATGAATTAGGAGCAAAAATGGGCTGGTTGGCACCTTGAGTTTTTAATAAGACTAGCGCTGATTTGTTTGTGTTTCAAATTGCACACTCGCATCTACTCCTGATAACTTTTGATTCCCTTGTCAAACAAAAACCTATGGACTTGGACCTTAAAAATATTCAGTTGACCTTGCCTCCATTGCCTCCTGAGTGTTCCAAAGTCCAACGACCCTTAGAAAGAAAAACATTCTCTTTATCTCTTGTGGTAAAAGGACCCTTAGTTTTAAAAACTATGTCCCTTATTTGAGGCTTCACTCATATTTCTGCATGCACCTTGTCAAAACTGTTCAGGATCTTAAACATTTGAATCAAGCCACCCTTCACTATTGTAAAATACCATGAATACTTGCCCAGTTTGTCCACACTTTCCTCATAAGACTACTCTTCTGTTCCCCCACCACATCTAAGTCATTGAAATAAATTGTAAAATGTTGAGCAGCACAGATCTCCGTGGGACTCCATTCATCACATCCTACCAAAAGTAAAAGAACCATTTTAGCATACTCTGGCTGGCGGATTGGATTAACAAATTTCCCTATACCACGTGCGTCTACTTTACACAATAACTTTTTATATGGCACCTTGTCAAATACTTCCTAGAAATCCAAGTACAGTGCATCAATTAGCCCTATCTAGAGCACATGTTACTCCTTCGAGGAATTCCAATAAATACGTTAAATGTGATTTTCCTTTCATAAACTCATGCTGACTCTTGTCTGTATTGGTCTACAGTGTCCTGGTGCTCTTATTGATTAGAGAGGTTACATTTGTTGCTTTCCAGTCTGATGCAGGCTTCCAGAAATATAGTGAATGTTGAAAAAGTGACACCTCATTAACTACCTCTTTTAAGACGGTAGGCCTGAAGGCCATCAGCACCCCAGAACTGGTCAGCCCACGACTCAAATCAGTTTGCTCAGTACTACACCGCTGGCATTTATAATTCCAGCATGCTCCTCCTTTTCTGCTTTACAGCTATTACTAGTTTTTTTTTGTATCTTCTTTAATGTAGATAGATGCAAAATATTTATTCATTTCATCTCCAACTCCTTATTTGGTGTTAAAACTCACTTTATTTTCTGTTTACTATGTCAGATAGTAAACTGTTTACTGCAAAAACTTTTGCAATCCATTTTTCATTTCCAGCTGGATTCCTTGTCTATTCTAATTTCTTTCTCCTGATTAGGCTTTTAGTCATTCTCTGTCTTTCTCTGTCTTTCTGTTCAGTCATCCGCCCTACTACCCTCTTTTTGTGCAATTATATGCTTTTTCCTTAAGTTTGAATCTTTCTTGAGCTTAATCACAGATGGTGGATCCTCCCCTTGGAATTTTTATTCATAGTAGGAATTTATTCATTCTGAAGTATCCCTTTAAGTATCAGCCAAAATGATCTATCTCCTAGCCTGTATCTCAGCTTTCATGCCTGTCTAATTGCCCTTATATCGGTTTAAAATACTAGATTTAAACCCAGTGGCCTCCCTTTCATACAGGATATAGAATTAAAGCATGGTGATCTGTTCTGCCATGACATGCCTTAATCTGAGATCATTAACACTAACTCAATACTAAGCCTAAAATGATGTGTTGTCTGGTTGGATCCACAACATGCTGCTCTGAAAAACCATCTCAAAAACATCCTATGAACGCCTCATCCACATCATTGCTGTCCCTTTATAACAAGCACCCAATATTTTGTCTTGTAGGCTTCATCCTCCATTATATTTACTGTATGGGGTCTAGGACCACTCCCACTAGTGACTTTGTTCCCTTTTACTCCACATCTCTACCCAAACTGATTCTACATCCTGAACTTCTGAACCAAAGTTATCTCAACTATTGTATCAAAATCATTTTAGATTAACAGTGCTACCCCTCCACTTTACTCAGCTTCCTTGTCTTCTTGACTGTCACATACCCCTCAATACTCAGGATCCAATCCTTGCCATCCTGGAGCCATATCTCCATAATCGCTATTAGATCATATATATTTACTTCAGTGTGTGCTATTAATTAGATAAATTTGTTATGACTGCTATGTGCATTCAGATGCTAGACTTTTAGTTTTGTCTTTTTGTTGTCTTTGTAATAGCCAATCTTGATTATTGATATATCCCCAGGTTTTATCTCTGTCCTTTCCTACCATTCTTTGTTTTCCAGATTACCTTTTGTTCTCCTACCTGGACTTTTACATCTACCCAAGCTTGATCCCTCGCCCACCATATCTAATTCAAAGTTTTCTCTACTTCCTAGTTATGTGGATCACTAGAACACTAGCTCCAGCATGACTGTGTGCCAACTGTCCCAATAGTACAGATCTCGCTTTTTCTGTTACTGGTATCAGTGCTCCATGAACCAGAACCCACTTCTCCCACACCAGTCATTGAGTCACATGTTTATTTCTATAATCTTATTCACTTGATGCTGATTCATTTGAGGCTAAAGTAGTAATCCAGAGATTAAAACCTTTTGACTTGTTGCTTTTGAATTTAGTGCCTAGCATCGCATACTCCCCGAGAACCTCTTTCCTAGTTCTCCCATTTATTGGTTCCTCCCCCTCCTGCAGCTATTAAACTGTATCTCCCTTTTTGCTGTTGTCTTGAAGTTAAAGTGCTGTGCCCTGAACCTCGACCTCAATTTCTGCCTACCAAATGCAAAAATGTTCTCGCATTTATGCATTATAGCTGAGTTTGCTGTGCAGTTTATTTTTTGATTATGTTGTTTCTACTTGTATTTAAAGATGGGTCACAATCTATCAACTGCAATTCAGGTGATGGAGTATGAAAATCTTGTGCTATTTAAAGCAATACAGTATGTTAACTATTTTGTTTGAAATAGATAGCCTTGCTGTCTTGAAAATTGGTCTCCTTAATTAAGTGAAATAGGAGAGGGGTGTCTTAAGGTACTTTGTGTTAAATGGAAGATCAAAGGACCAAAATGTTCAGTTAAGAGGAAAAGGAACATTTGGCTCTTTGCTACAGAAAGGGTGTTCAGTCAGGTGAGAATTGACCACATCTGACCTTTCAGATGTTGAAACACTTGCCATGCATTAATGGTAAATAGAAGTTGACTGTGCTTTTAAAAGGTGATATGCACTTTCCCCCGAGCTCTCTTGCATTAACAAAAAATAATGTTCTTATCAGCTGGGAAGTTTTAATTTTGATGAATTGCAAGTAAACTTAACTCTTGTAAATATCTTTAATCAGTCTTTTAAGACACGTTATGACATATCTCTGGGGCAGATTGAATTTGAATGTTGAAAAAGATAATCAAGGATTTGTTTCTTAAAAAAAAACATGCAACATATTATTAACTGAAATGAAATATACCTTCAGCAAGCTACGAATTGCGTGGAAACCAAAAGAAAAAGCCTTTAACTGTCTTTGTTAGATTCATATGCATTCAGTTACACTGCATTTTTGAATATATTTGAAATGTTTATGCTTCTGTAACTGGGCTAACAGTATATTGTGACAATTCTTATGAAAATATATTTGCACAGGTATCAATAAAGTTAATGTTTTAAAGTATTTCCTGTAACACTCGCGGACTTAATTCAGTGTCTAGTCACAGTATTTATGCAACGTTATTAACTAATGTTTTCAAAAGGTATTTATTTCTAATAATGACTGCCATTTTAAAAAGTGTAATAGCTTGAACATGTTGTTGCTGGCAAGCGTTTCATTTCCAGATTTATATGTAGATTTTACATCATCGTTGTGCAGCACAACACTAATAGAATTACAGAAATATATGAGCTTTAAATGGCCAATGTGTATTTGTATCATCATTTGAATTTTATGTGCTATTTCAAATAAATGCACCTGCGATTGAACCAGACATAATGACGAAGCAGACTATCGTGGTGCAAGAAGTTCATGGGACAATCCATTTACTCCATAGTCATTAAACCTTCTTAAACCCCATCTTTTCTTCCCCTGTTCCAAGTTATTCAATTAAAGGCTGTGGATTAGTAAAGCCATTGAGAATTTCAAGATAGTAGGAACTGCAGATGCTGGAGAATCTGAGATAACAAGGTGTAGAGCTGGATGAACACAGCAGGCCAAGCAGCATCAGAGAAGCAGGAAAGCTGACATTTTGGGCCTAGACCCTTCAGAAATGGGGGAGGGGAAGGGGGTTCTGAAATAAATAGGGAGAGAGGGATAGAAGATGGATAGAGGAGAAGATAGATGGAGAGAAGACAGACAGGTCAAAGAGGCGGAGATGGTGCCAGTAAAGGTGAATGTAGGTGGGGAGTCGGGGACAGGATAGGTCAGTCCAGGGAGGACGGACAGGTCAATGGGGTGGGATGAGGCAGGTGGGAGGAAGGACAGGTGAGGGAGGTGGGGACAAGCTGGGCTGGTTTTGGGATGCGGTTGGGGGAGGGAAGATTTTGCAGCTTGTGAAGTCCACATTGATACCATTGGGCTGCAGGGTTCCCAAACGAAATATGAGGTGCTGTTCCTGCAATCTTCGGGTGGCATCGTTGTGGCACTGTAGGAGGCCCAGGATGGACATGTGATCTGAGGAATGGGAGGGGGAGTTGAAATGGTTCGCGACTGGGAGGTGCAGTTGTTTAGTGCGAACCCAGCGTTGGTGTTCGGCAAAGCGGTCCCCAAGCCTCCGCTTGGTTTCCCCGATGTAGAGGAGACCACAAATAGATATCCATTTCAAGCCCACCGTCTCTCAAATCTACCTAGAATACGCCTCCTCCCACCCACCTTCCTGCAAAAATGCCATCCCCTATTCCCAATCCCTTCGCCTCCGCCGCATCAGCTCCCAGGATGAGGCATTCCACTCCCGAACATCTCAGATGTCCTCGTTTTTCAAGGACCTCAACTTCCCCCCCCTCAGTGGTCGAGAATGCCCTCGACCATGTCTCCTGCATTTCGCGCAACTCATCCCTCACACCCCCTCCCCACAATAACAACCAAAACAGAATCCCCCTCGTCCTCATGTACCACCCCACCAACCTCCAGATCCAACGCATCATCCTCCGACACTTCCGCCATCTGCAATCCGACCCCACCACCAAAGACATTTTTCCCTCCCCATCCTTATCTGCTTTCCGGAGGGACCACTCTCTTCGTGACTCCCTTGTCCGCTCCACACTCCCCTCCAGCCCCACCACACCCGGCACTTTTCCCTGCAACCCCAGGAAGTGCTACACCTCCCCCCTCACCCCCATCCCAGGCCCCAAGAAGAATTTCCACATCAAGCAGATGTTCATCTACACATCTGCTAATGTGGTATACTGTATCCGCTGTTCCCGTTGTGGCCTCCTCTACATCGGGGAAACCAAGCGGAGGCTTGGGGACCGCTTTGCGGGACACCTACACTGGGTTCGCACTAAACAACTGCACCTCCCAGTCGCAAACCATTTCAACTCCCCCTCCCATTCCTCAGATGACATATCCATCCTGGGCTTCCTGCAGTGCCACAACGATGCCACCCGAAGGTTGCAGGAACAGCATCTCGTATTCCGCTTGGGAACCCTGCAGCCCAATGGTATCAATGTGGACTTCACAAGCTTCAAAATCTCCCCTCCCCCCACCGCATCCCAAAACCAGCCCAGCTTGTCCCCACCTCCCTAACCTGTCCTTCCTCCCACCTATTCCCTCCTC
>NC_063350.1:44535518-44653600 GCF_021869965.1 Rhincodon typus | reverse complement strand
CCCCCCCCCCCACCACCCCCTCTATTTATTTCAGAACCCCCTTCCCTGCCCCCATTTCTGAAGAAGTGTCTGGGCCCAAACCGTCAGCTTTTCTGCTCCTCTGATGCTGCTTGGCCTGCTGTGTTCATCCAGCTCTACACCTTGTTATCTGAGAATTTCAAGACTTTTTTTTATAATTCAAGTGATCCTTTTAGTCACTAATGGCACATTGTCACTACCGCGCTTCCTAGGTGATTTTTATATGCTTGGGTAGGTCCCTAGTGAACTTAATTACTACCACCGGAGTTGTGTCACAACACATCTAAACAGATTGAATAAAAATATCTATGATGTGACTGTGTTCAGTTGGGAAAACTAAAAATGGTCTGTGATTTGAACACTGCTACCTAGTTTTCCAACTTGGGAGTGATACCACCAATCAATGAATATTGGGTGTTATTTCAAATAAATGCACTTATTACCAGCATGCAGGTACAGCAGATAATAAAGAAAATGAATGAAATGTTGGCTTTTGTAGCTAAAGGAATAGAATATAAAGGTGAGGAAGTATTGTTGCAGCTATACAAGGTGTTGGTGAGACCGCTCCTGGAGTATTGTGCACATTTTTGTTCCCCTTATTTGAGGAAGGATATGGTGACATTGGAGGCAGTTCAGAGGAGGTTCATTCAATTGATGCCGGAGATGAGAGGTTTGTCGTATGAAGAGAGATTGAACAGTTTTGGCCTCTACCCCCTGGAATTTAGAAGAATGAGGAGAGATCATATTGAGGTATCTAAGATGATAAAAGGGATAGATAAAATAGACGTGGAGTGGATGCTCCCTCTTATGGGGCATTCTGGGATGAGAAGTCATAGTCTTTAGGATAAGGGGTAGCAAATCTAAAACAGAATTGAGGAGAAACTACTACTCCCGAAGAGTGGTGAATCTGTGGAATTTGCTACCCCAAAGTGTGATGGATGCTGGGACAGTGAGTAAATTTAAGGAGGAGTTAGACAAATTTTTAATTGGTAATGGGTTGAAGAGTTATGGGGAGAAGGCAGGAAAATGGAGGTTAGGAGCATGTCAGCCATGATTGAATGGCAAAGTGGACTCAATGGGCCGAATGGCGTAATTCTGCCCCTATGTCTCATGAACTTATTGAACCAGACATAATGATGAAACAGACTACTGTAGTGTAAGAAGTTCATGGGACAATCCATTTACTCTATAGTCATTAAACCTGCAGTGCCCCAACTTCTCTTCCCCATCCCAAGTTATTCTGCACTACTGCAATGAATTCTACACTGTAAAAAAAAATAGTAATTTTATATAACAGGCTTTGTTTAAGTCATGTATGCTTCAAAGAAGCTGGCTGATTAGTTTATGTGGTACTCAGTTGATGACTATTTGCCTTTCTTACAGGTTGATCGACTAATGGAGTTGCATTTTAAATACCTGGAAGCTGTGCAGGTGGCTGACAAGAAGATTGAAGGAGAAAAACATGTATGCATTAGTTGGTCTGGCTACAGTTGTGGTTTCTGTTCCTTATGAGCTATCATGTTAATCTCTGGCATAGTGGCCCGCTAATTGAATTTGGTACTGTGACATAAAACCCCATGGAAATAGATTAACACTTTGGGAGGAAAATTTGGTTGGGGACATTGTAGATGGCCATTCGTTTAAGTCAATATTGATTTTTTTTAGATGACATGCTGTGCATTAAATGTGTTAACTATGGGAAGGAGTCATACAAAACTCATTATCATTACCAATGTTCAGGGTTACACATTCAATCCTGACTTCTGAGTTACTAAAGAGAATTGAATATTCATTGCCTGTGACAGGAGACGTTCTTGGTGCCTTCATAATGAAGGTAAGCAAAGTCACGTCAAGTAAAATGCACAGTCTACTGGAGAAGCAAAGTCTTTGGAAAACACATGTAGCAAAAAGTGGTCTGGCAAATGTGTCCTTAGCACTGTGTAAGCAACAAAGCACTGAGGCATGAACTGCACTGGTATCAGTTTCCTAATATGCGAGACAGGAATTTGAATTCACCTAATTATTAACCTATAATCAAACCAGGGAACATAGGTGTCATAGTGTTTTGCAGCATGCAGAAAGGCCATTAGGCTGTTGTATGTGCTGGTCATCAATTATTTGTTTACTTCAGACTTATTTTCCAGTACTTAGCCCATAGCCTTGTGTGCTGTGGTGCTTCATGTTCAACTAAATACTACTTAAGTGCCTTGAGGGTTCCTCCTTCTACCTACCTTTTAATCAGTGTCTTCTCGACAACCCACTATTCTCTGGGTAAAAAGAATTCTTCTATAAATCCCCTCCAAACCCTACTCTTTACTTTGAACCTATGCCGCCAAGTTATTGACCCCTTGACTAGGGGAAATGTATCTTCCTATCTACCCTATCTATGCCCCTCATATATATATAAAATGCAGTTTTATATACTTCATTTAGGTCCCATACCTCAGCCGTCTGTAGGGAAAGCAACCCCAGCCTACCTGATCTCTCCATAACTGAAACATTGTGGTCCAGGCCTGGTGAATCACCCCTCTCTAGAGCAATGATATCTTCCTTTATAGTGTAGTGACCAGAGCTGTATACAGTACTCCAAGGGTGGCCTAATGTCCTATACAGTTCCATCATAAGATCCCTGCACTTTTATTCAGTGCCTCAGCTAATAAAGGCAAGTATCCCATAAATTTTCTTAACCACTTTATTCATCTGTCCTGCCTTCAAGGATCTGTGGACATACACATGAAGATCCTTCTGATCCTCTGTACTTCCTACCATCAGCATGTACTTTCTTGACCTCTTAGTCCTTCCGTAATACATCATTTCTCGCTTTTCATGATTAAATTCCATTTGCCACTCTTCTGTCCTTCTAATCAGCCCATCTACGTCGTTCTATAGTCGAAGGCTTTCCTTCTTGCTATTTACCACAGCACCAGGTGCTGTTATCACAGAAACGAGCTTTCCAGATAGTTCTGGCTTAAAATTCAGTGGTGTGCATGATTTCCAAACCAGTGATTAAATCTCCTCAATAAAACTACATTGGAAGAGTAAGTGTAAAGAAAAAGACCCAAGGTAGAAATATGCACAAGTAGCAAAATTAATAAATTGACGATAACATTAGGTGAGATGTGTTAACCTTGAATGGGATGGTATCACTTGAGATTGTGCTTGCCGTATAGCAAATATGACTTTACGGGCAGTAATATGTTTGTAAATCAGCTCTGGCCTTTTTGTTCATTTGTCCTTTCTGTTACTGTCTTCTCTGGTATGTAGGTATTTGTTAGATTTTTAAAAGTGAAGTCTAAGATACATTATAGCTCCAGTACTGAAGAATAATAGTTTCTCTAAGTGCTGTACTTGGAAGTAGAATTCTCTATGAAATTTCCAATACAAGACTTGGGGTAAGTTGCAAATTAGATTTGTCATAAACATAAACTGTTCTGATCTCCTTCCATTGGATAAAAGGAAAATTCAATGAGAATAAATTAATGGATACATTGCAGCAAGTTATAATATTAGAATTTCTAATTACCATCAAATTGTATTAACATAGCCAACTTGAGAACAGCTAATTGGTCAAGGCTTGAGAATCTTTCTGATCTGCATGGTTCAGTAATGGACTACACGATGGTTTCAGATGTGGCCAGAATGTTTTCTTCATATGGGAGTCTGCAGATTGCTTTCAAAGAATTTCTTACTAGATAAGATAATTAACCCTGAACTCACTAGATATATGAAATTCTAATAACAGCATTAGTTAAAAATCTTGAGCAATGTTCACCATGAGGATAGTGCTTCTTGGTGGCTTAAAGGATATGTCTTTTGTGAATTTAAAACAAAAGATGTCCTCCCACATTGCTGATTTCCCTTGGGTCGGATGTTTTGAACCACAAACTTTCAATGTGACTACCTATGGGTTTCATGTCAGTGGGTCTTAATTCTGCTTAGAATACAATGGATCTATTTCCAAGGTTGCGTTGAAGAATTTTGAGAGCTTTGTTATTAAATTTTAAATATATCTGTTAGACTAGTGATTTAGTTGTCATTAAACCATTTGATATTGCCTGCCGAGTTTATAACTTTATGATACACTTCCATTAGATGTAGTGTCTTTTTATTAAGTAGAGAGAAGTCTGCTGAACACAGCAATTAACCAGTTATCTTACAGGGAAGAATGTACAACTGCGAACTGAATTCATAATGCAACCTACTTCATTTAAGTGTACAAGTGTAAAATTTAAAAGTTTTGACATGCTCTTCTCAGGTTAATTGTAAGGTGTTTCTTGTCAAATGTGCTCCTTTTTTAATCAAATCATATAATAAATGCTTCAATTAATAACTTCTATCTAAATTAATAATGTAAGCTTTAGGAAATTAATAGTTCATGCATGTATATCTGTTAAAATGATCAGTTCAAAAAAACTGTTAACTCACCATTCACTTTGTACAATTTGTCCAAACTCTTGAAGGTCTTATTAGCTATAAAATTGTCATTAATCAAGAATTTAATAGAAAATACAGTCAAAATCCCAGCATGTTCTACAACCAATAATTACTTTTGAAGTGCTTTAATTATTACTGTGGATGCAAGCTAAGATCATGCAATTTAGCTTTATATATTGGATTCCAGAGTTATTTAAATTTCCTTTTTTAAAAAAAAATCTGAAGAAGGCACCCTCCAATTAAGTTGAAGACTGTGTTTTAAAATAATTTATTTTGCAGCCTACCGCGTATTGTTGAACACAGTTCGTATTGTGAATTGATGCCTTTTTACTTGAGCCTTGAACCTTGAAATAGTCTACATGCTATAAATAAATCATTTATTTTGATCTTTCCCTTGCTATCTTTTCACCATTTTAAGTAGATTACTTGGTTAAGACCATGAAGAAGAAATCTGCCTATTAAATAAACACAGTAATGCAATTATGATGGATGCACATGAAAATGTTTAACAGTATTTCTCCTAAGCCTTTATGCTATTTTGTTCTTTTTAGGATATGGTCCGTCAAGGGGAAATAATTGATGATGATATGGAAGATGAATTTTATCTGAGGCGATTGGATGCCGGCCTCTTTGTCCTTCAGCTGGTTTGCTACATTATGGTAGAGAGCTGCAATGCTAATATCCCTCAGGTGATTTAAGAATCCGCTCATTAAAAATACTTCTTGTTCAAATACACCTATCTGTGGGATGTGTGCATTCTTTATTACCATCTGACAGAAAGTTGAGGGTAACTTTTTTTAAAAATCTGATAATTAATTTATGAATGAGCTGTGTTGAGTGAAAATGAACATGCTTTCAAGTGAGCTTTGTAACTACCTCCTAGGCACAAACAAATGTTAGATTGTGGGCGTTATTTTCTTCTTTTTCATCACTTAAAATTGTAGTTCTGGTTTTGATATTGTTCATCCTAAAATTGCTTATAATACAGCTTATGTCTGTAGATTACATATTATAATGAATTTGTCTGTTTGAGGACTGAGCCTTAAGGAGGATAAATATAACATTTCATTCATTCCTCCATTGATAAGTGCAACTTTAGATTTTTCAGGCACTTAGAAGCATCAGTTCGGCTGCAATTATCTCTCCAATTTCCATTTTCTTTTGGAAACAGCAGTAAATGACACAACCACAGATCTGTTCCTTGTCTATTATGTTACCTACCTAAACTTCAGATGGGAACAAAGCCATGCTTAAGACATAGAGTTTTTGTTGGGAAGGAATTCAATGACTTTAATTTTACTTATGTTGAATTGAATGCAATTCTTACTGATCAGTTGATGTTAACGAAGCAGTCAAATGAATATTAGTGGCCAAGGAGTAAAGATGGTAACAGAGATGTAAAAACTTGGGCTGAAATTTCTTATACCTTCAGTTTTTGTCTGATACATTTGGCCCTTAGGATCTCCTATCGCCATCCTAAGATTGCAAACTTCCATTCATTATACGTATTTCTGACATCTTAAGTATGGGCACCTCAAGACAAATTATGATTGGATTACGAAGTTTCTCTGTCTTATTTCAGTGTCTGTCTGTCTGTCTCTTACTCTGTCGCTCACTCTGTCTGTATATTCGTGTGTATCTCGCTCTGTCTTTCTCTCTGTCTCGCACTCTGTCTCTTCTCAATTTAACTCATTGTCAATAGACCTTGTATGTTAAGAAAAGTTTAATTTGTTTAGCCACTACCCAGATTTTCAACCAAATTCTGCTCATAATGTTGTTTCCTTCACTTGAACTGTACTAACCTGTCAAATTAAACTGCTTGAACAGAGAACCACCCCTAGGAACCTTCTCACACCTGTAATTAACTTGTTGACCCCTTTTCTACCTTATTTTTCATTTCTAGGCAACCTGATCACCTGATTATTTACTAGAATCCAGCTGTTTTTAACTAGAAAGCAAATCCTAATTCTTAAAAAGACCATCACTTCACAAAAAAAGATTCTTCCTGCAAAATTGCATGGGCCATCACCGGTTTATGAGTTTTATAACTCCAACTGCATATCCTGTCAGCCTATGAAATAGAATGTTAATATGCTAATACATTGTTTCTTCAATTTGTTTCACTTTGTTCATAAGCAGAAGGAACTGATGCATATAGGTTAAAAAAAAGTCAATGAAACCCTGGTGAATAGTTACTTCATTTGCCCGGGAATAGGATATTTTATGGTGCTGCATATTGTCTGCCTCATGACTTAACCTTGAGACGACTGTTATAGCAGCATAAAAAGGCTACCTTTAAATAGACGAGCTTCATTGTTATTATAAATGTCATACAGTCTGCAGGAAAAAGAGTGTTCCATATGTGCAATTACTGCCATGCTGACAAGAATTTAATTGTTTATGCGAGTGTTATTCTTTCAAGGTGTTGTCCTTAATTTTAGTCAGATAGGGCTGGATGCATTGTACCTGCTCTTCTCTCCCCTAACCCACCCTCACTGTGCTTTCTACATCCTTTCTCCATTCCACCCCATAGCACATTCTTCCTTTTCACCCAAGCCCACATTGCTCCATCTTGCCAGTCCTGACTTCCTTTACCCCACCTCTCTGCCTACCCTCTCCTTCATCGTTTTGAAGTTTCATTATTTATTTTGATGCTTGTGTATGTCAGTTCTTTCCAAAGCAAATATGAAAAAGCCATGTGACAGACACTCCAAAAATAGTAAGGTAAATTCTAACTTTGTTTTGGTTTGACATTGGTGTTGTGTTGTGACTGTATTTACGCTTATTTTCAGATAAGACAGCGTGTACACCAGATCCTGAATATGCGAGGTGGTTCAACCAAAGTGGTTAGACATATTATGAGAGGTACGAACATGATCTTTTGAGGGATAGCAATATCCATTAATTTCCAATGCATCTCTTGTCTTTTATCAACTCTCCACTCAGCTATCTATTTGTTTTTCAATAAACCAGCCTTGTCTCGATATGCAGCCAGTTTTCCCCTGAATTCTTTTGTGCTGTCTATTTCAGCGATATGCTATGATGGTGTTCACATATCTATTATTATCCAATGGACAAAAATGTTGTACTTTAATTTTTTTTTTCCCTAATGTTTGACCTGTGTAATCCACATTAGTTTTGTCAGTTCATTTGGAGCCATGAGCTTCCAGTGTTATTTGACTAACGGTGAAGGTGTCAGGTTAGGTCTTCAGTGCCAACCTAAGTTGCTGAACTTGTTCCATTGTGTATTGTTATTTATTATCTCTTTATCTGGTTGTTCAGATTTCATGCCCCTTCTTTACTACTTTACTTTAATCCTACAGAACTCGATGGAAGTGAAAATGTGCCTTATGCTGTACAAACAATGAGAATTTGACGTTTTAGTCTTTGGGTAGATTTACCTGCACTGGTAATAAGCAAACAGAACATATTCATTAGCTCTGTAGGAACCAAAGTTTTTTTTCTATTAGACAGAAACATCTTTTCTACTTAATTTGTACTTGTGAATATTGCATTGCAAGACTATAGAAAAATGATATTTCTTAAATGAGTTTAATTATGTGTGTGGTGTGGATCAAAACCCTGTCAACCTCACATACAACCTGTCTTTTAGGAGATCAATTTGTTCTGTGAATACAGCTGTGGTTTGGAAATCCATGCAGGCCAATGCATATTCTTTGTCAAGGTTACCAACCTGAAATCACCAGATCCCCTCTTCTGTAGAACTTTTGAAATTTGTTGGTTTTGCAGTGAAGTCCAATGATAAGAGTCTATTCAAATTAATAGTCTACTCATTGAGAGCTAAATGTTGCACATGAAAACTCCCTACTCTTCCCTTTTTAAGTTTTTTGTTATGTGAACCTTAATTGTAACAGCAACAACTCACATAGGGCACTATGTGTAATAAAGCCTCCCAAGATGATCAAGAAGAGGAGGTTTCAAAGACATCTCCATTCTCAATGATCAGTGCAAAAGAGAAGAGAAACATTTGCAACCAATTCCAGAAAAACAACAGTAGGAACACTCAAAGTGCGACACAGCCACATAAGATATTTGAATCAGATCACTAAAGGCTTGGTCAGAAAGGTAAGGTTTAAATAAGTCAAACAAAGTAGAGAGGATGAGAGATCTAGGGAAGGTATTCTCAATCTTGGAATCTGGATAACTGAAAGCAAGTTTACCAGTGGCAGAGTGATTATAATCTGGGATTCACAAAAGATGAAAATTAGAGAGGAACCTTTTCCTGGAGTTATAGGAGGTTGGAATAATTTATTGAGATAGCGAGGAGTCAAGTCATGGAGGAATTTGAAAACGGGTGAGAATTTTAAAATCTTAAATGTTGGTAGAATGTAGTCAGTGTAGATTAGTAACCACAGGTGTGAAAAATTAATGGGCTTTGCTGAGAGTTAAGATACGAGTACCAGAGAATTCAATGACCCCAAGTGGGCAGAGGCTAGAATGTGGGAGACCAGATAAGTCTGTGTTGGAGTAGTCAAATCTATAAGTAAAAGCATGGCAGGGGATTTCAGCAGCAGCTGACAGACTGAGTCAGAGACAAGTCAAACGTAGTTGTAGGGATGGAAATAGATTTTATGATGGAATGCTTATGAGAATAGAAACTCCTCTCTGGTTCAAATGTGGTGTGAATCTTGAAAGTAGATTGACTTAATCTAAAATTGTTGTCATAGAGAAGGGATGCAGTTGGTAGTAAGGGAGCAGAGTTTGGAGCAGGGGTCAAAAACTATGGTGTGAGTCTTTCTGGTTGGAGCGCAGTAACAGGAGTAGGCTATTCAGCCTGTCAGCCCTGTTCTACTATTTAATACAATCATGGCTGATTGATCACTTCAATCCATTTTACCCACACTATCCTCAAGAGAACTTGTAAGCTGTTGGTAAACTATCAATTTCTAAACAAACCCAAAGACTAAGCTTCCCTAGCCCTCTAGGGCAGAGAATTTCAAAGATTCACAACCCCCTGAGAAAAACAAATTATCCTCATTTGATCCGAAATGGCATCCCCCTTATTTTTAAATTGTGTTCCCTTGTTCTAGACTCCGCAACCCAAGGAACCATCATACATGCATATATCTCATTAAGTATTTTGTAGATTTCAATGAGATAACCTCTCATTCTTTCAAATTTTGGACAATATAGGCCCAGTTTGCTTAATCTGTCTTCATAGGACAGACCTGTCACCCTAAGAATGAGAGTGGCGAACCTTTGTTTCACAGCCTCTAAGGTCATAATATCCTTCCCATGGTAAGGAGACCAAAACTGCACACAGTCGTTTAGGTGCAGTTCAAAGAAGCTTCAATACAATTGAAGCAAGATTTTCACTACCCCTGTTCTCAAATCCAGTATTTAATTGGAGGAAATATTTGTTAATGCACTATTGGATATCAGAGAAACATTCTGATATTTTGCTAACAGTTGCTGTATATTCACCTCTGTCATGAACTTTATGTAACCTATACAAATCAGCAAACATTGATTTGAGTCAAGAGTTTCACTGCATTATTATTCATTTGTGATATGGTACCATGCACTCAAAGCTATTATTGCACATTTTGATATTGGCTTGGCACATCTGGTTTGTAAGTAAAATGGATAGAATTTATATATTTGAATATTCTGACATTGAATAAATTGAATTGACTTGAATATAAATTAACTTTAATCACAACAGTTTGTGCTGTCTCCTCAGTGTCTGGATGGAATGACGTAGCACAACACTGGTTAATTTTTCAATCTGTGCATATTCCATTATTTATCCTCTAATTATATGAGTCTAAAAAGTTTTTAATATTGGATCTTTACAACAAAAATGGCTTCTTCCCCTTACATAACGTCTTTCAGGCAAGGCCTCTTTTGGTTTGTCAAACACAGCAAAACTCATGCATTAACAGCCCACAGCGGAACAGTGTACCATTTTGTAAACTTATTTACTGGAATATTTGTGTTAATATTGCATGCAAGTCGATACTTGTGGCTTTATATTACACATATTTAGGCTAATTTGCCTGCGACTGTGACAGTCGTTAGGCCCAGAGGGAGTACATAATGTTTCAGACGCAGTTGAAGAATAATGGATTGTGGGTTCATTAACTGCACATTCACAGCCTAATAAGTTTGTGTTTGTTTTATTACATCCCCCAGCTATGTGTGAAGTGCAATCCCATGACAAATGTGTTGAAATCAGCTGTAAAGCAGACCCAATTCAGCTCTTAGAGTAAAGAAGTGGTTCAATTTTAGTAGAAGCTCTGCTCTCCAAGGAGCAAGTGTGCACCAATGCCGAAAACCATATTTATGGGAAGCCAAGGATTTCTGAATGTCAGCTCTGAAAATAACTGCTAAATAGTGGCTTTTTGAAAACCATTACAAGCTGGATACTATATTTTTACAAAAGGTCTTTGCGTTCTGCGCCCTTCCTTTTAATGATTTTTTGATAGGTTCATGAAAGAGCAGTAGATATCCAAGATTTTGTGAAGTGTCTGAAATTTGCAGTCTGTCATCAAAGCAGAGGAATTGCCCCCCTCCAAGGGAAATCTTAAGTTTAAGCGTATGGAACTTTGTTGCTTTCTTTATGTTTGGACATATTGCTTTAATCCATATGCAGGAATTAACTGTTCTCACATTCGTTTTGGAAGAATGTTTCAGCAAGAGTGAAAAACTCTATTGCCAGTTCAGTACACCTCTGGCAGTAAACAGGCACTAACGTGAGATCAAGCAAATGATGCTGCAAATTAGAAATCAAAATTTCAGAAATTTCTGGACAAATTGAAAATATGGATGTTGGTTTTCAATTCTTCAACAGTGTGACCTATTTAATCAAAGAAAATCAAAGTCCCCTGGGAAGTTAATTATTAAGGTGATTGCTGACTTGAGTTGTATAATGCAGAGAGAAACAGATATGTAATAGTGTAAATGCTATAAGTAACAGTCTAAAGCATTTGAGGCAGGGTTGAGAAGAAATCCAGAGTTTCTTAAAAGAGAACTTAAGGCTGTTGTGGCACTGTGGTAGTGTCCCAACCCATGGACCGAGAGGCCCGGGTTCAATTCCCACCTGCTCCAAAGGTGCATAATACATCTCTGACTAGTTGATTAGAAAAATAGGTTAATTTTAAAAAAAACTAATTAAAGATAACTCCCAGAAGTAGTGTGGAGGTGTCAGAGAGGAAGACATCCTTGCACGGCTGATGAAGACATGAGTTTAACAAGCCCATATTTAACAATAATACTGAGTTAAGTAAGCAGCTTGTTTAAAGATTTCAGGCAAGGCATTAACTGAAAGTAAGCATATAGGTGCAATAAGCAAGTAAGGGGTTAAATAATATGTCAGCGTTCATTACAGCATGTTGAGAGATTGCGAATATGGCACTGAGGTAGAGGGTCAGCCATGTATATTAAAGGGTGTCTTCAGGCACAGTGGGCTGAATGGCTTACTTCTACTCCTATTTTTCTGTGTTTCATTGTGAAAAGTAAAAGCAGCCACTTGTGAATTTGTTCAGTGAGTGACCCTCACAGTAAACAAAAAAACAAATAATACTTTGGAGCTATCAAACCAGGTCTTACCATCAGCTAGAATGATAACAACATGCACAAGCTTCAGCAATTAGCTAAATGGCCAGTTCATCTTTTTTAGTGCTGTTGGGTAAAGGACAATTGTTTTGTTGAGGATAGCTGGAAAGATCCTCATTTCTTGTCAGATTGTGTCTTGATTGACAGGAGTATTTTCTATCATCTAATAAAACAGCTCTCATTTTAACATATTAACTTAAAAACACAACTGACAATGTAGCACACTCTCAATCCTGCAGCTTCGATACATGTTCAAATCTTGAAATGTGAAAGTTAAACTCTACTACTGGTACTCTTTTGAGTGGATATGTATTGGCAAGTTGCCTGTTGAGTACAAGAAAACATCGTGAAACAAGATAATAAATTGTAATTGACATTCTTTTGTTGTCAGTTCTGTTACATCCTAAAGTTGGTTGTCATTGATCTTGGCTATCTTCATGGGCAGGTTTTTTTGCTGTTTCTTAGCTAACTTGCTAACTAATGTATGACTAGGTAATTAAACCCGCCCCCTCAGCTCTGACAAAGACAAACTCGGAAACAGAGGAAAGAAACTGAGAAACACAGCAGGTCTGACGGCATCTTTTGAGAGAAAACAGAGTTAATGTTTTGGGCCCAGTGCTCTTAAGAACTATAAAGGGAAGTCTCTACTTTATATGTCTTGGAGTCTGTCAAGGTGCAGTCTCGCTATTCCAGCTGAAGAAAGAGCCATAGAGAAGGTCTGCAGTAGAGGAATTGAAAATAATGAGAGTAGCAAATCAAAGCCAGATCTGGATTATTAATGAAAATGGCAGTGACAGTTAACAAAATAACTCCAGACAGTATGGAATACAAATGAACAGATCATAAAAGCTTTTATTTTATCATTTGCTTGTTCATGAGCGAGGGTTAGAAGGTGCTGTTTAAAGAAACCTTGGTGAGTTGATACAGCGTACCTTGTAGATGGTACACACTGCTGATGAAAGGAGTGAATGTTGAAGATTCCGGATGGAGTGGGCTGTTTTGTCCTGGATCATGTCAATCTTCTTGAGAGTTGTTGGAATTGCACCCATCCAGGCAAGTGGAGAGTATTCCATCACACTCCTAACTTGTGCCTAGTCGTCGAGGACAGGCATTAGGGAGACAGGAGGCAAATTACTTGCCGCAGAATTCATAGTTCTGACCTGCTCTTGCAATCATAGTTGTGAAATTATTGTTACAATTCAATTTCTAGTCAACAGTGACATGGAAGATTATTAATAGTGGGGGATTCAGTGATGTTAATGGCACTAATTGCCAAAGGACAATGGTTAGATTCTGTCTTGTTGCAAATGATCATTCCCTTGAATTTCTTCTTGGTGTGAGCAATTAGGGGCTAAATTAAGAAGCAGAACCAAAAGGATGATAATCTCTGGATTACTGCCTGAGCCATGAGCTAATTGGCACAGAGTTAACAGGATTAAACGGGTAAACACGTGGCTCAAAGATTGGTTTGGGAGAAATGGGTTCAAACTCATAGTACATTGGCACAAGTACTGGGGAAGGAGGGAGCTGTTCCGATGGGACAGGCTCTACCTGAATCATGCTGGTGATCAAATTAGAAAGGGTAGCTATGACAACAAATTCGTAGAGTACATTAGGGATAGTTTCCTACAGCAATATGTCATGGAGCCAACCAGGGAACAGGCCATCCTAGATCTGGTAATGGGTAATGAGGCAGATTTAATAAATAACCTCCTCATAAAAGATGCTCCAAGAGGAGGTGATTGTAACATAACAGAGTTTGATATTCAGTTGAAGAGGGAGAAACACATATCAGAAACAACTTTGCTTAATTTAAATAAAGGGAATTACAATGAAATGAAGATAGATTTAGTTCAACAGAACTGGGCAAATAAATTAACAGGAAAGACAGTAAACAAGCAGTGGCAGATATTTAAGGAGGTAATTCATGACACTTGGAAAAAATATATCCCAGTCAGGAGGAAAGATTCTAATAGAGGAATAAACCAATGATGACTAACCAAGGAAGTTAGGAGAAAAGCCTTTAAGCAGGTGAAAGTCAGTGATAACCCCAAAGACTGGAGAAAAATTCAGAATCCAACAAAGGAAGACTAAGAAGATTTTCTCTGTCTTTATAATAAACTATTAGGGCCAACTAGCACAGAATATAAAAACTGACAGTGAGATCTTCTTTAGATATATAAAAAGAAAGAGCAACTAAAGTGAAATAAGCTCTTTAGAAAATGCATCTCTCCAAGTATAGAGCACAGATGCTCTACAAAACTGCCCCTGAGTCTACACTTGGTCTCACCAATGTAGAGGAGGCCACATCGGGAGCAGCGGATACAGTAGACCAAGTTGGCCGATGTACAGGTAAACCCCTGTCTAATATGAAAGGTTTGCTTTGGGCCTTGAATGAAGGTGAGGGGGAAGGTGTATGGACAGATGTAGCACTTCCTGCGGTTGCCGGGTGCGGTGGGGTTAGTAGGGAGTGAGCGGTCCCTACAAAAGGCATATAGGGGTGGGGGGGAATATATCTTTGGTTGTGGGGTCGGATTGTGCGAAATGATCCGTTGGATACGGAGGTTAGTGGGGTGATAAGTGAGGACAAGAGGGATTCTATCTTTATTTTTGTTGGGGGGAGGTGTTTTGAGGTCAGAAGTGTGGGAAATGCAGGAGATGTGGTTGAGGGCATTCTTGATCACCAGAGGTGGGAAAGTTGCGTTCCTTGACATAGGAGGACATCTGGGATGTTTGGGCATGGAACACTCCATCTTGAGAGCAGATGCAGCAAGGCGGAGGAATTGGGAGTAAGTGATTGCATTCTTGGAGGAGGGTGGCTGGGAGGAGGTGTAATCCAGGTCATTGTGGGAGTCGGTGGGCTTGAAATGGATGTCAGTTTCGAGGCGGTTAACAGAGATGGAGGCGGAGAGGTCCAGGTGAAATTGAGGTTGGGCTGAAAGGTGTTAATAAAGTTGATAAACTGTTCAAGCTCCTCATGGGAGCACAAGGCAGCGCCAGTACAGTCATCAATGCAGCGAAGGAAGAGGTGGAGTGTAGTGCCAGTGCATCTGCCGCTACACCTCCCCCCTCACTTCCGTTCAAGGCCTGAAGCAAACCTTTCACATTAGACTGGGGTTCACCTGTATATCTGCCAACTTGGTCTACTATATCCGTTGCTCCCGATGTGGCCTCCTCTACATCGGCGAGTCCAAGTGTAGACTCAGCGGCAGTTTTGTGGAGCATCTGCGCTCTGTACGTGACAAACGACAACGCCTTCCGGTCGCCAACCATTTTAACTCCCTCTCCCACTCCCTGGGTGACATGTCTATCTGGGGCTTCGTCTAGTGTCACACTGACACCACCCAGAAACTAGAGGAGCAACACCTCATATTCTGCCTTGGGAGCCTACAGTCCAATAGCCTAAACATGGAATTCACCAGTTTTAAAATCTCTCCACCTCCCCCCAATGGCCTCATCCCATATCCAACCCTCCCTCTCGTACCCACCTCCTTGACCTGACACAACCTGTCCATCTCCTCTCCCACCTATCCGTCCCTCCCACCTCTCTGACCAATCACCACCACTTACTACCTGCACTCACCTATTATCATTCTACCTACCTTCCCCTGCCCCACCCTTCCTGTCTCTATTTATTTCCCAGCTCCCTTCCTCCTCCCCATTTCTGAAGAAGGGTCCCGACCCAAAATGTCAACTTTGCTGCTCCTCTGATGCTGCCTGACCTGCTGTGTTCTTCCAGCTCCATACTGTGTTGTCTCTGACTCCAGCATCTACAGTTTTTGCTATCTCTGAGTATTTTCAATGATGCTAGTTGTTATTCCAATCATAGATTGCAATTAGAAAACCTTTACAGTGCTCAAAGAGATCATTTGGCCCATCAAATCTGCACCGATCCTCTGAAGAGAATCCTACCCAGACCCCCCCCACCCTATCCCCATAACCTTACATTTCCCATGGCTAATGCACCCAGCCTGCATATCCCTGGACACCACAGGACTATTTAATTTAGTCAGTCCACCTAACCTGCACCTCTTTGGGCTGTGGGAGGAAACTGGAGCACCTGGTGGAAATCCACACAGACACGGGGAGAACATGCAGACTCCACACACACACAAAAACACCCAAGACAGTAATCAAACCTAGGTCCCTGGAGCTGTGAGGCAGCAATGCTAACCACTGAGCCACTGTGCCACCCCGAATGTAGAGATTTTGACCTAATTCCCATTGACTAATTTTGTGAGGGCTCCTTGATGCCAGCTCAGTCAAATGCAATCTTGATGTCATTCACCTCATATCTGTAGGTCGACTCTTTTGTCCATGTTTGGACCAAGACTGATAAGGTAAGCAACTCGGTGCCCCTGGCAGAACCCAAACTGAGTCTCAATGAGCAGCTTCTTGCTGAGCAAGAACTTCTTGACAGCATTGTCAACAACTCCCTCCATCACTTCACATACTGAGTGTAACCTGATAGGGCTTAATTGGTCAGTTTAGAGTTCTTGTGGTTTTTGTGCACATGGCGTACCTGGGCAACTTTTTTATATTACTGCAGAGATCCCAGCAGTGTTGGCAAGGGCCATGACTAGTTTTGGAGCACAAGTCTTCAGTAATATTGGCAGATTGTTGTTAAGGCCCATAGCCTTTGCAGTGTAGTATCACATGGAGTGAATTGAATTGATTGAAGAGTGATCTGAGAAACTCAAGAGGAGGTAAAGATGGATCATCCACTTGACACTTCTGGCTGAATATAGCTGGAAACACTTCAGCTTTATCTTTTGACTTAAGGTACAGTGCTTCACCATTGTTGAAGATGAGGATATTTGTTCAGCCTGTTTCTCCTGTTGTGAAATTGTAAGGAACGTGATGGCCTAGTGGTATCATTGCTGGATCGTTACTCCAGAGACCTAGAGAACATTCTGAGGATCCGAGTTTGAATCCCACCATGGCAGTGGTGGAATTTGAATTCATTAATTATCTGGAATTAAGAATCCCAATGATGACCATGAATCCATTGTTGATTGTCGGAAAAACCTATCTGATTCACTAATGTCCTTTAGGGAAGGAAACTGCCGTCCTTACTTGGTCTAGCCTATATGTGACTCCAGACCCATAGCAATGTGGTTGACTCTTAACTGCCCTCTGGGCAATTAGGGATGGGTAATAAATGCTGCCGATGCCCTCATCCTGTGAATGATTAAAGGGGAATAAAAAATTGACCACCATGAATCATGGCTGGTTGCAGCAGGGCTGCACAGCTTGATTTGATCGGGGATCACTTAGCCCTGTTTGGCATGGAAGTAGTTCTGTGTTGTAGCTTCAAATTGATACCTTATTTTTAAGTATTACTGCTTGGTGTTGCTCCTGCCTTGCCCTCCTGCACTCTTCATTAAATCAGGGTTGGTTCTTCAGCTTGATGTTGATGGTATAATGGGGGATATACCAAACCATGAAGTTACAGATTATGGTTGAATGCAGTTCTACTGCAGATGCCCTGTGGTACCTCTTGGATGTCCATCTTTGAGCTACTAGATCTATTTGCCATATATGGTGATGGTGCCACACAACTGAATAAATGTTATCCTTGATGTGAAGGCAGGACTGTGTTTCATCAAGTACCATGCACTGGTCACTGCTCACAATGCTATCAAAGACAGATGCATCTGTGAGTGGTAGAATGATGAGGATTAAGTTAAGTTGGCTTTTCTGTCTTGTTGGTTCTCTCAACATTTCCTACAGAACTACTCTAGCAGCCATGTCCTTTAGGACTAGGCCAGCTCAATCAGTCGTGATGCTACCAAGCCACTGTTTGTGATAAATGTTGAAGTCCCCACCCAGAGTATATTCTGTGCCCTTCCCACCCTTGGTGCATTCTCCAAGTGGTGTTCAACATGGAGGTATATTGATTTATCAGCTAATCAGTGCATCAGTATCCTGGTCCTCTAGTTTACTAGTCCAGTGACATTAGCATTATCCTTCTGCCTCTCCTTTCTGAATTGTACATGGAAATTGTTCCAATATTCTGCTGTTTACAGTATTGAAATTTTTCTAAACCTTTGGCTATTTGCAGTTTTATACATGAGAGGAATGTGTCCTAGTCATGATATTAACCATTTTGTTATAGCATTTTTTAAAATATCTATTTTAATCTTTTCCTTCAGTATATGAGCTCTGCTTCAAATTGGCCCCATCTTTGAACAGATCTGCAGCCATGTTAAAAATTGCAGCACCTAACTCTTGGCTCTTACTTTTCATCATTTTAATTAATTAAAATCAAGATCCATCCAATAGTTAGCGCAAATGCAAGTTCAATATACTGATAAGCACATTGCTGAGATAACTATGTGAAATTGTAAGCATTCGTGATTTTGCAGCTGCTTTAAGGTAGTAGAGACCTAAATCATTTTTTTCCCACTGCATTGAACACAGTTTCAAAAGTAAGGATGTAAGCCAAGTTAAAACCTTAGCATATATCAAGCTCCTTTCAGCACAAACCTTTACCTAAAATTACTATAATAATTTTTCTCCATTGCTTTCCTTGGTCAAATTTAACACTGCACTGCTGAGCTTCCTGGAATTTAATTAAATGTAATGACCTATTGCTAAATTTTAGTGAACTAGAAATTCTCTATTTAAGAAGAAACTTTATGCAGGTATGCTCTAAACATGCATTTACTTTTAATTGCTCATTATAAAATTAGGTATTCAAAAATTAATCCTACTGCATTTTTAAGTTCCCTGACTGTGCCATAAAAATTATGATCTGCAGCGTTGTACTTTTTGAAATTCAATTTTAACAAATTTAAGCGCACAAAATCAATATTGGTAGATGATGGCTTGGCAAGTGTCTAGCAGTCTCGGAGTGCAAACGGTTTCACAGAGAATTTTGGAAAAGCATATCAACTTTGAAATACCCAGAAAATCCTTAAATGGAAAACATCCAGACAGATCAAAAGGCTGTTTCTGTACAATAGAACTATTTTCTCCATTGAAGAGAATAGAAAGTTAAACAGAAACCCACATCAATTTTGATTGTAATGTGTGTTACTTAAAATATCTTGCCAGCACTGACTGTTAAGATTCTTCTTGGCCACATGGGCCAACATTTTAGAAGTTGCTTGTGATATCTCAGATATGTCAGTGTTCACTTAAAGATGTAGGAAAAGAGAAACAACTTGTAGAGGGGAGCAAAATAAATAATAACTATTAATTACCATTATACATTTCTTATAATGTATAGGGGTCAACACAAGTCTGTTCTAAAATAATGTCAAATTCTCATGCTCAGGTACTAATTTCTAAACTATTTGCAAGTTTCCAAGCTAGATATTCCAGTATGGAATTGTATGCAATTTTTTTTAAATTCACGTTTTGGGCATAAGCTAATAGAGCTTTATGGACACTATTTTTCCAGTAAATTAACAGTCATCTATTTTGTTTGTCATATATGTAGTAGTTAAATTACACGTAGTTTTCATTATTGAATGTTCCTCTTTTCTGAGAATAGAAGGTAAATTTCGTAAGATATTTTCCAAAATAATGACCATAAAATGCTAACCGCAGTTCCACATTCTGCATTGCAAGTATTTCAGTTTGAATTTGCAGTTAATTTGAAAATAATTATTGAATTGCTTTTGAATGTCATTCTTCGGTAGTGCTATGCCTGTCATCACAGTCCAATCATGGTGGTAAGTCTCTGAATGGAAGTAAAGGATATATTGTTTAGACAGGAAGGGGTGCATGTTTTCAAGATGGCTATTGCTGCAAATACATCTTCAGTTGTGTTCCTGAAAGAGCTTTTCAGATACATAGCCAGAGTGAAGTGATGGATCTCAATAACACTCAAGTGAGGCTGTAATCTGTCGTTTGAAGTCAAGCCATGTGGAACTCTGAGTAGAAGGCCTGTTTTTTAAATAGCTCAGAAGAACTTCCATTGATCTTTGCAAATTAACTTTTGGATCTTCAGCATTGCAAGGTATTGTCCTCTTACGTAATCATTTATAATGTAACTAAAATTGACCAGTTGCATGGGCTCCATTGTCACAGTTTGAGTATTATGCTTTTTTAAGACACCAGTACCTGCAATGTAGTTTTAGTCTATGGGTACATCTGATGACTGCATACAAAAAATGTGAGTCATCATGGGCATACCTAAGCAATATATGCAATGCAGAATGGTCACAGAGTCAGAGATTACACATTTTATCTAAAGTGCAGCTGATCTGATATCAAACAACTTGCATCTCTTTCTGAGCATTTGAGAAATTTGGAGATGGGTTGGCTGGCTTTATTGAGAAAATTACATTGAACATTTTATGAATATCTGAAATTATATATCTGGCCCCCAGATCCACAGTAATATGTTTGACTTTTAACTGCCTTCTGAAATGGCCTCGCAAGCCAGTCAGTCGTATCCTATTCAGCCTGACATTCTTAGTTCTCATTACCAATATCTGGGAGCTAGTGCCAAAATTGGGAAAATTGTGCCACAGTCTAGTCAACCAACAGCCTGCCATACTCATATACATGAAATCATACCTTTTAGACAATATTCCAGACACCAACATCACCATCCTTGAGGATGCGCTATTCCAAGGACAGGGCATACATAGCAGAGGTGCTGGTCCAATGGTGTACAGTCAGAAAGGAGTTGCCCTGAGAGTACTCAAAGATTGAGTATGGACCCCATGAAAGCATCAGATTAAATATGGGTAAAGAAGCCTTTTGCTGTCTACCCCTGCCCAGGGCTGGGGAATCATTTCCTCTTCCATGTTGAATGCCATTTGGAGGAAGTACTGAGGGAGCAAGGATGCAGAATGTACAGTGGGTGAGTGACTTCAATGTACATTAACAAGAGCAGGACCACCACTGAACGAGCAGGATGAGTCCAAAAGGACATAGTTGCTAGACTGTGTCAGCGGTAGGTGGTAAAGGAACTAACAGGAAGTAGTTGACCTCATCCTCACCAATCTGCCTGCCACAGATGTATCTGTCCAAGACCATAACAATAAGAGTGACTACTGCACAATCCTAGTGGAGACAAGGTCCCATATTCACATTTAGGGTACTCTCTGTTGTAGTTGCCCATGGCAGAATATGACAAAATTGCTATTAGGGATTTCCTAGACAATCGAAGGAAATGTTAGCTGATGCAGCATTTCGTATAGCTGAAATCATTGCCTTCACAGACAGACAACAAAATGTCTCCGAGTCTTAGTAAGATGGGACTAGAATGTAAACAATAAAGCTCTGATAAGGCAATTCAGATGAAAGCAAAAACAAAGTTGCTGGAAAAGCTCAGCAGGTCTGGCAGCATCTGTGAAGGAAAAAACAGAGTTAACATTTCGAGTCCGGTGACCCTTCCTCTGATCACTATCTGATTTGAATTTCCGTTTTTTTATATGAAATAGTTTAACCTACCTGAGATGAAACTTTTTAAATAATTACAATTACATATTAAAGTAGACACATATTTGTAGAATAAAAACTTAAATTTATCAGATATTGGGGAGTTAGATTTCCGAAGGAAGTTAGCCTAGGCTGCAGACACATCCTTGAAGAAACTTTTTTCTGTTAGCAAGAAGATTAGAACAGCAAAAACGTCTAAACAAGATAACCTGATAAGAGTACCAAGAGACAAATAATGTAACAAGGTGGGGTGGGGGTGGGGTGCAGAAACAAGTTTGAAACAGGGTTACTAGGCCCTGAAGAGAATAAACAATCGTCACTTCGCAAGTTGGATAAGAACGAAGTTGTTCCTGAAATCGCCAGCTTTGTCACAAAATCATAGTATTAGGTTTAACTATGTATAACTTTATATGGAGCTGATATAACAAATATTTTAACAATTGATAGAAATTAACATCCATTTTAATCTTCTGTACTAAGATCAGCAAGGATTATAAAATTACATGACCAAATTTGAAAAGTCATGAGTAATAAGCAAGTACATGATGCAGGTTGGCAAATGTCTAGGAACGGACATAACATTCGGTGTTGGAACGTGGTCAATAATTGTATGAGCCTAAGGATAGGCAATAAGGAGTCTAGCAAACATCATGAGATGATGGGAGGACCCAAAGTGGGTGTTGAAGTTATCCATCATTGATCGTATATTCACAGGGGACGTGACAAGCAATGATGTCAATATTGCATGTAACCATTGTAATATGGTATATATAAGTATCCTGTACTTCACCGGGAAAGGTAGAGTGTCATTGACCTCCAACATCTGCTGTGATTATGAGGGCAATTGGGCCAGATTCAGAACAATCCCTGGCCTCTCCCACATGTTAAAATGGCTAATGTTACAAATAGCAATGTATTGATAATGTGAGCTAATTTACTGTTTTATGTCACTGCCTTCTCTTCAGTCACTCAGGAAAGTTATACGTTATTGTGAATAATCAATAAAGATACATACCTGTCTGATCAATTATTGGTTTACATTTTCCAGCAGATTATCTTAATGTTGCCTCCAAATTAGAAATGTTCCCATTTGAAATAACATCTCTAATAGCATCTGATACTTTAAAAATCAAGTGTAAAAAGACAGACTATGATGTTAGGCAGGCATAAATCAAGGGCTGAAGATCCTTCAAAATGTATGTCCTTGAAATTATTCCAGCTGCTGTTCTATAAAAGTATGTGCAGGTGTGGGAAGTGATTTTATTCTGTCTTTTTTTCCCTAGCAGCACAGGGCACCATGTGGGCAGTGATGGATGGCCAGTTTCAGTAATTGAATCACATGGTTTGAACTCAAGCTCTGCTGCACCAGTGTCTTGAATTGCAGTAATATCTGATTTTTATTTCAACAGACCTTAAAGATTTACAGCAGAACACAATTTATACACAGAAAATCGCCATCCCCTGCTGAGACCTGTTTTATATGATATGATTGGTTTAATGGCTTGGTTTTAATTACCTTTTCAGTATTTTAATCTTGTCCTGTTTCTATAATCCATCACACACTGTTGAACAGTAACATAGAACAGTACAACGCAGGAACAGGCCCTTTGGCCCACCATGTCTGCACCGAACATGATGCCATTCCAAATTAATCTCATCTCCTTGTGCCTTCTTCACCCATATTTGTGAAATTAATCCAAGATGTTTCTAAATTGGCCTTATTGCTTATGGTATTGTTTATTCCGACACTTCTGTTGACATCATGGGCATCTCACTTAGAAATACAAATTCAAATTCCCAATTTAATTCCTTACATGAATGGATCACTTCTATTTGTGAATTACTCAAAATAAATATCACTGCAATATGTTTTCTTTCAATGCTGTATTGTGTGGGTATGTGAATGCAGCTGTAGAGTCAACTGAGTGCCTTGTTGGCAAATGTGGAGATTTTTGGTGTTCTGTCACTTATGTAAAATACAATCATCGATTATTCATTCATTCATTCAGTATTCTGAACTTACGGATTTTTCATGCCTTTGAAGGAACAGCAGCAACTCCGGTCACCAGTGAGATATTGTCAGTCTTTCAGCCATTTTAAGAGAACTCCTCTTATTAATGAAGTCAGTTTGATCTCCTTGGATCCCTTTTGCCATGTTTGTTTTTAATGAGGTTTTATGCTCATTTATGGGAAAGCTGCCAGACTTGGGGAACTAAATAGTTTATGTTCATACAAGTTTCAGGAAGAATATGGTAGATTTGTAGATCTTGCTGTCTCAATTTTCCCCATGAGTTCATTTGTGCCTCACAAGTGAATATCAGCAAAGTAAAGGCAACATCCAGGTAAAATTGGTTTCTCTTTCGAGTTACTAATGCTGAAAGGTTGCTGAACTGAATCTCGATCTGTATTTTCAGTTCTGCGCTGCTTTCCTGTCAATCATTCAGCTACCTTGTCACTGGCCGAGTATTCTGCACTAAAACTGAAAGTAAAGCTTAGTTATAAATTTCCTCTGTGAAAAGTGGTGGTCGAGTGACTGGGGAAATCTGTGTTAAAGGAGACAAAGTACTGATGGGCTTATTTGTCATTATTACCTTTTCTGTCATGTTGAGGCAAAGTAGAATAACATAAACTTGTTACCTGTTTCAAATATGTTTAAGGACTAGGAAGCATTGCACAACCTTTTTAATGCATTTTATGAATCAGATGAGTGAGATAATAAACAGCCCCATTGTATACAATACATATGAAATATTAAACTGTATTATACACATCATGTCCCACCATTCACGATTCCCCCCAGTTTCAATGAACCCTTTTGCTGCTGCATATACAATAAGTATTTCCAAAAAGTGCCCTTACATTACAGTAAAAATCCAACACTTGAGGAAAAGATGAATTAGGATGGCTCAAATTTGTGGCTGTTCATAGCAATTTTGTCAGAGTGCATTTCTGTAGCATTCCGAGTCCGAACAAGCATGATATCTTAGCCTCAATTTTTGTTATTCTGCACTATAAAGCAAAATTATGACCATCAAATTGGATGAATGAGAAATACTTTTATTGGCCAAGGGCAAATGAATTTGGAGGAATGTACTAGGCAGAAAAACTTAAATACTGAATCCGGAGCTCAATAGAGACAAAATGAAGGACAGATAACCAATCCCTCCTCAAGATGGGCCATTTAAATGCATTTTTAATTTTATTTCATGCATGTCAGGTTTTCTGGGGCTTGAAAACCCCGGCAGATAGAAAAATGCAGGAAGAACCAAATCCATGAGGAAAATGCATTTACAGCATTACTTTCAAGTCTGTTGGAGGAGAAATGTTTCCTGAGAGCCCAAAAATCTGACTCCAGCAGTCACAGTCCACAGTGTCCAACTCCATCCTCTTTCTATTATCTTGTACTTACCTATCATCTGCTCCTAGCTGCTTTTGTTGGCCGTTGGGAACCCAGTCTGTCCACCCTTTGGTTGAGAAGCCTATTGAGAAAATGTAAGATTTTCAGCAGTTAATTCCAAAAACCAAACACTGCATTTAGAGGCCTTTGTTCAAAAATCCTGACAACTGCCTTGGATTTTATTTTTGAAGAATGAGTTATTTTTAACCATTTTTGTGGTCCACTTATATTGTACTTAACTTTCACTTAAAGCTCATAGAGTTTTGACTTTTTCTCATTATTAGTAGTTCTGATGCAAATTGATATGTTTCCATACATTCTCCTCCACAAACAATGCCATTCCATTCCCTGATTTAGATTCACCACTTATTTCAGTCTGTTTCTTTTGGCACATGTTAAATTTGTTATTTCTTTTTTAACCCTGGTGTTACGTTTATTAGTGCCAAGTTGAACTTAGTATTGGTTCCTAGACACCTTCTGTTTTGTCATTCTGGGAGATGTAATGAAATCTCAGTCACCATTTTGATTTAGACTCCTACCACAAAAGATAAACAATTGATTCTGAAGCATCTGCTGTGCTTTTCCACAACTAATAACTGGAGAGCTAACAGTGGCACCTCCAGTGCTCCCTCCATACTGTCCCCCTCATCCCCATCTTTCCCCAGAGACTTTGTTTCTCCACCAGCGTAGAAGTAAAATCATCCAAAAATAGCATGAAGTAAGGAATCTTTGGAATTCTCCGCTCTCATGAGTTATAGGTGCTCCATTATTGTCTATCTCAGCCTTAAATATATTCAAATGCTTGGTCTCCAGGAATCAGGGCATCTAGGGAGTGGGTAAGAAAATGGAGTTATAGCCTAAGATCAGATTTAGTTTGCAGCAGGCTTCACAGGGCATTAGTGTCCTCTCAGCCCATCCTTTGAGAAAGTTTGCAAAGTTTAAAGATGATATAAAAGCAATTTGCTACAGTTTTCATCTTGAGGGGCCCAGGTTTTATGGTTGGGAAAATTGTCTGTAAGATCGTTAGATTTCTCGCCATCTATTCCCAGACCTGTATGACTTGGATTAGTATGTAGTAATAGTAAATCAAGTCGTTGTTTGCTGCTTGTTTTTCTTTGAGGGACTAAGTCAGCAAACAGGATTGGAGGGTATTGACATTTATAGAGGTATACTTCATGAACCCTTCAAAGCTGTTGCATGGTTACAGATTCATTTAATTATTTCCTACTTGAATAGACCTCTCCGATATAAGGACCATTTGCTTCCAAAATTGTGTTGTTCTGATGCATTGTAGAGAACATAGCTCTGGCTCCATTTCAACCCTGCCAGCTTTTTGTTTAAAATCTGTTTTTCCACACCATCCAACCTCAACTTTGACCATATGTATGATGAGTTGATGGATTTCCTTGTCATGAAGCTAAAGATCAGCGTTTGCATTAATTTTTTCTCACTCTTACTAATGTTTCCTCTTCCTTTATCTCTATCCATTTCTCTTTATATTTGTAGATTACCTAATATTTTTAAATTTAGTCACTATAACAGTAATGCAGTTCATAAGGCAATAAGATGGAAAATTAAAGTTGTATTAAGCAGAATATTAGGTAATTTATGTTTTACAAGAATGTGTGTTGTCATAGTGATTAACATATATAATATATGGCTGTTCTGATCCTAGCTGTTGTTATTACTGGGCAAGTCAGATCCCAGACCTGAAGCTAGCTTGCTAAGAACTAGTTTTTTTTTTAAATTTAATGAGGTGTTCTGTCACCACAACATCAGCATGAAATGTTGCATATCCAGTTTTAAGAATGAAAGAATTTATTTTCCAAAGTAAAAGAAGATAGAATAGAATAAACCAGTCATAGAATAGAATAAATGTTACATAACATACAATTTTATATATTTCAAAATACAGTAAAATTGCAATCCCCTCTGTCCTAATACCTTTACTTTATAGTACTCAAACACCAGAGAATATTTACTTCTCTGTCATATCTGTAGGTTAAACTTACTTGTTTCTTTCAATCCCCAGTCTTGAGAATTTGGTAGCCTTTTTTTTCAATTAGTCTCACAACTGAGCTTAGAGTTTTTCAGCTTCCAGTAACTCTTCAGGGTTTTGGCTAAACATTTCTGGTCTGCTCTTTTCAACTAATATCCTTGCCCTGAGGTAACCCGTTTACTAAATTTTCTGAAACCAACTCTGCTCTCGAGGAGAAACTGTTTCATACATCTAACTTCAATTAGTTCTGCAAACTGACAAACAAAAGCTCCTTCGAAACAGCAAGTAAGCTAATGTTCCTTAACGTTTACTGTGTCCACTCAAAACTCTCCCAATGTAAGCAAATTCTCATCATTGCCCCAGGGACCTCTCCATCATTACTAATTTTTTAAAAAATCATCACCTCCAGGATAACTGACAAGTTCATCATTAAACCCCTCGTACACACAGACCAAAACTTGTATGCTATTCGTCCTAAATCCAAGCTCTAAAATAAATTAGATTAAAATCTATATGAATCTCACACCTTGCATCACAGCTAGTTAACCTACCAACTGTCCATTGGATTATGTTCATTGTAAAAATATTGATCTTAACATTTATTCAAATTGTCTTTTTCATTGTTTGCGAGGTGATGGTTGTTGGCTGTGTACAAACTGACTGTTTTTCCTACATTTTACCTGAGTGAACTTCAGACAAAGAAGTGCATCACTTAAATGTACTTTGGGATGCCTAGAGGTTGGGAAAGTTATTATTTCGTGATTAAAACATAATGTACAGTAGGCCAACCACTGACATTTTTGAGGAAAGGGTAGCCCTTTCAATGCACCAAGCTCATCCATCCATCCACAGAAACTCACTTTCACAGCATTTAATATTAAACTAAAATTATACAATTTATTAGATTTGTAACTCGAGGCGGTCTACCTGGTTGAGGAATTTGACATGTGGAAAAGAGACCTGTTGAAAGATACCCCCTGCCCCTCAAACCTGATCCCCACAATTCCCAAAATGCAAAACCTTCCCAACGTTACTTACAAATTGGTTGGAACGCTGCGTCGTCTTGGAATTCTGGATCCTGTCATTTTCACAACAATAACCACCACCTCTAAATGCTACTGACTACAAAAAAAATATATCTCTAGTTGAAGAGTGTATTGAATTTTTTCCATTGTGGCACTTAAGAGATTTTTCATATTAGTTTGAGTATTCCTCATTTGTGCTACAATGGCACATGATTTGCAGGAAAAGTGCATTTAAATCATGAAATGAATATGATATTTAACCTGAAACATAGTTGTCTCTGCCTCCTTCATTTTTTTAAAACCTGTTTTCCAGAATATGCAGAAAATATTGGCGATGGGAAGAATGACGAGTTTAAAGAAAGTGAACAGAAAAGAATCTTGGCTCTACTTGAAAATTTCTAAGAACACAGTATCGTTAGTCTGTAAATGTTGGATAAGTCTTGAGAAATACAATAACGAACTTGCAGTCTAAGGTGGGCCTACAAAATCTTCACTGAATTTTATTGGACTGGGAACACAACAGTGAAGTTGATTTTAATATACCGTGCAACATGTTTGAAGAATGTGCTTCCTTCACAGTAAAAAAAACTACCATACTGATCGAGCACCACAACATTCAATCAACTAAAACTTGCCACTCCTACAGCAGAGATCTTTACAAATTCTATTCAAAAAGTCTGCTTTAATGATTTCCTGTCAAAACCAAACTTATTTTTTCTTAGCGTTAATATTGCATAATGTGTTACATGACACGTAATCTGTAGAAACAAAGTAGTTGATATTTTGTACTCAAACCGGTGCACTATTTGACTAAGATGTCTGACTTGCATTTTTCTGAAGAAAATGGATTTGTTTTGATATAAATATACCTGTTACAAACTGTCCACCTTGAATATATGTAAAATTGAACCATATTCTGAAGACGGCAGTTCCATTTGGTGTTTCAGTGAAATACATATGTGAGTGCAAATGTTGCTTTCCATCTTGTATGCTAGATGTACTTTTTATAAAAGCACTTTGTTTCTGCTTTTTGTCTATCATCAGAAATGGAGGTGTATATATGTTTTAACCTATGGTTTGAATGACATTTCCATGAAATTTGACATTTCCCAACCAGAAAAAAAAAGATATTTACACCAGTCAGCAGTTGAAAAGAGAAAATTTCCAGGATCTTCACACAAAAGCTTTTAGCCTTTTTTGGCTTGTTTGCAAATGCTGATTAACTAAGAGATAAGTCTTTCATTTTCATTTTTTTTTTAAATTTCATCATTCACAGTGTTTATCTTTATTTCCAGCAACATTTGTAATGATTTGTAGAATTCAGTCGCTGAATAGTTAACTTCACTGGATACCAATAGAAAGATACAAGTTGACGTTATTTCTTTAACAGTGACTAAGGTGCAGAGAAAAACAGAAAATTGGTCTACACAAAGAAAAATAGTTGTTTATTTTTAAATGAAGAAGTTGTTTATTTCCTTGCTGGACTAATTCAGGTTTCTACATTAACTACAGACTAAATCCTCTACCTGTGATGTATTGCTTACAGTAAGTTTTGAGTAATTGTTAACCTTAAAGGGACTTTAGAGGCACCCTAATTGTGATAAATGCTGAAATGCATTTCATTGCTGTTTAATTAACGGTAGAACTTCCTTTAAAACAAAAGCTTGTAGAACTGCATTTGTACAAATAAAAGTATTTGAAACTCTAGCCATCGGTATTTTTTTTATGCTGAGACAGTTTACTATGAATGAGAAAAATTAAGAATTTTGTGCGTGGTGGAGGAAGATTTAAATGAGATTGAATATATTGAATGCATGTGACAATAAAGGATAAAATACAGTGAAAAGTATGTGCCGTCACTCGTACATAAGCGCCATTCACAGAAGAAGATGAGAAAAGATAACTTAAAGAGAGTCCAACTTTTGTCTTGTCCACTGCTACGGCACACTGCTGCCAGAGTCCCACTTCAGGCTTCCTAGCCCACTCCATGCTGCAGAGAGTGTCCCACTCCGGGCTACACCAGCCCACTCCATGCTGCAGAGTGTGTCCCACTCCAGGCCTCCCATCCCATGCCTTATCACTGAGAGTCCCAGTCCAAGCTACGTGGCCAACCAACCATCTCTGCAGCTACACTGCCTCTGAAAATGCAGCCGCCACTCTGGAGCCAATCAAAGCTGCCTCCTGCCTAAGAGTTCTTTTTATTGGGAAAGAATCTGTGTAATAAACGAATAATTTTAATCATGATTGTAAGGACAGTATTTTTTCTAAACTGAAATGAGTTTTTTTTTAAAACAAATAACCTGACCCCCATGTTAAGTTATTGAGGTTTGAGTTGGAGCTGAAGGGGTATACTGATGCAGCTCTAGTTGGCAACAAGAAGTTGATTGGTCTATGGCCTAGTGACCAATTATCGATGACACACACATTTTGCTCGCCAGTAAGTGTATGTGTTTGGTTCTCTGGTAACTGAAAAGCTTGTGGCTGAGAACAAATTATAGAGAACAGTGTTCAGTTCTTCCTCAACTCAGGAGCAGTCTCCCTATTTTCTGAAGTGAAAACTCAATAAATGTGAAGTAAACCAGTTTATCTTTCCTGGAACAGTTGTTGTAAGCTGTGATTTCTGACTAATAAGTCAGATATCTTTTATCAGTGAACCAGCCACCTGATGTATCTTACCAAACCATGGAAACTCCCAAAGAAAAATGGCTACAAAGCATTGTGCTGCTCAGCAGAAGAATCATCAGGATCATCTCAGCCTTAGAACCTGGTACAAAGGCTACTCAACTTTCTTTTAAGCCTTTTCCCCTCTGCCATAGCTTATTTTTATCCCATTTATTTGTCTGTGTGTAAAATGAGTTAATAAGGAGATTCGAGTTTTAATTAGTGGTGTTACATGCTGAAGGTTTATAACTAGCTGAAGGTTTATAACTATTTGTAGCTAAAATCTAATTACTTCTAATAAATTGTGATTCTTGTTCTAAGCAGCAACCTGCGCCTTGCTTTCTGTAGCCTGGGTGTTAAAATCGGGTAAATTGGGGAACTTTGTGTACTTTTTAAAATCTTTAACTTCTGCGATGGATTCTGGGAAGAGCAGAGCTTGATTTCCAATTCACTACCCTAATGAGATGTAACATGATTTACAAATATTTTATTACTGAGAGTTATGAATTAAAGGTATGTAACAGTTCTTTCAGCACCTCTTTGAAAGAAGATAAAACAGAAATAGATTCCAAAAAAAAGTTGCCAGAAGGACTGAAAGTCAAAAAGAAGTTTGTAAAGCTTTTGAGACAGACTGCAACAAAGCCGAGGTTACGTGATTAACTGAATGTAAATAAAACTGGTAAGTTGACACCGCTAATAGTTAAAATATAGTAACAGCTAATGTGTAGAGAAATAAAATAGTTGCAAGTTTCTTTAAAATGAGAACGCCATCAAAGATGGCAGATAATGACCATATTGGTATATGAAGACCACTTCCAAACAAGATGAGCATCCAAAAGGAAAGTAGCATGACAGCAGAGGTTTATGTTTTATATTCTTGTTTCAGAGAAATAGTTGAATGCTAACTGTAATATACATATAATATATGTTATATTCGACATAAACTGAAAAGTTAACTTGACTAGACCACAGTGCAATCTTGTTGTAGGCAGTATAATACTGCCATTAATCTATCTTCTGGCTAAGAGTTAAATATTGTGTTACGTTTGAGAGCTAGGTGCTTGTTTTATTTTTCCATGTTCAATCTTATTAATCGTTAAAATCCATTTTCAAATGCATTAGTTCACACATCCCTGATTTCATTTAGAATGACACCAATAAAATTGCATGCTCTTAACACAGTCTGTATTTTGTTTTAGCTTGGGTAACTTAGTACTGATGTCCAACATTTCTGTATTAAGTCACTGCTAACAGTATAAGAAAGAATGGACATCTGTACTACCTGGATTGCATTAAAGTTGCTTACTTCACTCATGAATCTACTATTCTTGCAGAATACCATTCAGTGTAATATTCTGTCTTACTTGCATTTTTGCTAGCCTTCCAACATTGCACCTTGTTGGCACAAATGGCTGAATTCTCCCAGCCCCTGAATGAAATGGGCTGTGCCAAGACAGTTGGAAAAGTATGGCAAGATCAGAAAAATTAAGATTCTCCAAGTTGAGAAAAAGACGATTTATTTTCCATCTACAGTTTCAATACTGCTCACTAGTGCGATTCTTGTTTCAATGAGGGGCCTAGTTTCATGCATTAACATCTCATTAATACATGTTTTCACCTCATATACGCTGTTTGCTGTTTGGTCCTTCTGTTAAGACAAGGATTCTCTCATGGTCAGTAAGGCAATGAATGTCAGGCACCCCACCACTCCCTTTTCCCTATTGTCGGCTGCCTTCTCCCAGGGAATGAGTAGGCAGCACAAAGGGCAACGCAGGGATAACAGTCTTTGAGTTGGGGTAGATGAGAAGAATTGAGGGAAGACTCAATTGTGAGAGTGGTAGATCATGAGCTTTGGTGGGAGATAAGTGTAGCAGATAGTTGGTGAGAGTGATGTAGACAAGAGATGACAGCACTTAACATTGCAGAGTGCAGAAGTTCATTAACCTTCTTGTGGCATTGTGCATTCCTCTGAACTGTGGACATCACACTGACACTGGTCAGTGAACAAGGTTGGCACAGCCTGGTGACATGGTCTCTGCTGGCAATCCTGAGGAAAGTGGAAGGCCCTCCTCTTTCACACTCCACCCAACAGGCCCTCTAGGTTCCTGTCAACAAATCAAAGTGCCAACTTACTTTTATTCAACATCACCAGGGAATTCTTTCCACATTGCAACTCTGAAGAACTATTTGTGGCTGGCACCAATTAGTTAGGTGTGCAGCTGAAGTTTAAATATGACACCAAAGAGCAATTTCTGGTGGGTTCCAGCAGCAGTGAGCACTTTCAGCGCTGGCACCACACGATGCTGCTTTGGAGGTGTGGTGCAAGCATAATAAGGCAGGCAGTTCTGAGGAAGGGTCACCAGACTGAAACATTAACTCAGATTTTCTTCTTCACAGATGCTGCCAGACCTGCTGAGTTTTTCCAGCAACTTCTGTTTTTGTTGCAGAGAATACGCTTTGACTTCCACAAGCTCACAGAGAGGAGCCCTCCACGAAACTCCCCTAAATTAAGATTTGGCTGATTTTTGTTTTAAAAAAAAATTCATCCCATAATGCTTTTTTTAAAATCAGATAAGTGTCCTTTCCAAAGGGTTGAGATCATTTATATAAAATTTGGAGGGGTTGCGGGGGGAGGGGAGAGACAGCATAAAGAATACATTTGATGCAAAACATTTACTCCTGCACCACATATTTATTGTACTCTTGATAATGTTTTTTTTAAATCGTATATTCAGTAATTAATTAAATTTTACTTGTTACTTGCATTTAACTTAGTCCTCACCAATCTACCTGTCAGAGATGCATTTGTCCCTGACAATATTAATTGATAGGACTACTGGATCGTCCTGATGGAAATGAAGACTTTTTTCTGGTGCAGAGATCTTCCATCATGTTGTGCAGCACTACCATGAGGCTTAATAAGATAGATTCAGAGCAGAGCTAACAGCTGAAACTTGAGCATTTATGAAGCATTGTGGGCCGAGAACAGTAGAATTGTATTCAACTAAAATCTGTAACCTCTGGCCAGGCACATCCCTCATTTTACAATCTGGTGTCTAGCAAGGTGACTAACATTCGTTCAATGAGTAGCGCAGGAGAGCATTACAGGAGCAACTTAAAATACACTGAAAAACACAATGCCAACCTAGTAAAGCTACAATATGGTATTACCTTTCTTTTAAAACAACAGAAAGCACGGGATAGAGCCTATCAACCTTGGAACCAGTGGATCTGATAAATTGTCTGCCATCATGATGTTGCGTGTAATTGTGACTGGTGAGAGATAAGTAAAGAACTAATGGGAGGAAGACAAGGCTCCACACATGATCTCACCTTCAATGACAGGGAACCCTCAGAATATCAGTGTAAAAGACAAGGCTGAAGCTTTCACTCCCATTTTCAGGCAGAAATGCCGAGTGGATGATTCACCTCCTGAGGTCTGCAACATTACAGATGCCAGTCTTCAACTAATTTGTTTCACAAGATATAGTTCTGCATAGTGGATATGGCAAAGGCTTTGGGCATCAACATTTATTTGCATAATTTCATAGGATGTGGGCATTACTGGCAGGGCCAGCAGCAGTTGCCCATCTTTATTTGCCATTGAGAAGATGGTAGTGAGTTGCCTTCACGAACAGTTACAATCTATCTGATGTAGGTGCACCAACATTGATGTTATTGTCTTTGCATAAAGATCCTGGAACTCTATTCCTGACAGCGCTCTGGATACACCCACACTACATGGACTGCAGTATTTCCTCAAGGGCATTTAAGATAGACAATAAATGTTAGCTTTGCCAGTAATGTTCATATCCCATCAAGAGTAAAAAAAAAAGTGCTGTTTCAGTTTCAGTGGTTGTGTTGTTCTGGTTACATCATAACCATTTGTAACACATGATTTTTTTTGTACTTTGTGTTTGCACTAACCCTCTTGAGAGATATAAGTTACATAGAACAGTACAACAGAGGAACAGGCCCTTCAGCCGATGATGTTATGCAGCACATTATGCCAAATGAAACTAATCCCTTCTGCCTGCCTTTAGTCCATATCCCTCCATTCCTTGCATATTCATGTGCTTATCTAAAAGTCCCTTAAATGGCCTTATCATATTTGCCTCCACCAGCACCCCTGGCAGTGCCTTCCAAACTCTTACCATTCTCTGTGTTAAAAAAAAAACTTGCCCCTCATGTGTCCTTTGAACTTTACCCCTTAACTTAAATGCATGCCCCCTTGTAGTAGACCTTTCAACTCTAGGAAAAATATTCTGACTGTCAATCCTATCTATGCATCTCATAATGCTATAGACTTCTTTCAAGTCTCCTCTCAGCCTCCACCAGTCAAGAGAAAACAGCCCAAGTTTTTCTCACCTCTCCTTATAGCTCACACGTGGAGAATAATTCACTTTTTCCACACAACAACCATAAAAACACTTTGTGAAGCCTATCCTGAGACTATTTGTTAGATATAAGTTGTTGGCAATTTGGTGTAACAAAATTATTCACCAAAGATAATGCCGAGGTTGCCTAAAGCTGCTCCTGTTCAGATAGAGACAACAAGGTGCAGGGCTGGATGAACACAGCAGGCCAAGCAGCATCATAGGAGCAGAGAGGCTGATGTTTCGGGCCTAGACCCTTCATCAGAAAAGGGGGAGGGGAAGGGGGTTTTGAAATAAATAGGGAGAGAGTGGGAGGCGGATAGAAGAGGGATAGAGGAGAGGATAGGTGGAGAGGAAACAAACAGGTCGAAGAGGCGGGGATGGAGCCAGTAAAGGTGAGTGTAGGTAGGGAGTTAGGAAGGGGATAGGTCAGTCCAGGGAGGACGGACAGGTCAAGGGGGCGGGATGAGGGAACCCTGCAGCCCAATGGTATCAATGTGGCTTTCACAAGTTTCAAAATCTCCCCTCGCCCTACCGCATCCCAAAACCAGTCCAGCTCGTCCCTGCCTCCCTAACCTGTTCTTCCTCCCACCTATCCCCTCCTCCCACCTCAAGCCGCACCTCCATCTCCTACCGACCAACCTCATCCCACCCCCTTGACCTGTCCGTCCTCCCTGGGCTGACCTATCCCCTTCCTAACTCCCCACCTACACTCACCTTTACTGGCTCCATCCCCGCCTCTTCGACCTGTTTGTTTCCTCTCTACCTATCCTCTCCTCTATCCCTCTTCTATCCGCCTCCCACTCTCTCCCTATTTATTCCAAAGCCCCCTTCCCCTCCCCCTTTTCTGATGAAGGGTCTAGGCCCGAAACGTCAGCCTCTCTGCTCCTATGATGCTGCTTGGCCTGCTGTGTTCATCCAGCCCTGCACCTTGTTGTCTCGGAGTCTCCAGCATCTGCAGTTCCTACTAACCCTGTTCAGATAGAAGTGGTTTAATTTTGAATTCCAGCTACTTGACTTGAGTTATATTTTCCCCATAGATGGAGACAGCTCTGATTGCAGGCTGTGGCCTGATCTTCATGTGGTGATTGGTTATAGCCTGCATTGTAATAGAAACTCAGTGAGCTGCACAGGCCCATGGCAGGTAAGACTGTCTGAAATATCAGAACACTGTCATGGTAAATTTGCACTAAACTTAAAGTCATCTGGCAGGGTACAGTGCATTACAATAAAAGTTCAGATGGGCTTTCTGTACTTTGCATTGCTACCTTACCGCTTGGATGACCACTGACACTTCGTATCTTGACAGCATTTCCTGAATCAAGCAGAGTGCACAGATGACACTAATCTCATTCTTACGGTCATTAAAAATGAACAAAGCTTTGCAGTGCTACTGTGATAACATTTTCGACTATCCAATTGGCCAATGAAGTGATTTGCAAATTAGAGGTTGAAAAAAATGTAAACTTGTCTTTACTGAGCATGTTGCACTATGGATGAGACGCAAAGGGACTTCTCTGAAATGTCAAATTAAAGTGGTAATGAAACTGTCTGATTGTATTTGGGATCTGGCCAGTGGGATGCATACACAATATGTGCACGTTTTGTTTTTCTTTCATCATTAAATAGTTTGTTGATGTGAAATGGGTACAATTCTAACTCCCCAGTAAGAATATTGGACCAGGTTTTACCTTCAAAGTAACTGGGCTTTCACTATGGTTTATGCATGTGGTACAGCAATTTCGAGCTGATGTGTGGCTAAACACAAATCAAAATTTGTGCTGCTTCAGTGCAGCTTCCTAGAAATAGTAAGAGCTTCTCTAGCTTTTTAAAAAGGATAAGTGTAAGTAAAGTAAGCATTGGTCCTCTAGAAAGAAAGTCTTTGGAGTTAAAGGAAATAGGGAAAAGACAGATGAGTAACACAGAAATTTTCATTGTAGAGGACAAAGCTAACACTGCAGAAATGATTATGATTCAGAATGTGAAAGGGAACAAGAAGCTTTAAACAATGACAATCACCAGGGAAAGGGAGTTGAGAAAATTGTTAGAACTAAGATCTGACAAGCCCCCTTGTTGTGATGGACTTCAAGCGAGGTGTGAGAATAAGAGGGCTGCTGAGATAGTTGATGTGTTGATTTAATTTTTCCAAAGTTCTCAAGATTCGGAAAGATCCCATCAGCTCAAAATATAGTTAATGTGACTCCTGTATTCAAGAAAGGAGGAAGACTGTAAACAGGAAACTACAAGCGGATTATCCTAACAGCCGTAATGGGGAAGATGCTAGAGTCTGTTATTAAGGAAATTACAGCAGGGCACTTAGAAAATATCAATGCAATCAAATAGAGCCAACATGGAAAAGGGAAATTATGATTGACTAATTTATTAGGATTATTTGAGTAAGTGTCAAGCAATGTATTAAAAAAGGAATCAATGAATGTCCTGTACTAAGATTTACAGAAGGCATTTGAGAAGGTGTCACATCAAAGGATTATACAAACAACAAGATCCTTCAGACTGCCAATATGTTACAAAAGGTGTGTCACAGGGATCCAGTGTTTGGAGCTCAATTATTTACAATCTTCATAAATGACTTGGATGAAGGGACTGGACAAATGGTTTCCAAATTTGCTGATGTTACAAAAATAGGTAGGATAGTGGTGAAGGGATCTGCAAAGGGATACAAACAGATTAAGTAAGCAGGCAAAAAAATTTGGCAGATGGAGTAAAGTGTAGGAAAATGAGAACTTGTCCAATTTGGCAGAAAGAATAGACAAGTAACATATTATCTAAATTGAACCAAACTGCAAAACTCTGGGGTACAGATGGAGTTAAGTGTGCTGGTACATTAATTACAAGAAGTTAATAAGTAGATGCTGCAAGTGGTTAGGAAAGCAAGTGGGTTTGAAAGGGGAATGGTATATAAAGGTGAGGATATTTTGCTGCAGTTGTATAGAGCACTGATGAGATCTGGATAACATGTACAGTTTTGGATTCCTTATTTAAGAAAATCTGTATATGTGTAAAATGCAGCTCATAGAATGTTTACATGATTGATAACCAGTATGAGGAAGTTGCATTATGTGGTAAAGTTGGACAGGTTTAGTCTGTATCCATTTGAGTTTAAAAGGCCAAGAGGTGATTTTATTGAAATATATAAAATAGTGAGAGATTTGACAGGATGGATACTAAAAACATGTTTTCCCTTAGGAGAGACTAGAATTAGGGAACACAGTGTAAAAATATGGGGTCTTGGATGAAGGGACTGGACATATGGTTTCCAAATTTTCCAAAAATGAACATTAAAAAGATGGAGATGAGGTTTTTCACTGAAACTTGTGAGTCTTCAGAACGCTCATCCCCAGAGTGTGAATGAGGTTGATTTGATTGAATACTTTTAATGCAGAGCTACATAGATTCTTGACTAGCAAGTAAGTAAAATGTTATCGGGAGTATGTTGGGATGTGGATTTGAGGCCATAATGCGATAAATGGCAGAGCAGGTTAAAGGAAATAAATGGCCTACCCTTGCTCCTACTTTGTATGTTCACCGTTAACTTTGTGAAACTGGCACTTCAATGTCTCCTACACCATTGAAATCCATGGAATGATGTTAAATTGTTGTATACACATGGGAGATACAAACTGAACTCACAAAAAGTGACTTGAGTCAATTCTAAGCACTCTTTTATAGGTGTGATTTGTTAATTATTGCCAATCAACCACTCCAGCATTGTAAATTAACTATTGCAAGATTGAAGTCTCCTTTTTCTTTCAATTTTTAATTGTTTGAGATTTTAAAAATATAAAACATTAAATTAAAATTGATTTTTAAGAAAAACTATTCTGCCTTTGCTCTTTCTCTTCATCCACTCTTCTTTCATTCTATTTATTTCTCTTTCTGAGTTTGACTTGATGTTGAATTCATACATTCTAACTTGCACTTGCTGCACATTTCTAGTGCCTGTACTAAACTGTCAAATTTGAGACGCAAGGTTGACTAATTATTTTACAATCATGGTATTATTTGCCTGAGATCTTTGTTTCACTGTTTAGGGAATTGGGCAGAAATTAAGATTTTTTAGAATTTGTTTAGTAATTAATTTTTCACTAAATTGGGTAATTAATGTAAAAGAATGTAGGTGGCCTCTCAAATGAAAAGGAATCAGTGATCCAAATTGTATTGCCTCATTCCCTACTTTATTCTACTAAAGAAAAGTTACTTTACATAGTGTTTACAGCATTCTCTATGAACAATAATGGCTAATGGCATGATAATTTTTGTTTAACAGAGATCTGAACAAGACAATTGTGCACATAAAATATTCAGGTTATCAGTAACTGATTGTAAGAGCTTTTAAAATGAAAATGGAATTGTATCTTGTATTTCATTAAACTTATCATTACTGACTACAACTGGACCAAAAGGCATTTTGTTTTGTACTCACATTGACCAGTTTCCCTTTTTACTTGCTCTTTCTCTTGAAGATACTCACCAGTATTGTAAAGTCTGAAAGAGCTTACAAGTGCAAGGATTGAACAGCATATATTTCAGGACTCAAATCCTCCACCACAACAACCTGTGAAATGATATTCCCATTGCTCAGCTACCAAACTGTTTGTTTCTCTCTTCACATCCTGCATTTACTAATATTTCCTTTCATCTATAAAAGAAGAACATTTTTTTTCCATCTCAATACTGAAGACAGTCCTGGAACTGCTCCCTCAAAAAATACTGAGAATATGTCTCTTCACATTTCCCCTCACAACAAATATTGTCTGCACATTTCCTTATCACTGGCACAGCTGAAAACATGACTATTTTTAAAAGAAATACTTAGTAACAGATCAGAAAATGGAGTTTAAGAAGTTGAAAATTCACGTTTCCCATTTGGTGTCGTCCCCTGTTCATATTTTTTTACCTTCCTTCCAAATGCCATTATTTCCTCTTGCATTTGTGTCTGATATCACTGCCAATGAATGAATCATTTCACAGATTGTAAATCATTTCAGGGTGCGTGGAGGTGGTGCGAAGGGACCGGTATAATGATAAGTCCTGTATCCCTATTATCAACTGTACCTTGACTGAAATAAAATCTAAGTCCCAATCCAACTGTAGAACAAAAGAAAATGATCATTTGATCAAAAAAAAATCACTTTGTAGGCTTATCCTTTGTGATGTTAGGATATATATACATATTACCATTTTTGGAATTTGCATTTCAAATAGAGACAGATGTTGGTTACTACTGTGAAGGATTTTCTTTAAAGAGCAAACAAGAATAGAGGGTCTTTCTGGAACAGTGACCTTAATCCAAAATTTGTCAGAAAGCAGGTAATTACAACCCCTTGTGGTCTTAAGGAGAAGGTGTTTGTACTGTTTTGTTTAAAGCTGGTGGGGTAAACACTTAAGATGATTAGCTTTGTTTCTCAATTTGGAAGAGCCTAGGATTGAGCAAGTTAAATTCAGTTCAGAAAGCAATAAAGTTTGAAGTCAGAAGCGAGATAGGTTTGTCTCCTGGAAGGATTTCAGGGCAGTTCAGGAAACCAGTCACCTCAGTAGATGGGTTTAGTTTGTGAAGCTTTCAAGCTGGGAGAGTTTGATAAGAAATCTGCAAGCTATTAGAACTGAGAAAATTAGACTTGCAGATTTGTGAAAAGTTAATGTCATCAGACTTGAAAAAGATTCATTGGATTTTCTCCACAGACCTGGCCATGAAATTGTAAGGCTCACTTGATAGGGGTGCAGTTACTCTAGACTTGAGTTCCTGTAATGGATAGAATGTTGAAAACATGTTGAAACATTGTCTTGTGCTTTTTGAGATCTTGATAATTGTGTACTATAACTAGTTTTTTTTTTCAATCTTTTTTTCTACATTTCTACACAGTTATTAAATAAAATCTGCAGCCTCATGAATATGTTTCAGTGACTGACCTGTTAATTATTAAAGAAGAAAAGATGCAACAAGTCAGGTTTCTTTCTGGCATCTGACTTGTGTAGTAGTACCATCAGCTGAGACCATAACACTTGAAAAGACAACACAAAGTATTTAAAGAATGTACAAACAATTACTTGTTAGTATCATACTACACATTTGATGAGATAAAAGTGAAAATTGCTGGAAAATCTCAGCAGGTCAGGCAGCATCGGTGGAGAGACAGCAGAGTTAAAGCTTTGGATCCAGTTACCCTTCAGAACATTTGAAGACATTGTTTTCTATGCATGTACATTTCTAAGCATGTTCCTTAATTAGATGCTTTACCTACGCAATGTACAAGTTATGAATTTGTTACAGTAAGGGTACCTGTGTGCAGAGCAAGAATTTCAACTTAACACAGAGAGAAAATGTCACCATGTGCCTGTGGTGTTATTAAGTAAGTGTTAGGTTGTCAGATTGTATTAGTAACATGCTGTACTGACACTCCATCATTACATCACAGAAAGATGCCATTTGGCCCATTAAGTCTAGACTAATTCTTTACAGATCAATTCAGTCAACCCTATTCCTTAGTTTATCCACATGGCCCTACTGGATTACTTCTTTCAAGTGTCCATTCAGTTTTCTTTTGTAATCATTAACCCTGTCAGTTTCCACCACTGTTCCTCTCACTGAATGAGAGTTCTTCACATTCCGTCAAAATCTGTGTCCCTGTGTCTTTGTACAGTCGGGTAATGAGAAGAGCTTTTCTTTGTCTAACTTATCTAAACCTATCATCATCATGAGGCAGTCAGAGTAATGGGAACATTAAATCTAGGATATGAGAATTATAGTAACTTTCAGTACAGAAGGAAGCCTTTAAACCACATCCAATACTTAATCATGTCTGGTAGTGACCATTGTTGATCTAAAATTAATCAATGGAAAAGGTTTAATGAAGATTATTAGACATTTCACAAATATCTTTCAAATCAATGGGACAAAAATAGGAAACTCTATTTAAGAGTTTTAAGGAACAGGAACAGACCTTTATTCCTAAATTGCCCATCTCCCTTTTCAATGATTTGAAGCCCATCTTAAATATGTCCTTAGAAATCATCTAATTTCTTCCTTCCTGAAACTAAGTTTCCTTTTGAATGCATACTGGTCAAAATGAATGAGAGCGTAAGGTTTAATTCTTCAACTAATTTACATAATCTCCCAAAAGAAAATATGATGTGAGGTTGATATGCAGTGTGAAACATGAGGCAACGTTTTAGAAGAGCCTTGTCTGTCAGTGAGGTGAATTTGTAATACTGTGGTGGCTGAAGTAAAAGCCCAACTGACATTACTGCATCAAAAGTATAAGGGGATTTTAACTACCTAACTCCTCATGTTAAATTATGGGGTAGACTGCCATCTACTGTTGTGAATGCAGACCCAGTTGAACTGTTTAAAACAATTGGACAGAATTTGCAGGGAGCAGACAGATGTAGGCAGGGAATCAAGCAGGATAAAGATAAAAGGTCTTGCCAAGCAGCCTCTGCAAGGAGGAAAGCAACAGGATGACTTAAACAGAGTGCATGGAATTTTTTTTTTTTGTTTATATATACCCACTTTGTGGGCACTAATCAGTAACTGTTTTCTTTAATGAACTGGCCACAGTTAAGGTTCAGAAAATTAGTATTGGAAGGAAAGAGAGCTTATCATTCAATTCCCTGCGCTTCACTAAAACTTCACCTTGTAAGTTCTCCAATACCTCATACTCCAGATCACATTCGTCAAAAAGTGTCAACTTGGGTAAAGAAAATTGCAACCCCAAGGAATTGTAGAACATGAAGAGCAGGAACAGCTCTCTCGGAAAGAGCTGATGAAAACTGCTTTGAGTGTTGCACTGTTTTAATTCTGAAGATATATAAATAGATATCAGCCTTGTCTCTGAAAACTACACAATAAAGGTAAAAGAAGGTCCTAAAGAGAGATTTTTATTTTTCTATTAAGTAGGAAATTTAGGATATATGTAATCTCAGAATAGATTGGGTTAAATATAGCAAGATAGTTTCCTATCCAACGTATCTCTATATGATTTTACACCATCTGAAAATAATAGTATCACATTAGTATATTGCAGTACTTCTTAGCTAAAGCCCTTTAATTTACTCGATCCTCAGTTTAATGTTTCCATTCCAAAAATGAAACATAATCTTTTATATTCAGGCCATAGGTCATTTTGTTGTCTCTCTCAATACAACATCACATTGACATACAGACTTTCGTAAATTTTTAATCCCTCAACAGCTTACAATATTTCTATAACATTGCTGTATTTAGTTTTAAAATCTAACGTTGAGAATCCACGATGATGCTTTGCCCATAATCATTTCAAATACTAACCAATCTCTCAGTTCTGATTTTGTGTAGAATTTTACTTGAATCAATGTTTTCATTGTTGGATTGAATGCTTCCAGAACATCAGCCTGCATACAGATTTTGAAAGTTACCATGGCAATCTGATATTTAAGTGACAAACCTTTACAGTTTTCTGTTTTAAGGTGTTATAGCTGTGAATTTGACAAATCTCAATGAAAATATTCACAGGAAACTAAGGGATCACTCTTTTTGCTTCACTTAGAAATGACCTATTGAAGTATGGATTGCAGTCTTTGAAACAAAGAACCAAATCTATAACTGGATTAAGCAGTTCTCAATTACAGTCAATGTCTTATTCTGTTTAGTGCACACAACTAACATTGGTTTTATTCCAGAATACAGATGCCTTTCACCTGCCTCGTGTTAGGAGACAGAAATTCACACTAGCCCCAGGCTCCCCGTATTTTAGTTGTGCTGTTGCATTGCAAATATTTAGAATCCACATTGGAGGAGAGAAATTCTGCCTAGTTTAACATATTTTTAAAAACATTTTTACTGCGTTTCAGTTATCACAACATAAAACAGCATCTGATAATAGATGGAGGCAGTTGAGGTTCAGAATCACAAAGATGTCATATTTTTCATCAAGACTGATAGATTATATGATATAACACTAATGATAAATAGGAAGTGTTACATATTCAGTCAATAAATATAGAATATGCTTTTGAAAGATTTATTTCCTGTAACTCACTGCTTTTCATACCTGCTATATCATTACAGTTATTCATCATTCAATTCTGGAATCAGTTCAATTCATAGTGCAAGGCTCTCAAACCCAAAGTCCAAATTGCAGACTACAATATAACTTGAGTTTCTCAGTGTAGTTACACAGAAGGCTATCTATTGCACATGATACACAGACATGATGGCTATCACCTTCCCTGCATAACAGTTGATCAGTTGGTTATCTTCACACTTTGTAAGTCAATGGAACACTTACGTTCTGGGATTTCAACACAACAAGTCAGATTCAACTCTGGTTTGTGCAACCACTGCACGCTTAAAGATCATCTCCTTGCAAATTACTTTGTGCAGCATTAAGGCATCATTAATCTTCCTCCTCCATGAATTTATGTATGCTTTCTTTCAGCTTGTATCTTCTTATGAATTTAAACTTGCATTTGGACGATAAGTCATTTGTTGCAAAGCAATTCTTCTCTTTGTCATCTCTAACATAGCTGTGCCAATCCAGAATCCAGATGTAACCTGATTCTAGGGCCTTGAGAAGTGAGATGCCTTGTAGCACCTTCACATTGCTTTGTTTTAACACTACATGGATTTTAAATCCACAATGATGCCATAAATTTTCAGGATGCTATTTGGGTACATTGAAAGCCTACTTGCCCTCAATTTAATTGCTTTAAGAGCAGGAATATTCTTTTATCTGATTGTTAAACATTTATGTTTCTAACTGACCAGAGAAAGCTCTGTATCAGTGCATTTAGCTGAGTAAAGAGGTTGCTACTGTGTGGAAAGATTTTGAGAGATGAGTTATGTAAAATAAAGGCAGTTTGGCCTGATTTGTTTGTGAAGAAGGGTCCCGACTCGAAACATCAACTTTCCTGCTCCTCTGATGCTGCCTGGCCTGCTGTGTTCCTCCAGCTCCACACTGTGTTATCTCTGACTCCAGCATCTGCAGTCCTTACTATCTTGCAATTTGGCCTGGCTGTCTTACCATAGTTGAAGTATGCGTTCACCATTACATTTCAAACAATCAAATTATTAACTAAGGCACATTAACTCATTGATTTTCCACTTCCTAAATAATTTATCATTATTTGGCATTGTTACTCCTCACCCAGAAACTTTCACTGTTGTGAGTCCTGCCTCCCCCAATATTTCACTGTTCTCAAATTCTTTCTGCCACATTTCCTTCAAGTATCAAACCATGAGCTACTGTGTAGTTGACTTTATACTGTAAAACATTCAGATGTTGTATTCATCAGCAATTTATTTTTCAATCACATTATATGGAACACTAATTTATTTTACAAACTAATTTATGTGTCTTTATGTAATACGATTTCATATTGTAGTTGAGGAAGGAATTATACAATGAGCAGTAGGGAAATTTTTGCAGCAGCAGCGGGAGCAGTGAGACCGAGGACCAGGGGGCTGCCGTGCAGGTAAGTTAATCGTTTAAAAGCTTAGCTCATGTGATCAGTGGCCTCCATTTTTGCAGCAGCAGTGGGAGCAGTGAGAGCGAGGACCAGGGAGCTGCTGGGAAGGTAAGTTAATCATTTAAAAACTTACCTCGTGAATCGGCGGAGCACACGCTGAGCAGGAGCGGACACGGGACAGCTGAGTAAGCGAGGTAATATATTTAGGCGGTTGCTTTACCCGAGACACTACCTAAGTAGTGTTTCCCACCCATCCTCCTCCTCTAACCAAAAAAAAAGGTTCTGAGCGCCGATTTGGTAAGGTTACTAGTTGTTTTTTCAGAATTCAGAACAGTGGGAATGGATGTTAGGGCAATTGCATGTCCTCCTGTAGAATGTGGGAGGTAAGGGTCACCACGAGTGTCCCCACTGACTTCATCTGCGGGAAGTGCACCCAACTCCAACTCCTCAGAAACCGCGTTAGGGAACTGGAGCTGGAGCTGGATGAACTTCAGATCATTCGGGAGGCTGAGGGGGTAATTGAGAGGAATTATAGGGAGGTAGTCACACCTCAGGTACAGGAAAAAGGTAGACAGGTTACAGTCAGGGGACGGAAAGGGAACAGGCAGACAGTGCAGGGATCCCCTGTGGCCATTCCCCTCAATAACAAATATACCGTTTTGGATACTGTTCGGGGGAACGACTTACCAGAGTAAGCCATGGGGTACAGGTCTCTGGCACAGAGTCTGTCCCTGTTGCTCAGAATGGAAGGGGGGAGAGGAGGAGAGCATTAGTCATTGGGGACTCCATAGTTAGGGGGACAGATAGGAGATTCTGTGGGAACGAGAGAGACTCGCAGTTGGTGTGTTGCCTCCCAGGTGCCAGGGCCTGTGATGTCTCGGATCGTGTTTTCGGGATCCTTAAGGGGGAGGGGAAGCAGCCCCAAGTCATGGTCCACATAGGCACCAACGTCATAGGTAGGAAAAGGGATGGAGACGTAAGGCAGAAATTCAAGGAGCTAGGGTGGAAGCTTAGAGCTAGAACAAACAGAATTGTTATCTTTGCTTTGTTACCCGCGCCACGTGCTAGCAAAGCGAGGAATAGGGAGAGAGAGCAGTTGAACACGTGGCTACAGGGATGGTGCAGGAGGGAGGGATTCAGATACCTGGATAATTGGGGCTCATTCTGAGGTAGGTGGGACCTCTACAAACGGGATGGTCTACACCTGAACCGGAGGGGTACCAATATCCTGGGGGCGGGGGGAGGCGAAATTTGCTAATGCTCTTCGGGAGGGGAATGGGAACCTGGATTGTAGCTCCCGTGTACCGGAGGTTGAGAGTAGTGAGGTCATGAATAAGGTTTCAAGGTCGCAGGAGTGTAACGGCAGGCAGGAAGGTGGTTTGAAGTGTGTCCACTTCAACGCCAGGAGCATCCGGAATAAGGTGGGTGAACTTGCAGCATGGGTTGGCACTTGGGACTTCGATGTTGTGGCCATTTCGGAGACATGGATAGAGCAGGGACAGGAATGGTTGTTGCGGGTTCCGCGGTTTAGATGCAGTAAGATCAGGGAAGGTGGTAAAAGAGGGGGAGGTGTGGCATTGTTAGTCAAGGACAGTATTACGGTGGCAGAAAGGATGTTTGATGAGGACTCGTCTACTGAGGTAGTATGGGCTGAGGTTAGAAACTGGAAAAGAGAGTTCCCCCAGTTGGGAGTTTTCTATAGGCCTCCGAAAAGTTCCAGAGATGTAGAGGAAAGGATTGCAAAGATGATTCTGGATAGGAGCGAAAGTAACAGCATAGTTGTTATGGGGGACTTTAAATTTCCAAATATTGACTGGAAACGCTATAGTTCGAGTACTTTAGATGGGTCAGTTTTTGTCCAAGGTGTGCAGGAGGGTTTCCTGACACAGTATGTAGATAGGCCAACAAGAGGCGAGGCCACATTGGATTTGGTACTGGGTAATGAACCAGGCCAGGTGTTAGATTTGGAGGTATGTGAGCACTTTGGTGATAGTGACCACAATTCGGTTACGTTTACTTTAGCGATGGAAAGGGATAGGTATATACCGCAAGGCAAGAGTTATAGCTGGGGGAAAGGCAATTATGAGGCGATTAGGCAAGATTTAGGATGCATAGGATGGAGAAGGAAACTGCAGGGGCTGGGCACAATTGAAATGTGGAGCTTGTTCAAGGAACAGCTACTGCGTGTCCTTGAGAAGTATGTACCTGTCAGGCAGGGAAGAAGTGGTCGAGCGAGGGAACCATGGTTTACTAAAGAAGTTGAATCTCTTGTCAAGAGGAAGAAGGAGGCTTATGTAGAGATGAGGCGTGAAGGCTCAGTGAGGGCGCTTGAGAGTTACAAGTTAGCCAGGAAGGACCTAAAGAGAGAGCTAAGAAGAGCCAGGAGGGGACATGAGAAGTCTTTAGCAGGTAGGATCAAGGAAAATCCTAAAGCTTTCTATAGGTATGTCAGGAATAAAAGAATGACTAGAGTAAGATTAGGGCCAGTCAAGGACAGTAGTGGGAAGTTGTGCGTGGAGTCCGAAGAGATAGGAGAGGCGCTAAATGAATATTTTTCGTCAGTATTCACACAGGAAAAAGACAATGTTGTTGAGAAGAATACTGAGATACAGGCTATTAGACTAGACGGGATTGAGGTTCATAAGGAGGAGGTGTTAGCAATTCTGGAAGGTGTGAAAATAGATAAGTCCCCTGGGCCGGATGGGATTTATCCTAGGATTCTCTGGGAAGCTAGGGAGGAGTTTGCAGAGCCTTTGGCTTTGATCTTGATGTCGTCATTGTCTACAGGAATAGTGCCAGAAGACTGGAGGATAGCAAATGTTGTCCCCTTGTTCAAGAAGGGGAGTAGAGACAACCCTGGTAATTATAGACCAGTGAGCCTTACTTCGGTTGTGGGTAAAGTGTTGGAAAGGATTATAAGAGATAGGATTTATAATCATCTAGAAAGGAATAATTTGATTAGGGATAGTCAACACGGTTTTGTGAAGGGTAAGTCGTGCCTCACAAACCTTATTGAGTTCTTTGAGAAGGTGACCAAACAGGTGGATGAGGTTAAAGCGGTTGATGTGGTGTATATGGATTTCAGTAAAGCGTTTGATAAGGTTCCCCACGGTAGGCTATTGCAGAAAATACGGAGGCATGGGATTGAGGGTGATTTAGCGGTTTGGATCAGAAATTGGCTAGCTGTAAGAAGACAGAGGGTGGTGGTTGATGGGCAATGTTCATCCTGGAGTTCAGTTACTAGTGGTGTACCGCAAAGATCTGTTTTGGGGCCACTGCTGTTTGTCATTTTTATAAATGACCTGGATGAGGGCGTAGAAGGATGGGTTAGTAAATTTGCGGATGACACTAAAGTCGGTGGAGTTGTGGATAGTGCGGAAGGATGTTGCAGGTTACAGAGGGACATAGATAAGCTGCAGAGCTGGGCTGAGAGGTGGCGAATGGAGTTTAATGCGGAAAAGTGTGAGGTGATTCACTTTGGAAGGAGTAACAGGAATACAGAGTACTGGGCTAATGGTAAGATTCTTGGTAGTGTGGATGAGCAGAGAGATCTCGGTGTCCATGTGCATAGATCCCTGAAAGTTGCCACCCAGGTTGATAGGGTTGTTAAGAAGGCGTACGGTGTGTTAGGTTTTATTGGTGGAGGGATTGAGTTTCGGAGCCATGAGATCATGTTGCAGCTGCACAAAACTCTGGTGCGGCCGCACTTGGAGTATTGAGTACAGTTCTGGTCGCCGCATTATAGGAAGGATGTGGAAGCATTGGAAAGGGTGCAGAGGAGATTTACCAGGATGTTGCCTGGTATGGAGGGAAGGTCTTATGAGGAAAGGCTGAGGGACTTGAGGCTGTTTTCGTTAGAGAGAAGAAGGTTAAGAGGTGACTTAATAGAGACATACGAGATGATCAGAGGATTAGATAGGGTGGACAGTGAGAGCCTTTTTCCTCGGATGGTGATGGCTAGCATGAGGGGACATAGCTTTAAATTGAGGGGTGATAGATATAGAACAGATGTCAGAGGTAGGTTCTTTACTCAGGGAATAGTAAGGGCATGGAATGCCCTGCCTGAAACAGTAGTAGACTCGCCAACTTTAAGGGCATTTAAATGGTCATTGGATAAACATATGGATGATAATGGAATAGTTTAGGTTAGATAGGCTTCAGATTGGTTTCACAGGTCGGCGCAACATCGAGGGCCGAAGGGCCTGTACTGCGCCGTAATGTTCTATGTTCTATGAAATGGAGCATATATGTGGTGCTGTGAGATGGTGATCAGACGAAGACAAATTTATCTGATTTGATTTACTGTCATGTACCTAAATACAGTGAAAAGCTTTGTTTGCAAGCCATACGAATAGATCAGAGTAAGCAAGGACAAATACTTACTGCCTTTACCCCATTCTTGATCCCTGAAGAGGAAAAATAAGATCCAAGAAAGGAATGGCTGGTGAAATGGTTAAAAAGGCAAAAAGGGGGAGAATGCATACTAAGTAGTCTGACAATGAATAAATGGGGGAGCTGATTAGAATGAAGAGTAGTGAAAATTGGAGGGATTAATTCAAAAGTGAAGAGAGAAGGGCACGTAGGAATGAAGGGGAAGTGAATGGGTGTAATGATATAAAAATTCTGGTTACAGTTTTCCACATTTGATTGCACACTGATCAATACTATTCTCACCTCCTCAGGTACTGAACCAGACCACATGCAGCAAGATCAGGACAACATGCAGGCTTGATCAGATAAGTAGCAAGAAACATTTGTGCTACGCAAGTAACAGGGAATGATCATCACCTGCAGGAAAGAATCTAACCATCAATTAATCAATCATTAACATGCAATGGCAATATGCTGAGGTTTACCATTGACTAGAAACCCAACTGGACTCTGCGAACCAAACACTATGGCGACAAAAGTAGATCAGAAGCTAGGGATTTTGTAGTGTGTAACTTATCTTGTGGTTCACCAAAATCTATCCATCATCTACAAAGCCCAAATTGGGAATACTTTATTTTAATTCATTAATGGGATAAGGGTGTTACTGGCTGGGCCAGCATTCATTCCCCATCCCTAGTAGTTAAGAGTCAACCACATTGAGTCATGTGTAAGCTGGACCAGGCAAGGAAGGCAGAGACAACAAAGTAACAATTACTTTCTTCCAAATACATCCAAGACTGATCTCTCCAAGCTCAGTACAAAGACAGAAAACTAAATTGCTCCAAATAGGCCTTAGCAAACATTCCAATTCTTTTGAAAGCTTACAATGGAAAACAAAAAGGATATTTTATTCCCAAACTTGGACTGTGTATTTTGAATTATGTAACGTCTGCAAAGGTTGAATAGCTTTCAAAGTGATCCTCTAGCTTTAGTGTGATTCTTTCTCCTATATCAGTATCAACTAATACACAACTAGCCCTTAAACAGCAATCAAATCAAGTTTTGTATTTGAATTAGAATGCATTCGAATGGCATCAAATGTAAGGGTGGCACAGTGGCTCAGCGGTTAGCACTGTTGCCTCGCAGTGCCAGGGACCTAGGTTTGATTCCATCCTTGGGCGACTGTCTATGTGGAGTTTGCACGTTCTCTCTGTGTCTGTTTGAGTTTCCTCCGGGTGGTCCGGTTTCCTCCCACAGCCCAAAGATGTGCAGGGTAGGTGAATTGGCCATGCTAAATTGCCCATAGTGTTCAGAGGTGTGTAGTTTAGGTGGGTTATAGGGGGACGGGTCTGGGTGGGATGCTCCGAGGGTTGGTGTGGCCTTGTTGGGCCGAAGGGCCTGTTTCCACACTGTAGGGATTCTATAAAAAAAAAAAGTGTGGTACTGGAGGAACACAGCAGGCCAGGCAACATCAGAGGAGGAGGAAAGTTTCGGGTCAGGATCCTTCTTCAGAAATGGGGAGGAGGAAGCGAGCTCAGAAATAATTAGTGAGAGGAGTAGTGGGGCTGGGGATGGTAGGGGGGATACTGATAGGTGAGTGCAGTTAGGGAATGACGGGAATTGGTCAGCGGGATGGTTGGAGCGGATATTTGAGAGAAAAGATGGACAGGTTGTGTCAGGTCAAGGAGGTGGTGATGAGAGGGAGGGTTGGACATGGAATGAGGTTGGGTGGTGGAGAGATTTTAAAACTGGTGAATTCCAGGTTTAGCCTATTGGACTATCGGCTCCCGAGGCGGAATATGATATGCTGCTCCTTCAGTTTGCAGGTGGTGTCATTGTGACACTGGAGGAGGCCCAGGATGGACATGTCATCAAGGGAGTGGGAGGGAGAGTTAAAATGGTTTGCAACCGGAAGGTGTTGTCGTTTGTCGCGTACAGACCATAGATGCTGAACAAAACGATCTCCGCTTGGTCTCACCGATGTAAAGGAGGCCACACTCGGAGCAGCAGATACAGTAGACCAAGGTGACAGATGTGCAGGTGAATCCCTGTCTGATATGGAAGGTTTGTTTTGTGCCTTGAATGGAGGTGAGGGTGTTGTCCAAACAGATCGTTTCGTAGAGCATCTACGCTCTGTACGTGACAAACAACAGCACCTTCCAGTCACCAACCATTTTAATTCCCCCTCCCACTCCCTGGGTGACATGCCCATCCTGGGCCCCCTCCAGTGTCACAATGACACCACCCGCAAACTGGACGAGCGACACCTCATTCTGCCTCAGGAGCCTACAGTGCAATGGCCTAAACATGGAATTCACCAGTTTAAAATTCTCCCCACCCCCGGCCACATCCTATGTCCAACCTTCCCTCTCATCCCCATCTCCTTGACCTAACACAACCTGTCCATCTTCTCTCCCACCTATCTGCCCCACCATTCCCACAGACCAATCTCCACCACTCCCTACCTGTACTCTCCTATCACCATCTCACCTACCTTCTCCTGCCCTACCCCTCCTCTCTCTATTTATTTATGAGCTCCCTTCCTCCTCCCCATTTCTGAAGAAGGGTCCTGACTGGAAACGTCAACTTTCCTGCTCCTCTAATGCTGCCTGGCCTGATATGTTCCTCCAGCTCCACAATGTTTTATCTCTGATTCCAGTATCAGCAGTTCTTGCTATCTCCAGGTGAGGAAGGCAGTTTCCTTCCCTAAAGGACATTAGTGACGGGTATTAATATGTTAATTCCAGATTTTCATTGAATTCAAATCCCACCATATTCTGTGGCAGGATTTGAATCCGTGTCCCCAGAACATTATCTGCGTCTCTGGATTAACTATCCAGTGATAATACCACTAGACCATCAACTCCCCACAATGGAGCATTCTCCATTTAACAAGATGTGTGCACTGTAACAGTACTGAAGTAACTTGACACCATTCAGGACAAAGCACCTGATGGATTGGCATCCATCCTCCATCTTTAAAATTTATTCCCTTTACCATTGATGTGACAAAGCAGTAGCATTTACAAGATACAATTTATCAGAACTCCTTTGACAATACCTTCCAACTTTGCCACTTCGAAGGACAGAGGGGAGAGGAGCTTGGGAACACTATCACCTGAATATTCCCCTCTAAGCTTTGCATCATCAGAAGGAACTACAGCAATGTGCCTTCTTGGTTACTGAGTGAAAGTCATTAACTCCCTTCCTAACAGCACTATGGGCATACCTATATAACTTGAAATGCAATGCTTCAAGAATACTGTTCGCCACCAGCTTCTCAAGGGTTATCAGTGATGGGAAATAAACGCTGGTCTTGCCAGTGACACTTACATCCTGTAAGCAGATAAAAAAGAAGCCTCCAAGTTTCAAGGTTATTCTTTTTCCCTGAGGATCACTGCTGATTTATGTGGCAAGGCTTTTATTGCTAAAAGACATCAATGTTTCATTGTATTTCAGAGCTGCTATCAACTGAAGCCCAGTGTCTTCAGTGACAGTGCTATAACATGAATATAAAGACCACTAGTGGCCCAGGGAACAGCTTCAGGGCCACACTCTATACCACACTCTCACATCTCTCACAGTGCATAGCAGCAAATGACTTTAAAATGCAGTTACTTTTGTTCTGTAATCAAATGTGGCATTCAATTTTAACAGAGCTAAATCCTCAAATTGCTTTGAGGTGAATGACCAGCGATGTGTCTTTAGGCAAGGGGGAACTGTGAACTAGGAGACCTCACAATTCTTCCTTAAAAGGTGAAATGCGATAGAAAATGCCTACTTGAGCCAGAGGAACATCTAAGCAAGGTTATATTTAACATTTAACCTGGAGAAAGGCACCTTCAACATAGAGCAGTCCATCATCACTCTGCTTGAGGGTTGATCTACATTGATCACTACGTTTTGAACTCTGCTTGAACCCATAGCCTTCAGATTCAAAGTAGACTGTGTCATCAAATGAGCAGAAATTTGAATCAAATTAGAGAATATTACACAATGTTACACAATGTGTAAAATTGTACAGGTTGTAAACTGAGGTTTATATCATCCTGGCAGATAGTGTTGCAGATGTTTTATTCTTTGTAATATGATGATTATTTTCTTTTTGATTTATTCATTCTTTCATAGAGAATGGGTGTTGCTGGCAAGCCCAGCATTTACACCTTTCTAATTGCCCTTGAACTGAATGGCTTGGAAGGCCATTTCAGAGGGCAGTTAAGAGTCAGCCGTATTTCTCTGGGTCTGGTATTTCATGTATGTCAGACCAGGTAATGATAGCAGATTTCTTTCCCGAATGAGCATGAATGAACCAGATTGCAAGGTGAATAACAGGTTGTGAAAACTTCCTATATGTGAAAAAAGTTTAGTTGGATCTATGTTACCAGTTATCTATGTTATCTATGCTGTCACTGTGAAGTAATTTTAACTTTGTACTGATGCTAAAGTAGTTGTGTAAATCCAGAATCGGGGTCTATCCAAAATCTATAAGGAATCAAAGTGGGATTTCTTGAAAATTGTAATTGCACACATGCTCTAGCTTGCTGGTTGATGGAGTGGAAACACAATGTGATGTCAACACATTGTTTGCAGAGGACAAATCTCCTGAAAGCTGTATTTCTGTCAACCCAGCTCTTTAAATATTTAAAACTGCCATTCTTGGCATTCAGTTTTGTCCATGTGTTAATTTTTGAACTCTCTCCTAAACAAGACAGTTCAACTTTCAGCCTAACAATATAAAAGGCATAAAGGCTGGTGAGATATGGAAAAGCAGTTCTTGGACTAAGATTAATAGGTGCAATGCCAGTTCACATTTTCAACCTGAGTTGATATTTTTAATGAAGTTTGGCATGGACTTAAGTAGGTACTTTTTTTCTGTATTGTGTCTAAAGCACTCCAGTTCACAAGTGAAAAGAAAACATTTAATTTTGAACATGCAAGTTTGATCTGGCAAATGTTTAAATCTTACAGAAGCACTTATCTATGATGTGATTCAAAAAAAGTAAAGAAAAGAATTATCCAGCTAATTAATTTATCTTCAATACTCCATGAACATGTGAATTTTTAATCACTTAAAATTTTAACAGCAATGGAACAGTTAAGTGATGAATTTTCAGACTGTCCCATCCTCCCCGTTATAGTCGCGATGTTTTTGAGTTATAAATTTCAGCACAGTGTGGAAACTAATGTACCGTAGTCTTCCAAGCCCCTGAACACCCCCCATCCCATGTAAAGCCACCAATAAAACTCCTTAGTCAATAAACTCTGGAGCAGTTGGCAACACATTGGAAATAAACATGGTGCAATCTAATTCTGTTGTGCCACCAACAAGCTATGTCACTTACAATAAACTGGAAACTTTCATCAAGAAAAGATATGGATTTATTTGATTACATTCAACAAAATCTATACAGCAGTACAGCATCGTACAACTGTATTTGGTATCTGCCAATCAACTACCGAAGGCAGCAATAAATTACAGCAGCAGCTTTTCATTCCCAGCTCTAGATATGGGCAATGTTGACAAGGTCACATTTATTACCCATCCTTGTTTGTCCTGAGTCCATAAATATATATTTTTATGGTTCTATCAAACCCAAAATATGGCAAGCTTGTTATGCTCCCTAGGCTAAGTGATATATAGAGAATTCTGACACGCATTTCCACGTCATTGTAGCCTCCTCACCATCCTACAACCTCAGCAAGAAGTGTGCCTTCTCAGTAGTTGATTGCTGTAGGTTTTATTATAGTAGGAGCTACCTGAATTCGATTCTAATATTGCAATCAGATTTATATGCTGGACCATGAAATTGACAATCCAATAGTTAGCATGGAGAAAAGTGAAGCCAAGGCCAGGATTCCTCTCTTTTTAAATTCTATCATTTGAATCAGATGTTAGGATTGGATATATTCTTGGCATTCTTTCTTTTACTTTTGAAGAACAACATTGAGAAAGAGAAAGGATAATTCTAGTCTATACGGTTGGTCAAAACGAAAAGCATTCAGATATTTAAATAATATGTTGTAGATTCCCAGTTCCATGAGCTGCCAGATTGTAGTCTTTCTATTCTATTGTGTCCTAGTGTTATTGTTTAATTTATTTATCTCCCATCTAGTGCAAAAATTTGTTGTCGGACCATTTCTTTGGCAATCGAGATATACAGAAATTCAATCATGACTTTCTTGTCTGACTGGTATGATAAGCAGGATAAAGTAGCTATCTTTTCCCTTTTTTTTAACAAATCATTCCACCTCCTTAACATGCAGCTGAGACCTTCATTTCATTAGAGTAAATCATAGCTACAAATGTGGTTTAGTTTTACCTGTGAGAGCACCACATTTGGGAATGTACTCCAGGGTTTCTTTCAAAATTTAAAATAAAATTAGTGTGCATATACAAACATATCATACCACAGTGTAGCTGCAAAAAAAGTCAATGCATATTTTTATCAGATTTATTTTTCCTTGTAAATTACGGATTTGTAGTACATGCATACATCGTGAAGTAACATTTGCAAGACATGTAATCTTTGTCTTTTGATTGTCTGTTAACTTGTCTTACTGCTTTGGAATATGTAACGATTTATAGTTGCTTGAAACAGACAATGTGTTACTAATTCCACTTTTGTTCCACGCAACCTGTGGGTTTTATAGAATCAGAGGGGAAAAAAAAGTCAGACCTTTTGTCATATTGTTTTAAATCACCCAGGCTTCTAAACATTTCACACATGGTTTCCTAAATTGTAATGTCTTTCACCGCTACAGACAATAGAGATAGTGACTGCTTTCCAAATCGTCACTTGTATCACCAAAATTACACTCCCATAAAATCTGTGCCAGTTAATAGGAAATCCACAGCAAGTATGTCGACAGAGATGTTAAATTAAGACTTAAAGCAAAAACAAATATGAGGGTAAACACACTATCTGACACAGGCATGATGACTGATTGGCCTCATCCCATGATTGTAATAGGGCAATCCTCCAAATCCCTGAATGATGTGGGCAGTGGTGAGTCAGTTGGGAGTATATGGTGTGATTGATAAAAACTAGATTCTCAACACCACAAAAAGAAGTCCAACTTTTCATCCAGCATTTTAATGGCTAGATGAGAGGCTTACTGGTGAGTGGCCAGTCCTATTTGAATGCATTAACATCTCATTATTGCCTAATCCTAACTATATTTATGTGCAGGTTGCGATTTCTCCAGACGGTGAGAGAAACTAGACAGTGGAAATTTCTGATGTGAAATTTGGAGAGCGGGTACTGGACAGAGCCTGTCCAGTCATCTACTTTGTTCAAAATTCTCCTAAGTCTCAGGGCAAGTTCCCACGGATAGTGGCTGTTGCTCCCTCTATTGGTGAAGGTTGGTATCAGCCAAAGACCAGCCTCATCAAATTATGGCACCTCTCTGACTCACCTAGAATACAACACTTTCACACAATCATGTTGCTGGTAGGCTGCTTTGCATGCAGGGACTGGAACCCATCTCAGACATTGGAACTGAGTTCCTCACAGGGCTTTTAACTTGTTCATTTAGCATTCACTCACTTTGTGCCAACTTGGATGCTCACAGTATCTCTGTCTTTGGTTGACAGGAAGCGCAAAGAGAAAAGGAATCTGGAAGTTTGGTGGAGTCACCTAGACTGAGAGACTGAGCCTGTGGACTCTCCCTGTGAAATATTGACTTCTTCTGGTGAATCACAAGTGCTCAATGGAAATGGCAAATGGCAGTGACAACACTGCAATGGGAGCATTAAGTGTTTTATTTTAATCTGAGGAAGTGGGCTCTACTTGTGAACAATGTAAGGCTCTTCAAAGGGCAACTGCATTAATCAGGCATCGACAGAGTCCAGCTTAAAGATATCTGTAATCACAGAAATCTGCATGTGAACTGCATTCAGTGACCAGCAGTGTTGATTTATATCCTGGTCACAAACCATCTTGACCATGTAATTGGACATTGCATGTTGATCATAGTCGTCTCTGTGAAACAGAAGTGATCAACACGTGAATTTCAAAGAGTCAACCATTCACAAAAATAATCCAGGGTCCCTTAGGCTGCACAAGGGCCTGGAGTTGCTTTCCTGTTGCCTTGAACGATAAGCATTTGACAATTTGCTCCTAGACATAATGTTGCCTTTTTTCAATCACGCGGTGGTGGAATCAAAGGTCTCAGTCATCCTATCAGAGTTACAATCTCCCACTGGACTTGTGTGGGATTGCTTCTGCTACATGTATCGAATAAGGTCCCATATTATGTAGAAGCATCCAATGGCCCTCCCTTTCGGAGAGTTCCTTATCCTATGTATCGAGGACTTCAATAAAATGTTACTTGTGTGAGTGATATTAGTATTGACTGCTTACATTGCTGGGAACCTGGTCTGTATCTGATATTTGCCCCTGCACAGATTCATTGCAAACATCACCAATGATTCCAACCCCAACAAAGCTGTAGAGAAATTGAAGAGGAACAAATGTACCAGCAACCACAGAGCATTCTGTGGCTGCTGAACAGCCTTCACATGAAGATGTCACAGCTGTAGATTCCCTTAGGATCAGAGGAGGTTCAGGAGGCCTAGGGTCTGTTGTCTTCGATGCCACTTCCTCTGGATGAGCGAGGCAGAGTGTTACAGCAGACTGAAGATGTCCTAGGACACGGCCACACAACTATGCCAACTAGAGGAGCAGGACCTGAAACCTGAAGGAGTAGCTGGCCATCCTAACCCAGTGGCTGTCAAGGTGTCAGCACACTAAGCTTTTATGCCACAGGTAGCTTCCAGGAATCCTCTGGAATCCTATGTGGTGTCTCTCAATCCTTAACCCTGAAATGTGATGATGTTAGAGCTGCAGACTGGGCAGTAGGCTTTACCAATGTAGCTGCTATTGTAGGCCACTATAAGCTGAGTATGTTGACAATGTCAAATCAGAATGTGACTGACTTCAGTAGAAAATGGTTCCATCCGGTTAATGTGCAAGTCATCTAAATCGTACAATCCCTACAGTGTGGAAGCAGGCCATTCAACCCATCAGGTCCACACCAATTATCCAAAGAGCAACCAACCCAGACCCATCTGCCAATCCTGGAACCTTGCATTTCCCATGGCTAACCCACCAAGCTTGTACTTCCCTAGACACTATGGGCAATTTAGCGTGGCCAATCCACCTAGTCTGCACACCTTTAGGCTATGGGAGGAAACCCATGCAGACATAGGAAAAATGTGCAAACTCCACACAGTCATCTAAGGGTGGAATTGAACCCATGTCCTTGTGAGGAAGAAGTGCTAACCATTGAGCCACCATGCCACCCTTATGCAGCCATGATCATTGGTACCACATCCTAGAGTTTTGACCCCTAATGATTGTATCCTTGATAACTTTCAGATTCTTGCTATGTTTCAGGGGATGGATACATTACAAGAAAAAGTGCTGAGAGTCAAGGGCTGCAGCTATGGCTGATGACTCTATAATGCATCGTGCTGATGGAGGTCAAGTGTCAATGCAATGTAGCCCATTCTAGCACCAGAACCACCAGGAGCAGACTATAGATCTCCTGATGATGAGGTTCTGATCGATCTGAGGGACCTTGCAATACAGTTTAGACAGATAATGTGCATATTCTTTGTTACTGTGCCCTGTAAAACCGGAACAGGCATAGGCACCAAAAAGCTGGGAGGGCAGAAACAGTGTTCCAAAGAGGTAGATGAGGATGGACATCAGCTTCACAATGGTAGAGCACAGCCACGTCAGGCTCAATAAGCCAGACAGCACTTTATTGCAACTTGCTTCCAATAGATTTGAGTTTGGATGAAGTTAACAATCATTAACTGTAAATTTGTTACTGCTCAAAATGAAAGCAGCTCCTGTTTATCCCCAGAGCAAAATGTAATTTTCTTGTTTATATTTTCTTCACTTTTCTGTTGTTTAATAGAAGTTAATGTTAACAACTGTTTGAAGGCTTTCTAACATCACACTGAACAATGACAGGATGTAATGCAATGCAGAGTGTAATGAAAAAATGGTTCTCCCACAGTCAGGAATCTTAACAGAGTGTGATGCAAAGGTTGGGTAGCCTCTGTGGCTTCATTCTCGTAGCTGAAGCTATATCGGACAGGTGGTGATTTAGAGTGCCGACATATTTATGAATGTGGTGCTCTATTTACAACGTAGTGTCATCCACATACGATCAGAAATTTCCGAAACAGAAAGAACTGTTCTGAAAAAGGTTTACTGGACCCAAAACATTAACACTGCTTTCTCTCCACAGATGCTGCCAGACTTGCTGAGTTTTTCCAGCAATTTCTGATTTTGTTTCTGATTTCCAGCATCTGCAGTTCTTTTTTTGTGTGTGAAGTGTCACCTATGTGCCCTCAGAAGCTTTTCTTTTTGTTTTGTTTCCCTTCTACTACATCTACTGTAAAGGACTATTCCTGCCTGGCAGTCTTTGACCTGGTGCGCAACTGAGCTTTAAATGTGACACTGATGATGGGAATCATGGAAGCTCCTTGTCACTGCAAATATTTCTGTCACTGGTGAGTGCAAGATATCACAATGCTGGTCCCGAGCTTTCTCGCACACGTGCTTCACCTCAATTTCTCTGCACTTTTGTTGTACAGCTGTTGCCGAAATCACTGATGACATTTCCAATGAATCTGTCTGGGGCCTGTCAGGAACAGAACAGGTCCTTAATAATGGGGAAACCCTCAGTGTAACACCCTGAGACTGACCATTCATCACTGTGATTTGCTTTAGGCCCAATTCAATAAATACACTTGAAATTGTGCTGGTTGCCGGTAGGGGTTTCAACCAAAATGGATTTGCATAATCACCAATAAAAAAAATCTTACGTGAAGCAGTACAGTTAACACAATCACCAATACATTTCTTTTTGCATTGAAAATTTCATTGATGTAGTTGAGGTTAAAATTCTATTGCAGTTTTATTAACACGACTGAAGATGAGTTTATCACATAAAAAAGACTTTTAAGAAGATCATCCACTTTTCCATGTGCAAGTGACCTGCTTTCAAATCACCATAAATGATTTAAACAAACAGCTTATTAGTTTCAGTGGTGTTTGCTGGTCAGATTTTTAGTAACGTGAATATGCATAAATATGTAAAAACTTTCAGAATGCATCTAAGAAAACCAACTCATTTTGTTGATCATCCTCCAATGACCACTAATAGGCTCAATCCTCAGTAACCTGCCCTGTTCACTTCTTCAATTGGGGGCCATGGTTAGTTTTATGTGCAGGTCTGGCTGCAGGATAAATATTTTATAAACCAGCATTAAAGACTGTGGAAACTCAACATTTACGTTTGGCATAACGGACTTTTGAAATTACCTGATCTTGTGCTCCAGTTCAGCTAATGGTGCAGATAAAATACAAGAAACCAATGAAAATTCTATTCTCTTTTTCAAGGCATAAATGTAATTACACACTGTTTACCACAGTATTTTCAGTGTATCAAATACTCCTACATTCAAAGGCAAAAAGTTGTAATTTTAGTATTGTGTCATCAAACTGTTGTACCTACGTAAAGGTGTAATTTTACCCTCAAACATTATTCATCATTTGTATAATTAGAGGTGTGGTGTCCAAGCTACAACAGAATCATTAATGTTGTTTTGTCTAATGCTCTGACACAGTCACATATAAAGAAGGTTTCTTATAAAAACCTCCAACCAATATCGGATAATTGATGATGGATTAGTAATGTATAAACAGTTCTTCATCAGTTAAAATATTTGTAAAGATTAAAATGTTTGTAAATATTATTTGCTACTTCTCAAATTTAGCCCTCTCGTCTAAAGAGTTACTTCTCACTGCTATTTCTCACAGATTCTCTTTTTGAATCTTTTTCACACTTTCCCCAACTGCAGCCATTCTATTTACCAGCAAAACAAATGTATCTTATTATGACAGAAACCATCCAGTTTAAATCTTACTTTAATTAACATTTTGTTTTTTGCTAATTCTTGGGATGTGATGTCGCTAGGTATAGCAGTATTTATTGCATATCACCAGTGGCCCTTCAGAAGGTTTTGGTGAGCTGCTTTCTTGAACCACTGCAGTCCATTTGGTGTAGCTATACCCACAGTTTCATTAGGGAGAGGGTTCCAAGATTTTGACCAGTGACATTGAAGAAATGGCAATATATTTCCAAGTCAGGATGGTGAGAGTTATTTGTTGCAAAATTCCTAGCCTGTACCTGCCCTTGTTCCAATTGTCTTTATTTGCTGGTGCAGTGCAGTTTCTGGTGAATGATAATCCTGTATGTTTTTTGATAGTGGGGGATTCAACAATGATAATGCCACTGAATGTGAAAAGGATAGTGATTAGATTTTCTCTTAGAGATGGTCATTGTCTGGTATTTATGTGGCACAAATGTTACTTGTCATTTTCAGCCCAAAATTGGATATTGTCCAGATCTTGCTGCATTTAGTCATAGACTGCTTTAGTATCTGAGGAGTTGTGAATTTTGTCAAACATCGTACAATCATCAGTGAACATCCCTCTTCTGAAATTATGATGAAGGCAACGTTTTCAATGAAGCAGCTGAAGATGATTGAGCCTAGGACACACCAGACATGTCCTAGAGCTTAAATGATTGCCCTCCAACAACCACAACCATTTTCTTTTGTGTCAGATATGACTCTAACGATTATGATATGAGTATACAATGTACTGTAATAGGATTGTAATTCTTTACAGTAAGTGAAGTTATAATTATGTTGAATATGTCTGTTTGTCAGTGTTTCTTTGAATTATCACTGTTTTTCTCAAGTGTTAGTAGGGGAACATTTAGTGGGCATTTGGTGACCATAACATCATACTGTTCGGTTTGGCTATATATAAATCATAGAGTCATAGAGGTCTACAGCATGGAAACAGGTCGTTTGGCTCAACTTGCAGATGCAACCCAATTTTCACAATTTAAACTCGTTCCATTTGCCTGCACTTGGCCGATATTCCTCCATACCTATCCCATCCACGTGCCTGTCTAAACGTTTCTTAAATGATAAAATTATACTTGTTTCCAGCACTACCTCTGGCAGCCTGTTCCAGACACTCATCTCCTTCTGTGTGAAAAAAATACCCCTCTGGGCCCTTTTGTTTTTCTCCCCTCTCACCTTAAACCAATGCCCTCGAGTTTTAGACTCCCCTACCATTGTGAAAATCTATTGGCTATCTATGGCTCACATGTTTTTATAGACCTCTATAAGGTCACCCCTCAGTCTCCTACACTCCAGGGAAAAAAGTCCCAGCCTATCCAACCTTTCCTTATAATTCAAACCTTCCAGTCTAGGTAGCCTTCTAGTAAATCTTTTCTGCAATTTTTCTAGTTTAATAATATCCCTTCTATAGTAGGGCAACCAGAACTGTACCTAGTATTCCAAATGCAGCCTCACCATTGTCTTGTACAGTTGCAACAAGATGTCCCAACTCCTATACTCAATGCTCTGACCGATGAAAGCTAGCATGCTGAAAAGCCTTCTTCACCACCCTGTCTACCTGTGATTCCATTTTCAAGGAGCTATTAGCCTGTACCCCTAATTTCTTTGGCCTATGACACTCCCCAGGGCTCTGGCATTGACTGTGTAAGTCCTGCCCTAGTTTGCCTTACCAAAATGCAACACTTTGCATTTACCTAAATTAAAAATCCATCTGCCATTCCTCAGCCCACTGGCCCAGTTGATCAAGATCTCACTGCATTCTCAGGTAACCTTCTTCACTGTTCACTATACCACCAATCTTGGCGAGAGCCACAAGTGACGACAAAGAGTAATCCAGAATAAAAGTAATTGATTGGAGGAAAGCCAGTTTCGGGGGAGTAAATTGGATCTAGCCCAAAGAAACTGGAATCAAACATTAGCAGACAAAAAATGTAATTGAGCAAAGTCTGCCTTAAGATAGTTGGATCTTATCCTTCAGGTATGTTCCCATGTCAGGTAAAATGTAGGACAAAGTCACAAAGTCAAGAGCTCCCTGGATGATGAAAGAAATAAAGAGTAAGATGTAACTCAGAAAAAGATTGTACATAATAGAGACCATGTTGATAATACAAGTGAGAAGTGGGCTGAATGTGAACAGATGAGAGGGTTAGTGAAAAAAAAGTGTATGAGTAGACCCAAATAAATGGCAACCCAAATAAATAGGACACCAAAATTCTTCTATTGATCTATTAATAGTAAATTGATAATAAAAAGAATAATTCAGCCAATTCTGGGCCAAAAAGTGGATTGACCTATAAAGGCAGAAGACTTGGCTGAGATAGTATGTTAATACTTCACATCTTTCTTTACCAGGGAAGAAGGTGCTGCCCAAATCATTGTGAAAGAGGAGGTAATAGATAGATAGATTGGAGAGTTAGGCAGAGAAATGACAGATGGAGTTCAATCCAGGCAAATGCGAGGTGATGCATTTTGGAAGATCCAATTCAAGACCGAACTATACAGTAAATGGAAAAGGCCTGGGGAAAATTGATGCCCAGAGAGATCTGGGTGTTCAGGTCCATTTTACCCTGAAGGTGGCAACGCAGGTCGATAGAGTGGTCAAGAAGGTATACGGCATGCTTTCATTCATCGGACGGGGTATTGAGTACAAGAGTTGGCAGGTCATGTTGCAGTTGTATAGGACTTTGGTTCGACCACATTTGGAATATTGCGTACAGTTCTGGTCACCACATTACCAAAAGGATGTGGATGCTTTGGAGAGGGTGCAGAGGAGGTTCACCAGGATGTTGCCTGGTATGGAGGGTGCTAGCTATGAAGAGAGGTTGAGTAGATTAGGATTATTTACATTAGAAAGATGGAGGTTGAGCGGAGACCTGATTGAGGTCTACAAAATCATGAGAGGTGTAGATAGGGTGGATCGCAAGAAGCTTTCCCAGAGTGGGGGACTCAATTACTAGGGGTCACGATTTCAAGGTGAGAGGGGAAAAGTTTAAGGGAGATATGCATGGAAAGTTCTTTACACAGAGGGTGGTGGGTGCCTGGAACACGTTGCCAGCAGAGGTGGTAGAGGCGGGCACGATAGCGTCATTTAAGATGTATCTAGACAGATACATGAATGGGCAGGGAGCAGAGGGATACAGATCCTTGGAAAATAGGCAACAGGTTTAGATAGAGGATCTGGATTGGTGCAGGCTTGGAGGGCTGAAGGGCCTGTTCCTGTGCTGTAATTTTCTTAGTTCTTTGTAATTAAGTCACTGGATGGGTCACTTGTTTTATTAACATGATATTAGAAAGGCTGATTATACACAAATTTTAAATTAAAATATCTTCTAACCATTTTGTTTGGAGATATTAATTGGGACTTGTTTAGAAGTAGGGACATTACCTCAGTTCTACAAGAGCCTTAAAATTCAACTTAAAAATCACTACGACAGATCAGGTACATCTGACAATATTAAGCAAATTAAGGGTGGAAAGCACATAGGCACTGACCGTAATCTTCCAATCACTTTTAAATACAAGGATGGTGCCAGATGACTGCAGAATTGCAAATGTTACACTCTTGTTCAAAAAGAGATATGAGGATAAATCAAGCAACTCCAGTCAGTTTAACTTTTGTGGTGGGAAAGCTCTTGCAAATGGTAATCGTTTACAAAATTAACAGTTATTTGGACAAATATGGACTAACTAATGAAAGCCAACATGGATTTGTTAAGGGCAAATCATGTTTAATTAATTTGATTGAATTTTTCAGTGAGGTAATACAGAGCACTGATGAGGTTAATACATTTGACGTGGCTTACATGGAAATTCAAAAAGTTTTTGCTGGAAGTGCCACATTGAAACACAAAATAAAAGTAGAAGTAGACCTTTGAGAGCACTATTCTTTTCAAAAAGATCATACCTAATCTGATTGTGACCTCAGCTCCACATCTCTGCCCACTCCTGATAACCTTTGTCTCCCTTGTTGGTTGAGAATCTATCCAGCTCTGTCTTAAAAATAACTGGCTTGCAGCCACATCAAAGCCAACAGAATAAAAGGCACAGTGATGGATTTGGCATTCAATATGGATTCTGAATTGGCTGAGTGACTGGGAAGAGAGATTAGCAGTGAACATTTTATTTTGGCCTGGAAAAGGATAAACAATGGAATGCCAAACTATCAGTATAAGGACTACTGTTTAAATTTATAAATTAACTTAGATGTGTAGTGCATATCTTTGGCATTTGCAAATTACTCAAAACCTGACAGTATTGTCAATTATGGGTGTGATAATAATGACTTCAAGAGGACAGAGACAGGCTGGCCAAAAGGCAAATTGAACCTAATGCAGGGATGTATGAATTGATACATGTTGTTTGGAAGAATGAGAATTGGCAATAGACAATATAGGATATTATTCTTAAGGGGGTGCAAGAGCACAGGTGCATGTGCACAAATGGTTGAAGGTGACAGAGTAGGAAAATAAGGTATTTAGTATATTAGGTCTTATAAGTAGAGTCATAGAATACCAAAAGAAGGAAATTATAGTGAACTTTTTGAAGCACTAGTTTTGCCTCAGCTGGAGTATTGTGTCCAATTCTGAGCACAGCACTTTTGAAAGTATTTGGAACCATTATAGAGGGTACAGGAAAAAAACTGAAGGCAGATCGATCAAGACCAGGGGCATTAATTTAAGCTGAATATTAAAAAAAGAGGCAAAATAAAGAAAAATAATTTTACCCAGTGAGTGGTTAGGACGTGGAATGCTCTGCCTGAAAGTACGATGGAGGTATATCCATTATGGATTTCAAAAGAAATGTGGATTACTTTCTGAAGAGAAAATGTGGAGGGTTACACATAATAGAAAAGACAAGGGAGTGAGATTCGCTGAGTATCTCTTAAGAGAGCAGGCCTGGGCAGACTGAATAGTCTCATTCTATACTGTGAACATTCAATTATTCGAGCTCTAATTGGCTTTCCGTAGTAAAATGTACTAGTACTGTTCAACTCATGGCCAGGACATTCGAGAGAGACAGTTTTGCTTTTGTTGCCTTCTGACACTAGTCAAGTTATACTATGGCGTCTCCAAGACTACTTAGCTTAAACAAACAACAATTATTTATTGCACTAGCTGTTTTCCTGTGAATCACTTTTAACAAATGGAGTTCCTCAGTGATGTTCAAAATTACCAATAAATTGATCTCCAGGGATCAAAAATAAGAGCAAGTTTTCTTCGCGGGTACAACAGTAAGTATCTAGAGATGGAAAGATCTTTCATGGAATGTTCATTCCAACAGAGCAGCAAAAACAATGTTAGAAATGAGAAATTGAATTATTCTGCTTTCAAATATTAAAGTACAAGACCTTGTTATAAACATACTAATACTTGATTGAATGCAACCGGATTAAGAACTCGTTAAATTCTCCCCAAATCCTGTTAGCATAGGTTAACTAAATTTGTCTTATGTACTAAGCCAATTTAGTTGTACACCTAATAAATTAGATGTAGACATCCAGATTTGGTCATTGTTTGGTAATAAATCAGCTGATCTCAGCTGGAACAGTATTTAACCCGTTACAGTTACCCACAATGCCTTAGTACCACACAGCAGAGAAATTGGCCAATTTAATTGCTTCAAATTACTGATGACTGACTCCTACCGGAAAATGTACAAGCATCTACTTCAGATTAGGATGGAATAGGTCTCAGCTGCAATTTTGTGTGTGTTGAATCGCTGGCCAACATTCAATGTCTGAGCATAAAGAACTAACATCAAAGTGAAGCAGTGAAGGCTTGGTAACACCTAGGAAACTGCATTTCAGCAATAGGCAGTGTTTGAAGGAACCAGTAGAGAAAATTGGAGAAAATAATCTCGCAGGATGAACTGATCCATATTCATTCACTTCTGCTACACAAATTAGGTCAGAGTACTGTAATGGTTTGCAAAGCTATATATTTTTAAATTCTGTGCCAGGTTCTGGACAAATTTATTATTGCTAGTTCATTCACATACACAGGCGTAAATGATGTCAAAATATTAATCAACTGTAAAATTGTTCAGAAAAATAAGATTCCCCTAACACTGATGTATACCAACAATTTATTTTTGGAACCTCATTACCTAAGTTCAGCATATGACTTGCTGATCATTACTGTGTGAGATTGCATCTGTCATGATTACCAACAATTTATTAACTTCTATTCTTCAGATAGTAAGTAATTAATTGATCCTCACATTCAGTATTTCAGATCTATGCTTGAAAATTATTTACATGTTGTTGTAATCTTTTATTGGTGTAAATGTAAACTGATTTTCATATCCTCAGGTATTTTTAGAGCCATCATACTTTCTGATGGCATCCATATCAATTTTACTATTGCTATTCTAGCCTCTCAAAACAACATGAATCTGCTCTTGGTGTTTAGCTGTTTCAAATCAATAAAAATAGCACAATGTTCAAAGTGAAGGCTAAGTAAACCTTCAGACTACAGATCAGGGGTATTTGTGGTTGCTCAAGGGGATACATTTTCCGCTCTCAACCATTGACGGATGACTAAGAAAAATGATCTGTGGTATATTTTACCTAAAAAGAAGACATACTGTCTGTAATTATTTTCAAAAATGAACAGTCAACAAATCATGAGCAACAGCTGTCCTTTGGTTAAAAGATGGCATCTACTCAAGATCACAAGTTCTTGTCTTGAGCCTTCATGGGACTGAACAGGACAGTTCCCAACCCATAGATCTTTGGGTATATGGGACAGGGCATACCATAAGGTGATGGAATCTGGAGTGTACCATTTGCTTCCTTTTCTTTCCTTCTCTGCCAGCCTCCCTCCCTCATTATTATGGTGCTGGAACTCAAAGCATGATGCAGCACGGTGGACCAGTTGTCACCACCTTGAGTAATTGGTAGCAAGCTCCTGCCAGTCAGTACTGTCAATGCTGTTATGCTTCAAGAAGACCTTCAAAGTGTCTTTGATGTGTTTTTTCTTTCATCCTACCCTACAACGTTAGTCAAGGTTGAGAGAACAGAATTTACTGAGAGAGATTGTATTCAAGTACATGAACACATTGTTCAGCCAATCAAGCTGATTTTTCGAGGACCTGGTTCAGGAAGGACATTTAAATTTGTTCCACAATTCCTTCATTCAGGCTTGAGGGTGCAGTGGAAGTATTGCTGGCACATTTTCTCCAGCTCTCTTATGAATTACTGTTACATAATGTTATGCACTCGATCAGAGCTCCTCAAAATGTTTTAAGTAGCCTAGACCCTAACTTTTTCTTACTTTATAGGTAGATGTGAAGTGGGTGTTCCAGATTTGATGCAGATGGTCAAACCATTCAGCATAAAGCAAAATGCAATTTTTTTAAACACTATAGTTAAAATACAAACAAAAGAAAGAGGAATTTAAGATAACTATTGGAAAACTTAACTGAATAATCAACACAGTACCTATTACTAATTAATTGTTTCAATATAGCAACATCCCATAAATACACCCCTTGGCAAAAAGATAAATTCAGACACAGGTTCTTACATGCAGTTTCCCAATCCAGGAGGGAATAATGTCAGGAGAGGTTTCAGGAAAAGTCACAGTTAGGAATCATTTTACTGAAGCTTGCAACCCATACAGCTTCCAACTGCTATAGTGAAGTAAAAACTAGAAAGCTTGATCTGGGAGAACTGGCCACTCCCCTTCCATTTTTACATCTGTTTTAAAAAAAAAACTAAAGGCCTTTTAAATTATTGGCTTAGGCCGGCTCCACAGCCACTTCAGTACCTCTGTCTTTATAACCTCTCTTCAAAAAACCCCGGACAAAACAACCTTTTTGAAGTGACATCAGCATCACAATAGTCTTAAATCTTACTGCAGTACAGGGAACGGAGATGGCAGTTGCCCTGGACACTAGAACCTCTATTGACTCTATTGACATACCTTCACTCACTGCTGCAATCTGTAGAACGGTGAGGTCGTACACCTGGTTTGGTGTTTCATCTCCTCATAAGTAGCAGCCTTTTGAGGGAGGTAGCTGTCAATGTTTGGGAAGTGTTCGGCCTATTCGAGAGACTTTACTTCTACTTATATGGAAGTGGAATATTTGGCTGACCAGGTGTTTGATAAATTTTGTTCTGCCAACATTCAAGGATAGAATGAGTTCATTTCCACAGAATTGCAGCAAATATGGGATAGAAATAATTTATTCTTTGGGCATGGCAAATGTGAGGTGTATTTTGATTGTTTAATATATTCTGCTGGATAGTCAAATGTATTGATTAAAATGGATAGGAAATATTCCACATGGTCAATTTAACACTAACAGCTAAACACTACCTCCCAAGATCAATTTCTATCCCATTTAGTGTTGCTTAGTTTTCCCATGTCTACTTCTGATGATCTTATCAATGCCTAAAAATGGATATCACTGTTATGATGTTAGCCTGGAAGGTTCATTGTGATTGACTACCAGGCAATTGAATGCACAAAGTTGATATGACAAGATTTTCTAAAGCACATTGGGTCAGATCATCTCCTGTTGTGATATCAGGTATAAAAAACGAAGGATAACGTGGCAGGAAATAGCCAATCATTGGCTATATTTTGCAATCAGCAGAGAAACAGCTGTTCTCCACAGTGACATCAAAGTCTTTTGCAATTTCTCTGGCAAGAATTTTACCTCTATCATGTGTTAGAAGCTAGAATGTCACCGTTATTGTGTATTAGAAGCTGAAATTTACAAAATGTTTATGTTTTAAAATGTTTCCTGCATTTAAGTTGAAATGGAACATTCTGAAAGCAGGAAGGTGAGATCATACTAAAAACCTCCACTTGGAGACAGGCCCATGTGTTCTGGTTGCCGCGGCATTAGAAAATCAAATAGAACTCTCGTGAAATATCAAGTAACAGTTTTCAGACATTTATTGAACAGCATCATAGTGAGAGAGAGACAGACAAAGAGATACTGCTGTAGAAAGACTATGCAATTACTGCTGTTAAGAAACTGAAGGACTATTTTGTACCAGAAACCAAGCAGGTTTTTCTTTCCCTTTGTAAGTAATGAGATACAGCAGGTGCAGTTTTTGGAGATGCAAAGAATAGGGAGACACCAAGGTGAGCCTTGATATTGAAAATTGGAAGTGTAAGACCTGGGCTGTGTTGAGCATTTTTTTGAAGCGTACTGTAGTTTTTAACCTCACATGGCAGAGTGAGGCTATTGGAGAGCTACGAGTTGCTTTGGTCTTGTTTTTGCAATGCTACATATCTGTCCAGAAGTACAGTTCACAGTGAGGGATTTTATAGGACATATCTCAATTGTGTTAATGCAAAAGCACCTTTTCTTTAGTTAGATGTATAGTTGCCTATTACTTAATGTTAGATGCATCTTGATTTTATCTTGTTTGTTGTAGTTAAAGTCTTAAAATATGAGGTTGTGTGTTTTTTTTAAGTATTTATTCATTCATGGAATGTGAGTGTCACTGGCTGGACCAGCAAATATTGTGGTAGTTGCCTTGAGAATGCAACAATGAGCTGCCTTGAAATGCTGCAGTCCATGTGCTGTAGGTAGACCCACAGTGCCATTAGGAAGGGAATTCCAGACAACTAATCTCCGTAACTTCTCTCAATTACTAAGAACTTTAATGTTGTTGTCACTATAGGCATGATAACCAATGGTCCTGCAAGTGATTGCAGTTGCTGTTACTGGATAATCCTGGCATTGAGCTGTCCAAGAAACCAATGACATTAAAAGATTCTCACAGACATGCCTGCTGCATAACAGGAAACAAATAATAAAATCGCTTTTAAAAATAGGCTCATAGAATGAATTAAAGCTTGAAGCATACACATGGGGTGAAAGTGGAAGCTGAAATATTCTGAAGAATTGATTTAAGTAAATAAATAGCTTTAAAATCTACAAATTATTTATTGAACAGCTCTCCACAACTATATTATTTATCAAACGTTAGTTTTATAGTTCATGAAATTTTGTAAATCACACTACTGTTAACAACCCAGTCACACATGAGTGAAGAAGGTGCAGCCTTATTACAAAGGTTTGGATTGCACCGTGTTAAGTCTTGTGCACTTTCGGAATTCAAGTCCCCTTTTTAAGTCTGCCTCCTTGTGGAGTGGTCAAGGAATAGCAGACACCTAAATGCCACGATTCCCGAAAACAAGGCGAAGGGAACGTGGCCTCACAGAACCTGTACTGCAATGAAGTTAATTTAACTCCAATACATATTCCCATAAGTGGCTTCACGTTGGGACGCACGCCGGATGATGGAATGGTTCCAACAGCGTTAATAAGGATTTGAATAACCTGCGTGGCAAAATTAATAGTGCTGGTCCTAACATGTTGTAAGATCACAAACGGGAAATGTAAAAAGAAATCAAAATTGGAATGTTGTGGGACCACCATAAACGAAGGGGATGGAGTAGATATGCGAATTTGGGTACAAAATTTACAGAAAGGTTCCTAAGCATTTTGTCAACAATGGTTTCGGTGATTGTATTTGAGTCTGTATCCCCATATTATGTTCCCTCCTGTTCAGACTCTAGGTCTCGCAACGGTTAGAGCGAGTCCATTCACTTGTGTAAAACAGGGCAGTGATCGCCAGGCACTGCGTTTGGTGTATTGTCGAGAGTGTCGCATAGTTGAGAGAACTCCCATAACCCAGTGTCACTATCCAGATCTCTTCCACATCAAACATATAACCTAACGGCAATTTATCTATTGTCAGCATTGTCCCCAGCAATAAATGACGTCTGCGCTTTAATTACCAAAGCCCTGTCCTGTGCCCTCTGCGGTAGTACTGGGAACATGTCTGACAAATGAAAGTTGTGCTTGAAAAATCAATTGGAGAGCGATGCCAGCTGCTGCTTAGACGAAGCAACGCGAAGAATGATTTGCATATTTTAATTTTGAAGAGAGGAAACTCTATTATCACTGTACATGCAGTCATATCTTCGTTGCAGGAAACGACAGAAAACTTAAATGTTCACTTGGATTAAATTCCCCTTCGATTTAAAACACTCAATCTAATACCAGGCACGGTGGGACGCTCCGGAGTCGCGTTACGCTCTGGACAGATACAAGAACCTTTCTAGAACAGGGGAGATTAAGGACAGAGTTAATGTGTTCAAAATGATATTGGAGTAAGCCAGCAGAAACAGTTTGTTCTGGCAGAAGGATCAGCAGGCAGAGGACACGGATTCAAGTTGGTTGGCAAAACAAAAACCAGAGAGAATTGCCATTTAAGCAGCAAGTGATTAGAATGGCGAACGCAGTGCCTTAAAGAGTCGCTGGCAGTAGAATCTGCGGCAACTTTCCAAAGGGAGCAGGGGAATCAAGTTGGAGAGGAAAGTGGAGGGTGCGCTAATTTAGTAGTCTTTCGGAGAGGCGGTATAGGCTTGATGGGGCGAATAGTGTCCTCCTCCTCTAACTGGATGATTTGGTGCCTCAGGGTTGCTCAGGTCTAATAGGAGTTCAGCAAGAAGTTTTAGGCGTGGTCTCTCAAGCGGTTAACGTGGGATAGTTAAAGGTTGACCGTTGCCTTGACAGAGCACTTGCGCGCTGTTTATATGGGAACCAGTTGAGGCGGGTTGTCACCAGCTCCTCTCTTTCTACAACGCCAAAGAATATCGGAGAGGACCTCGGGTGCAATTGAAGTGGGCCCGCTTACGCATCCTGTCTCGGTATCTGGGCTACACTGACTTGGGTGCAGGGGACCCACCTCTGAGAATCCGGGCTAGAGATAATTCTTAACCAGACATTTCCTTCAGATCGGGGCTAAAAGATAGCTCCAGGTTTTCAACTTTATTTCAAGTATGCATTAAAAAAAAGATGTTCACGTAGAACGCCTGAAAAAAAAAGCATTGAGATGGATCTGAAATGAACACGATTCGAGGTAGATCGTTTTTAATGAATGATTGCCGGTGGTGGTTGGGGTGGGGGTGAGTGGTGAGGGTTTTGTGAGCTGGAACTTGTTAGCAAACCCAATAACAATAAAGAATCGATGAAATACATGACTGGTTTGAGATCATTCGGTTCAGGGCCGGTTCTGATAGAAAGGCACCGGAGTGAACGGTTTGATTGCTGCATTAAAGAAAGCTTTGGCATTTGGTATCGATCACGGAGAAAGAGAAAGCCTTGTTCCCGGAATAGTGTAGATTGCTTCTTAACACAGCAGCGATAAGCACACGCTAGCTGAATGCGCAGGAGCACTGCAATCCCATGATTAAACCCCTTGACTTAAATAACATTCGGAAATTACACTATTCAACAACGCAAGTAGGTAACATATGTGTTTGTGCGTTTGTGGGCGCCTCCACATCAGTACAACGGGTTGCTTCTGCTATTAAAACACAGCCTGGCGGTGTTTCCGGTGTGGTGGGAGCTGTCCATCAGTCTGGTGCTGAAACCAAACTCTCACCCGGGAGATGTCGGATGCACCTCATTGGAAATACGTCGCGGCTAACAGCCCTGAAGGAGGCATTAGTCCCTCCCTCGTTACTCGGACCTGTCTCATTTATGCAACTCGGAGTACCAGCAGTCGTTGCAAGTGTCAGCTCTGACCTGTGTTTCGCTTGTAACGTAACAAGGTCTCGAGATGCTTTCATATTATTGCCAAGCATTTGGCCGACGGTCGTTTCATTAATATGCAATAACCCTAATTGGTATATGTTATGAACAGAGTCATTATAATTGTTATTGTTAACTCTGATAATCATTCTCATTAAGTTAATTGTAATGTTGATGTGCTCGAGGCACAATCTACTGTACCATTACTGATCTCTGCCCCCTTCAAAAATAAGGTAGATTTAGATGACGGATCTAAACAAAAGTCCCTTGGTAGGGTAGGACTCGAATAGTGCTGAAAATATTGCTGACATGTTGTCAACGCTTTTGGAGCTGCACTAACAGGACAAATGCAAGACTGCCAAATTTTAATCCATTACTATATTGTATGCTACGAGACAAAAGGGATGGCAAATCGACTGACATTAGCTGAGGCATTGCTATGAAGTGAACAATTGGGAAATATAGTTGTCCCAAGCTACTGGGTCATTCAAAAAAGGTACAAATTTTGAACACATTTATTTCATTAGCACAGAATAGGTCCCAGCCCATTGAATGTACAATGCCTCCAGGGACTGTAAGTGAATCACATTACCAGCTCGGCTGATTGTCTTAAGTGAGTTATTAGTATTGCGAAGAATACACCCAAGATCATTCAGCAAGTGCTGCCCCTATTATGGGATCAGATTTAATGGTTGATATTTTCCTTTGAGTTTTGTAACCCTGTACTTATCATGAAGAATTGACGAAATGTTCTGTTTGTTTGATTGATCAGTCAATCACTACGACATTTAGCCTATATTGCTGGTATCACATGGACACTGCAAATCCTCCACGAGCTTGCTCAGTTCTGAGGAAGGCATTACTACTTTCTGGATTGATGCCAAAACCCTGTACCACGGCTGTAGCCATGGTCCAGGAGCAGTGTGATTATGTTTGTGATATTGTCCCGATCCTGGTGCCTTTTGACGTCAAAAAATAACGTGGAAAACATGTCTCCCTTCAAATCGAAATAACTTGCACACACGTAGCAAATGTACTTACTCAGGCAACATTGACATTGAGCTTTTCTGTGGGGACCTCTTACATCCAGTCCGCCCCTCCACGGATCCCTTCCTACACCAGCACGCTCCTCTAAAACGTTGCTGTTTTCAACCCCATTGGTCTGAGAGACGATAGAAGCAAAAAGAATCACAGCGAATGGTAGAAGTATAACTGAAAATGTAACTCTGACAAAAGGATTCTTCCCCCGAAAAGTAAGTTTGCTGTGCGTCCGTTTGTGAAGGACGGTGTCAGGTACCGACAGGGAAACGCTGTTTTCCCCGCACGGCAACAGCGAGCAGCCAGAGTCGAGCAATCATAACATTTACGATTGCTTTATGGAGAAAGCATACGTGTCACCAAGTAACAATTTGGCAAGATTTTTTTGTTATTGCGTATAAATTGGCCAGACTATGAATATGCATAAAATTTCATTTCCTAATTTATTTTACAGTCTGTATAATACTCCAGTTCCACGCTTACTACTTTGCAGTATGTGTAACTGGGGTCAGTGGTAGCAGCCTCCCTTCTGAATCGTTTTATTCTGGGTTTAAGCCTCGCTCCGAATACAACAGCCCATCATCTAAAACTGACCATTCACAATAGGATTAAGAGTGCAGCACTCGGCACCGTCTTTTGGATCCATGCGAGGCCTGTTTCCCCTTATTTAAATGTGACAAGCATTAACTCGAAGAATAATTGAGTTATCTTATTAACCCAACCAATACTTATCCCTCCCATAAATAACACCTCTTATGGGATAATAAAAGCTAAATACAGCAGATACTGGAGGTTGGGAACAAAAACAGAAATTGCTGGAAAAACTCATCGGGCCTGGCAGCAACAGTGGAGAGAGGAAACAGTCGCACTTCGAACAGAAAGCTGAGCTATATTGCGCAGGAACTAACTACTACATTCCTTAGTCAATACAATGTGGAGCTGAAGGAACATAGCAGGTCAGGCAGCATCAGAGGAGCAGGAAAATCGATGTTTCAGGTCGGGACCCTGCATCAAGACTACATTCCTTAGAGCGCTTTGGAGAGTTCCTAGGTCCTGAGGCGTATTGTATACAGTAAATTCAAAACCTACTTTAAAAAAATAAACCAAAGATCTGCGGATGCAGAAATAAAAATAAAAATTGCTGGGAAAACTCAGCAGGTCTGGCAACATCTGTGGAGAGAAAGTGAAGTTAACGCTTCGGGTCCAGTGACTCTTCTTCAGGACTATGAATAAATGTCTTTTTTTCAATGATACCAATGGTCTGATAGTAGCTGGAAACCAAGTGTAAGTCTTACCAAACCAAAATAACACTGCACTATGAGCAGGCTTCCCACTTTCCTACCGGGGGATACTCACTGCCTCCTGTTGTGGACGGATTCCATTGCAAGATTTAGGAGTCTAGATAGATTTGGTTTCTTTTATAGTTGATCTATCTCACAATTCTTCTCAACTCCAAAGCTGGTCAGCCAGCTGGCGCCTATGACCAATCTAGGTTTTGGTGCATTGATGAGGAAGGTTATCTGAACCTAGAGAGGATAATTTCATAACCAGATCCGCACCCTTTCAGGTCCACTCAAACTAGCAACTTTGACCATCCTTGACTATCAAATGCCACCATTGAATTGTCGAGGATTGAACGAGTGGCTTGTTGCATCCCAGAGTTATGTGTTAGTAATGGAGGTCTATCTTAGGAGGGGCTGCAATCTTCAGAAGTTTGTACTTGCGAACATTGCCTCTGAAGTTCTCTCAAAAAAAACCCCAGCTGGTGTGGATACTTCCGCGCGGTGATGAGGCGCCCCCGCGCTCAGCACCGCTCTGTTCTGAACGTCTCCTCCGCCCTGTGCTGAAGTACCGCAGAGGCAGCGGCTTCGAGAGATCAGCTTGGCTTCAGATCGCCTGAGCGATCGAGCTGACTGAGCGGAGATTTCCTCAGGATCCGAGCGAGACCGGACTTCCAACACACAACCCGACTGATGTGAGAAACACAGCGGTGCAGACAAGATGGGGATATTTGGAGTGACAGTGGGAGCTTTGCATTACCTGGGGCTCTATGTGCAACTCTGTGCGTGTTCACAAGGTGAGAATCAGCAGTTGGCTATTCCGATAGAGCAGGTTCAATGCAAGCAACCGCGAAGGGTACCTTTGCACTTAGAATTAGCAGGCGGCGATATCGGTCTTTCGTGGTGTTCATCTGTCCTCGACATGTAATGCAAATTGAAGTTTTGTCTGATAAATTTGTTCATCATGAATTGAAGCAGGATTTATGATAACAATTGAAGAATATTCCTGTATAGCACGATTTATTTATTTATTCATTGAAAGGAAGCTATGTCTTCAGATTACAAGGTAGATGAAAGTCTGGATTGAGGCTACATTCCACAATTGGCATTATCTTATAATTGCTGTCTTCCATCAGACAGGAAACTGAGTAATAAAATCAAATGTTGGATTTTATTCAGGATTAAAACTTCCTGCTTCCTTTAGAATTTTAGCACAGGCTGTGGTAAGAATGCAAACTGTGGAATATGGATAATTTATGAACACCATTCTTAGCATCCTGATATGTGTGTGTGTGCTGCCTCTATCCCACCCTGTAGTTCTGTTTTACAAGGTATCTTGTGTATTTTGAAAGATGATTAACCCTTTTCAAACCAGTGAAGCATTTGGTACAATGTGTGAATAATACTACTTTCTGTAGTTTACAGTAAATAACAAACGGACTCACTACTTGTTTGGTGTTTTGCCTTTGTAATAATTAAAGTTTAGGAATATTAATTCAGCCAACACAGAAAACCATAATGTATCATTTTCTTGGAACAGAAGAACACTATAAGTGGTTTGTATATTATAGGTGTAATTGCATTCCTTCCAGTCAGAACTGATATAATCAGAAAGTATTGGTTTGCTCATAACAGTATTTTCTTGAGATTGTTGTATTCAGTGTACCAACTTTGTTGCTTTTTGTAAAATAAAAAGTTTGTCTGAGTTGTCTAAGCTTTAACAGACTTTAGATCTGTATTTTCCTTTCTACTTGCATCACTGAATCTTTATTTTAAAGAACTGTGGCTATGTACTAGATCTTTCAGTTTGAATGATGAATTCTGAAGGCATTAACATCATCAATTGTACAACGCAGTGTTGTGATATTGTTCAGTTACAAATTGCTAGGATGACTAAACATTAAAGATCAGAACTAACAGAAACAAGTTTGTAACATCCACAGATCCCAAATAAATGTAGTTCAGTTAGTTCAACACATAACATTGGAAGTTTAATATAACAGATATGAAGATCTATTCACAACACTACCGCAGCATATAATCATAGCTGTACTAAGGAAGAAGGCTCTTAAGGGGAAAATAGCCTTGCAATGTTGGAATTGTTTCAGCTGAATGCGGTGACTCATAACCAACAGAATTCAGACTAGTACTGGTATTTGTTTTGTATGATTTTTGTGGGTTATTACTGACAATAAAATCTGTTTTTGTTAGATAAGCTTTCTAAAGTAATGGAACCAGTACAGAGCTCTTCAGATTACTGCTAGGAACTTTTATGTTTATGGAGTGACAATACAACAAAGAAACATCTGTTCAAAACTGTTAGAATTAGCACAAAGTAAAGTAGTTTCCTTAGGAAATAACACATTAAACCAAAAACTGGAACAATCAACTGGAGCATGGAAGTTCACTATCTACACTTAAGAGCTACATTTAAGTGTTATAATGACACTAATCTGTGCGATTGTATGAAAACATTTAAATAAATTATAATGATTAAGATTGAAGCATGCATTTGAAGTGAATGGTGAAGTCAAAGTAAAAACAAGTCAAGCTTGTGTGCTAAGAATAAGTTAACCATGTTAATTTAGATCGATAAATAATTAAAAGCTTTTGGAGTGACAATGACATTTCAAAGCTCCATCAAAAATATAATAAGCTTCCTTTCCTTACTTCTCATGCAATCAATGGCAATATTGTGATTAAAGAAACATCACATTTCGCAATAGTCCTGACTACGTCTAGATCTGGGATGGCAGATATATTCTTAACTCAGACAGATTTCCTTCAGTCAAAGAAGATGTCAATTGTGAAACTGCATCCTCCCCTGCTCCCACATCTGCTACCCAAACCTATGCTTTTTTACAAATCTTAACCAGTGTTCTGAAGGTTACAAGAGTAGTTTTGGTTTTTGGAACTATGTCTAGTATGCATCAAACTCAAATTATTGGAATTGACTTCACTGAAGAGATTCAAACTATTTTTTCACAAAGCTATATTAAATATAAATATCATTCATTTTGGACTCCCTATTGCCAAAAGCAAATAGCTGATGTTCCAAATTGTGATGCCTGTTAACAAAGCATTTTAATGGTTGAAACATAATATTTTTCCTAACATTTGATCATACATAACATTGGCCAGAGGTAAAGACCTACTGCTTCATCCTGCAGCATAGTTGTATTATGCATTAAAATAGGATACGGCCAATCCATTCACAGCCATGTGTTCTACTGGGAGAAGTGCAGAGCCAGATAATAACATATCTTGTTGAATTTTGATTTTCACCAATTTAGACAAATTACTTTACACTACTTGCAAAGTGAATATAGCATAATTGAAACCCTTCTCTTTTGCCTTTTTTCCCTGCACAGCATATGGTTTTAAGGAACATGAATCAGGGTAGGCTGATCCAACTCACAACAGTGAGAAGGTCCAGAGCATCCTTTTAGTTTGAACTATAGACCTTACTGGTAAGGGAAGTTCCACACTAGTTATTAGACTTGGCCAGAGAGTACTTCTTGTTACTTGTTTTTCACACTGGTCAAATATTATTTTCACAGAGTTCACATAAATGTCATTCATTACTTTGATTGCCCTAAAATATATTTTGAAATGGAAAGCTGTGTGTATTCCAGAGTACTTCTTATATGCGGAGAAGGAAGCTTAGTATTAAAATAATATATTAATTTTGAAAGTTGTGATTTAAGCTATATCATTAAATTGTAATATACAATTGAAATCGCCTACATAGCCATCTCATTTCTGATTTGCTTCTCTTTTAAATTATTTTTGGTTTAGAAGGGAGACAGGTTACAGTGTTTAATGGCTAAGTGAGTATGTGTCTTGCTGATAAAGGAAGAACAAATGTCCAGGCATAGATAGAACAAACCTCAGAGAAATCCAAATTAGAAAGAAAAAATTTCAACTCTTTGTATTGTAGAGAAAGCTACGTCATTGCAAAATATTTTATTATTTGTGACAATGGAAGAAACAAAGGACTGGCTTAAGCGCCTCTACTTCCCTGGCTCAATGTAGTTTTGTAAATAAAAACAGAAATTGCTGGAGAATCTCAGCATGTCTGGCAGCATTTGTCAAGAAATTCTGAAGAAAGGTCACTGGACTCTACATGTTAACTCTGCTTCTTCTCTCCACAGATGCTGCCAAACCTGCTGAATTTCTCCAGCCACTTCTGTTGTGTTCCAGCGTCCACAGTTCTTTGTTTTATTGATGTTTTATAAAGCTTTGTGGTTTAAAACAATGTTGTTTCATTCTCCCCAGATGAATCAGCTACCATTCCAAAGGTTTGCATAAATATTATTGCAGAAAAAAGAAAAATTGCTTAATGTCATATTTGAACAGTGTTGCTTTCCATGTTTGATCATTTTTTTAACCTTCACCACCACCCATCTAAATTGAAATAATTGCAAGTTTAATGAAAAATAATTCAATGGTGTTGCTTTTCTCTTTAAAAAAAAATTTGCATTAAACTAATAAGACTAGTAGTGGTGTTAGAGATTTTTCTTGAAAATATTTAAGCCGGATTTATAAAAATATTTTAATCAGCAGAATACTGTAAAGCTCTGTTGGTCTATGGTAAGATGTATTTTTTGCTATTTGTAAATGATTTATACCGGAAAAAATTGTTTGGTATAGAAGGCATGAAGTAATGGATCTTTTCAGTACACAAACTTCAATTACTCAAACTATGAAATATTACTTGGACTGAAATATTTAATTTGACAGCCTTTAATGTAATGTTTATCAATAATACAGCTAATCTTAAACTAGAATATATCACTGAACTGCCCACATGCCATGTGATAAATAGAACTGAAACAGATCAGCATATCTACAGCACAGGAATGTGGAGTCATAAGTCATAAAACTACAACAGGTGGCATTACAGTTGTACCTTTAATGCAATAAAACTTTCTAAAGTGGTTCACAGAAACTGAGCAACAATAAAGTTAGGGTTGGTGACCCAGATCGTTATATATAAGGAAACTGTTAGAAAATAGAAAAGCCAACAAAAAAGAGGTTTAAAGAGAAGTATTGTAAAATGTAGCACCAAGATTGCTGAATCTTCTGGCTGAGGTGCTAAGTAGTGTATTATTTGTGGAACGGTACTACTATATGTCTTTAAAAGAAATAAATAGCATGGTGAAAGATCTGAAATACTGTCATTATAGTTATAAAGTAGAATTCAGGCAACGATTGCATTGTGATGAATGAACAAAACTAAGAAATCATGGAATCCTATTTCAAATTAGCATGCATTTCTACTATTATCATTTAAAATTTCTATTGTCACATAACAGAGAAAGTGACTATGAGATTTCTTAGATATTTGAAATACTGTTCATGAAGATTTATACCAATAGAGAAAATGGCCTTTTGTTCTACAATGATTATCAACTGTAAAAGAAATCTTTGTTAATATTGATTTGGAATCCATTTTGGCATGGAAAAGATTGCACACCATGTTAATTTAGTTTTGTTTAGTCAAAATCAGTTCTGTTTACTGTGGATGCTTCACAGATTTATATAAAAAAAAGCATATTATGTGATGAGTAGCTATCCCATGTATTCAAATGTCAATCCTTTTTATTTACAATTTTCTGCAACTATTTGATGGAAGTTCTGTTTAAACAGATTTCAAAGATCCACCTTGAAACGCAGAAAGAAAGAAGTGGGAAAGTTATTATTCCGTTTTATCCATACAGACTATATATCCTGTATGTTTTTCATCCAAATATTGACTTTGTCCAATTAATTCAAATAGTTTATTCACGTACATGACATTGAGTATCTTAAAAGATCAACTGAAATGATTGATTAATTCAATTGCTTTAACAAGAGATTGCTCTAATCATTCATAAATGCATGTAGGCATTGCTTAACTCTAACATGCTAGGCGAAGATTTCCATTCTTGCTGTGCACAATAAAATCAATTTACAGCTTCATTAGCAAAGGAACTCTTTCTTAATGTATTGCATCAATAGTATCTTTATATCTTACACATGACCAAACAGCTTTCCTAATAGATACAGACTACTTTTCTAATATTAAAACCTATCTGTGTCATCTTTTATAGTCTGAAGATGTATCTGTAAATAAATGTATTCTTTTGAATTGAAATCTAGGTCACTGAGGCGAAGGAGCAGTGAAATAATCCATTGTGTCATCTAATTCCTATGCCCATCTGATGTATTCACCAACCAATTTAACTGTATGGCCTTTCCCTCCCTCAGTAGGCAGATAACCAGCACAACACTTATGAATAATTAACAAGTCATCAATGGCTCATCTACTATGCTCCTTAGAGGCCATTCAGGAAGTATAAATAATTCAACTTAGGGTGACTACCCTAATCCAAAATAGAGCATGTTACAATTTTTTTCAAGAACATAGAATGTGTTTGAGTTCCATTACCAAGACAAGGGAATATAACATAAATATAGTTTAGCTATCACAGAGAGAGAAACTTTAGTAAGGAAATTAATAAAATGGTATTTTATTTTTCTAATTGCTTAACATCTTAATATCAGGTCCGAGAGCTATAATCTCACAATAAAAGAAACATGAAAGCTGCTCACACATTTATTCAGAAGGATTAAAGAAATTGCCATGATTCTAAATACAATTAACAAAAACAAATGCAACATAATTTATACTAATTAATTTAGAAACAATGAATGTAGATGAGTGCTGTAAGAATGTTACTTAATGGGAAATTGAAGGCTACTGAAAAATTTATAATCATAAGTCAAAGCTTAACAACTCATTTGCACGCACATGAGTTATCAGGTGTCTCTTATGCAAGGAAGGATCTTATATTCAATAATTTTTATTGTGCATCCTCATCTCTAAAGAAGGGGCAATTGTATATAGAAGCTACCCATTCCTATGTTAAGCACTCCTTAGAGAATTTTGAGAAAAGTTTCCATTCAAAAGGAACCGTAAGTAAACCACTATCTATTCTGCATTGTCATTTGTCCATAAGCTTCTCAAAGATTGCAACGTCATGTTCTCAGAATCTTTTAACTGATTCAGGGTCAATGAGAGAGAGCTGAAATTGATTTCAAATGTTTGTATGGTTCTTTTACTAAATAACAAGCACAGAATGTTGTGTGTTGCTCCTGGGAGTGGAAACAAGGCAAGCAGGGGAACTTAATTATTCAAGGGGTCAAAAATCAGGTTCCTTATGGCAGGATGAAAGTTTGCAATTATGTTATCAAACATTGAAAAGTGGGATGAGTATCCTGACAGGAAGTCCTTTTGTCAGCATTTGCAAGTCACTTGCTCATTAAAAGGGCAGATCGCCAGAATTGAGTCCCCCTTCCAAATTAAATCGCCCTGAGTGAGCAATACTTGTCCTTCAGTTGTCTACTGTACATAGCAAGTTATGTCACCATAGTCCCCGAGAACTGTTCTGTTATGGAGAGTGACAAATGGTGGTCAATTTAACCTGAGCATTACCATGCCTTAGGCAAGGGTTAAAGTTAAGAAGACAGTACCTTCATGATGAACTCAGATGGTACAAGAATTGAACGTGCACTGTTCACAACACTCTATTAACAACCAGCTGTCCAGCCAACTGAGTTAACTGATTATAATATTCTGCATATAAGATATTTGCAGCAGACATACTACTGTCTTCACTGAAATTTGGTGTTAGTAGCATAAGGAGTGTTCAGCTATGCCAAGATTGAGGTTGAGTGGATGTAGCCTACATTGCACGGGGTGCACAAAGATGGATGTAAGGAGTCTAGAGCATAATGGGCACATGTGAAGGAGGCTGGCCAAGGTTAGAAGTTTGTGTGACTAAAGTTGAAAGACTGGCCAAGGATGCAAGGCCTCCCAGTTTAGGGTAAAAATGTCAAAAAATTTAACTGTATGTGTCCACTTCAAGAGCCCAAGTAATGCTACTGCTTTGTAAGGATTGAAAGCCTGTCTGGATGCCTTTTAAATATGGGGATAAGATCTTTGGCCCTGCGAGAGAACAATTGGGGCATTGACTTCTTGCTTGCCCATGTGCTTTTCATACATACATATGTAATGGGCTGCGAATCACAGAATTGTGCAAGAAGAGCTAAGCTGCCCCCATGTGGATGTGACACTGCTACAGCTGCTACTGAGCATGTATTTCAGAATGGAAGATTCCACTCAAAGGTACCAATCTGTAGCTTTCAACAGGCACCATTCAACATGGAGAACTCAAAGTGTACAATTAAAAACATTGCTTCTAGTTAATTACTATTCAGCATTTCTGATAAAATTAGGTCTTTTCCTGTACCTTTGATACACATTTTCTTCAAACATTCGTAAATGTGACTATCTCAACTTTAATAGACTTTTATGGTAAATTATTCCATTTCTCCACAAGTGCCAAAAAAGTTTACACCCCTGTGCTTCAATAGTAAAAGCGACTAGCTGCTGAATCGTCTATCAGTGAATATAATCTTTATTCACGTTCTAAACATTTCATCTGTTTGAACATTTCTGAGATTCCTCCTTAACTTGTCTGCTCCAGTGAATACAGCCCTTCTGGCAACATCCTCATACTTCTGATAACTTATCTATAATGGAGCACACAAACCTACTCAAAATATTTTTAGTTGTTGTCTGACCAATATTTTATTTAAGATCCATCAGTACTTTCTTGAATTTGTACGTACTGCTTATATGTGTAAAAGATGTATTTTTGTATGGTATTCTCCAACTGTTAAACCTATCATTCATACAGTATGCTTTTTAAACAGGATTATATTCTTGTAAGGGAAGTTAGATGGATTTGCTGTCCTACCACAGCAACACAGATGAAATCAAGGACAGTTTCATTAATTTGGTTACCTTGTACTCTATGTATTTCTGGAGACAGATAAGCTGCCTTCCAGAAACAGGCAACACATTATTTAACCTATCATACTACCCTTATGGCAATTTCATGAACTCACTTGCTATCAACTATACCACCCTTGGTAGGAATAGGAGGCATTCTATAATAATACTTCATAATTTGTAACTAATAAATGGTGAAGATATGAAAACAATTTGGCATCTTCAGAGATATTTATTTGATATGGCCTAAAATGCACCAGCTTTGGATAGAAATAATTCAATTCGTTTCACTGACATGCAAAAGTAAGACTCCCACTGTCTTATAATGAATATCTTGTTTATCCCTGGTTCAAACTACAAATCTCCAGAAGTGACTTATTGACTTCCAATTCTTCAGTCCTATGGGAACTGTCATGCAGATGCAGAAAAGCCAACTAATTAATGTTGGAAATGTGATGGAACAGGTTGCCAACAAATCATTTGCCTTCTACCTTCAAGAAAGAAAAAAAAACACAATTTCTTAACTTTGGGACCTTTTCCTTACTTCCCTTATCTTGGGATCAACCACAGACATGTTGGAAATCCTCTTACCTTATTCATATTGACTCAAATGAATCATGTGGTGATAATATATAATTCTGTTTCAATTCACTATTGATATCACTGTAATGTTATTCTACTATAATGAATGCGTGTGCTCAACTTGCAGTATAACAACAGAATATGAGGGACAAACATTTTATTTCTATGGTGAAATGTGTGATAATAGTAAACAAATCATAAGGCCATAAGATTGTCAGGAATCATGGTGTAGCATATTGAGTGCTGTGAATTGACAGTTTCTGCCTGTAAACCCTGTTCTATTATTTATTTCTTGTTTAATCAGAGCAAAAAAAAGTCCTTAGGAGAACATATAGTGCAAAGCCCCTGTCCAAACTGAAAATATTTGCCATTTTGATGACTTTTTTCTCAAAGAAAGCAGTTATATTCTATTGCATGAAGTGTTTGTGTGCAAAGTATCTATTTCCAGTCTGAGGGAGACCAATTAAGATCAGTTATAATCAGTTTCTTGCATGTATAAATCTATTTTTACTGCAGGATAATGTTTTAGAATAATATTATTAATATCAAGGGAATAAAGGAAGATCTTGAATAAAGTGACTAAGGAATTCTACACAATAAAAACTTAGATAAGGAGAAGTGGAATAATAAATATAGAAATGCAGAGAAGAGTGTAGAAAGAGAAGTGGAAATGAACATAACAGGAAATATCCAACATATCAGAAAGAAATATTTCTAATATCATGGCAAAATCATTATGAAGCAACAATTTTTTTTTAGCTATGTGAATGGATTGATGAAAATAACCTTGAAATATTGAATGTGAAAAATACTAGAAGTGTAACTTAGTATTAAGGTTGAATTATGATCAATATCTGGAAGAATTTGTATTTGTCAGTCTTAACATGACATGAATAAGAAGAGTCTCTTTGCTCATGGTTAAGTATTAACCACACAACTAAGTGATATGGAACAAAATTGCTACAAAGATGCATTTGAGACTGATGCTTTTCCTTCAACTCGTGATAAATACTTGTAATGGCCGTCTAGATAGTACAATGGCGTCAAAACCATAAACTCATGAAGTTGAAGTGATTAGATCCAGTGACGGAAGAATTATAAGCTTCTTTCGAAGGATAAGCTAAATGAGCTGAGGATTCACATTGTCAGATTTCAATTTTCAGAGGAACAATAAAATCAAATCTCACTGAATATTTTTGGCCTTTGTTCATTCCAAAGTTCAGATCACTTTGTGTCTTCTCTCCTTCTATGACCTTCTTTATTCCTAAAGCTGTCCAAGAACACTGTTTTCCTTCAGTACCTTCTTTTTGTACATACTCCAACGCTTTCACCTATTACTGAGGTAGAGATTGAGTTAGTCTTGTTTCTGGACTGGCAATGATGAAGCTTTAACAGTTTCCATCTTGTCCTATAGTGACACTCCACTCCAGCAGGAAGCTTCATGTAGATGGGGTGAAGTGTTGCAAGGATGCAGATGGAGAAGAGTGTAGGGTCAATGGCACCACTTTGGCTATTGGAACTGCAGTAGATCTATTGGGCAAGACCACGGTTTACATGTTGTTATGCAGCAGGTGGCGAATGTTGACAAATTTCTGCAGGACACTCCATAATCCCTTCCAGTTAGCAGTCAAAGGCCTTTGTGAGGTCGAAAGGGCCATCATGCTGTGATCATGTTTACTGTACCTCTTGATGGACAGAATCTGACATGTGGCTCTAGCAGTAGCCACTGGGAGGAGGTGATTGAGGAGAATTGATAATCCTTTCTCGTGCCAGGCAGCAGAGAGATCTTCTGGAGTACTGCAATCAACCTCAGCTCCTTTTCTGAAGATGATCAATATTGGGTATTAGGAGATTTGCTGGCATGCTCTTTTCCTTACAAATGAGGGAGATCGGGTCACCTATTCTCACATATTCGTAGACACACAAAATCATTATCTTTATCTAAATAGAGGCAAAGAGGCCAAAACATCTCTGAGATGCCAAATATTAACTGTGAAGTTATACAATCGCCCGAAATGGCCCACTGCTGTAGTTATAGGTTATTTTCCTCATGATCAGTCTGCGCTTTCTCCTTGAGATCTCTTCTTCACAATTCCATGATGTATTCTTCCTTCATCTATATCAAAGGTTTCTAATACATTCATTCTTTCATGTCCTTTTTCAAAGCCTAGGAGTTCACTAAATGGACAATCTATACTATCTAACAGAGCTTCCTTTAAAAATACATTACCCAATTGCACACTGAGATCTTATGTTTAAACCATTATGTGAATCCACCCAGAAGCTGTCCATGTTTCTTTTCCAACATGAAGCATCATACTACCAATATTTTAGAAAAAGAGATGTTAGTATGTTGTTGAAACACTGTGTGCTATATCTTATTTATGTTCAAAACCTAGTCTTCAAAACTGAAGTAATAGTTTGTCTTTGTGGCCTGTATTATCTCTGTTGTTTCTCCCAGTAGCATTTACTTGCATTTCTCAGCTTTGCAAGATCAGTGGGTTTACTTTCGAAAGGCACTCGAGACATTTCTTCACTCCAGCTCACTCGATTGTGAAGCATGATGAGCATTATTGCCAATCGTTTCTTCCCTGAATTCATTCACAAAGTTTGTTTTTGATTGCCTATAATCCTGAGCACCGTATGCAAGAGATCTGATTTGACATAGGGCTTTTATCTTTAGGACAGTCAATACGAATGCGTTAATTAGGATGAAATCCAATTGTCATTCAAATATTTTGTTTGGTAGCTGAAAATTGATTTATTGATCACTTTACTTTTCACACTCATTATTCAAAGGTTTCGAGGAACGTGTATTGAATAAATAGGATAATGTTATCTATGCCTCCACATAATTCTTCATATTTAATACAGGGGGCAGACAGGAGGTCAGGGGAAGGACAAGCTGTTTTGATACCAGGGTAAGATTTGTATTTTACAGTGCCTGAAGCAACATTACAGAAAGTGTGCACAAACAGGGAGGATGGGCAGAGCGGGGGCATGAGGAGGATAGGAACAGTTATGGTCTATGTCAGAACCAATTACCTCAGGAGGCAGAGAATTGAGGTTCCGTATTCAGAAGTGAAGGAATTATGGAGGAAGTTAAGGGGATCTCAAAAGCCTAGATTACTCCCAGTTTCATGCCTCCTAGGATATAAATTGGATGATTTATTGGAAGAATGACACAGGAGGGAAGGCTTCAAATTGCTGGCACTTTATATCAGTTCTGTGGCAGGAGGGGCATGTTCAAAATTGACTGGTCTACCTGAACAGAGCTAGGATCAATTTACAGACAACAAGGTGTAGAGCTGGATGAACACAGCAGGCCAAGCAGCACCAGAGGAGCAGGAAGGCCGACGTTTCGGGTCTAGACCCTTCTTCATTTCTGAAGAAGCAGACCATGTGACAACAAGGCCTGGTGTGTGGGTGCTGGGGTAAGGACATGGGAGAAGGTGCTCAAGCCCTAAAATTGTTGAACTCAATATCAAGTCTGTACAGCTCCCAAGTAGAAAATGATGGTAGCTATCTTCAAAAACCTGTGCATGGATACTCCAAGTCTCCCTGTTCTTGAACCCACTTTAAAATTGTTCCATTGAGCATGTATTCTCCCTCCTATTTCCACCCACAGGAGGCTGGATTTTTTTCTGAAAGACCATTGCTCCTATACAGCACTGGTTAACCTAACTGCAAATTGATCCTAGAGATAATAGGAACTGCAGATGCTGGAGAATCTGAGACACATCACCCATCATTACTCACTAACTGTCCACAAATAGCTATTCATTCTCCCAGGCTGATGGCTATCCACTCCTTTGTCTATCTACCTGTTCTCTCTCTTTGGGTACTATCTCCACATATCGTTCACTATTTAGCACCACCCCCCCCTCCTCCCCATCTTCCGCATTAAAAGCACCTTTTTCTTAGCCACCATCTGAAGAAGCGTCACTGAACCCTAAATGTTAATTCTGATTTTGTTTCCACAGATGCAGCTGGACCTGCTGAGCCTTTCTAGCGACTTCTGTTTTTGTTTCTGATTTCCAGCATCTGCAATTCTTTTGGTTTTTGAAGGCAACAGGATAGATTAACAAACTAGGCCACATAACATTTAAGGTCCAGAGCTTTATAAATAAAGGCACCAGATAGAGGTGGATATTTTACTGATCTGCCCTGATCTATAGCAAATGAGTCAATCAGAAAGTCATCAAAAACCTACCATTTGGGGATCCCCAGTCCGTGATGCATTTTTAACTCCACAGTGAGTGAGTTTTGACCCTATCAGAGGCTCAGCCTGATTGGCAGGTAGACTTTCATTCTGGTGGAGAGTCAGTTCCTGACAGCCGCAGGCTGTGATGTGAGTTGGAGGAATCTAACCAGTGGTGGGGGGGTGGGGGTGGCTGGAAGATGTCAAATGGGTTTGTGGAGAAGTCGGCTGAATGGATGATTGAGCTGGGGTGAGCAGAGATCACCACATGTGTTCCAATTGCTTGGGGGTGAGGAGGGGTTGGAGGGAGAGGGGAGGAGTGAAGGTTAGCTTATGACACTGCCGTTGCTGTCAGCCAGCTCTGATCCTGAGAATGAAGTAGAGCTGGTGGTGCCAGATCCATGTGGTTGGATCCCTCAGACAGGTAAGAAGATTGAAAGCATGAGGTGGATTGGAGGCTTAAGGTGGCAGGAGGAAGGCCTTTGAGGAGGGGTGGTGATAGTGTGATTGCAGAGGCTTGTCAGGCAGGCCCCTGGACGGGGAGGCATTTTACTCGAACAGTCTGTCAAGTCCTCATTCTGAGAAGGCTGCTGATTTCCCCATTGTCGCAGGAAACCTGACCAGCAGCTGTTAAATGTCAAACGTTGAATGGCAGTGAGGTTTGCTGCTTTATTCTAATGTTTTAGGTTGCAGCTCTGATCCTTGAATTGGGTCTAACACCTCAGTCTCAGATAGAGCTGGAAAACCATGGATTAGAATCAAGAAACAGATTCCTAACACTTTAACTGGCTAACCTAAACCCACCTGTAGTATCCAGTTAAAATTTCATCCCATTGAGTCTAAAAGCCAGGAGGTTTAGATAAACCTGTATAAACCAAAGGTTAATCCCCAGCCGGTGTATCATGTCCAATTTTCAGCATCATACTTCAGGAAAAACATGAAAATATAAAATCCCAGGGACTGCAGTTACAGGGATAAACTGAAGGAACCAGATTTGTTCTTAGAGTAGACAGGAGATTTAATGGTGGTGTATAAAATCATGAAGGGTTCAGATTAAGTAAAAAAAAAGATTTGAAGGGCTGATGGATCACTTACCATTTAAGATGACAGTAAGATGTTGAAGGGGCTTTGCAGGGTAAATGTAGAAATGTTCCCTTGTGGGAGAATCTATAACTAGCATTGGCTGATTAAAATTGAGGAGTCACCTATTGAAAACAAAGTGGAAACAAAGTTCTTTCTTATATGAGGTCACAAATCTTTGAAACTCTTTTTGTGATTGAAAAGGGGGTATGAGAAGAGTCTTTAATATTTGTAAGGTAGAGGTGGTAGATTCTTGATAACCAAGGGCTGCAGAGATTTTGAGGATAGCAGGAATGAATTTGAGATTATAATCAAATCAGCCATGACCTTATCAAACAGTGGAGCAGGCCTGAGTAGCCAAATGGCTCAGTTCTGCTCCTTGTTTGTATAAAACCAGAGAATACAGATTTAAGGTGATTGGCAAATGCATCAGAGGCAACAGGAGGGGTTTTTAATGCAATAAGTGATTAGAAGTTGGGGTGCATAATCTGACAATGGGAAAAACTGATTCAGTAGGAATCTTCTAGAGGAGGTCAGATAAAGATTGCTGGCGTTTGGAGAAAGAGTAGGGAAGTAGAACTAACTGGATTGTATTTCAAGAGTCAGCATAGTACTGTTCCATGATTATACATCTAAAGATGGATCAGTGATTTCAGCAAGTGTTTCTTATAGCCTTATAGACTTATAAAGTGATACCCCGAGGAAACAGATCCTTCGGTCCAACTAGTCCACGATGACCATGTTCCCAAACTAAACTAGTCCCACTTATAACTCAAGATATCCTCCAAACTCACAATAAAACTAATACCTTAAGAGCAGAGTTGATTTCAGTTTATCTCGTCCAGATTCCCTTCAGTGTGTGATGGGAGGACTGCAAACTCATCTCAAAAGCCCAGATGTTCAGAATCAAACAATTTTGTGACATCTACTGCAATGGTTAGATAACGGTTATTAAAATACAAGATGGCCTGAAGCTCTATATTAAAAAAAAATGATGCTGGAAAGTTCCTGGCTAGAAAAAAATGTTAGCAGATTAAGTATTTATCACATTTCCCTCTTTAAAATCATGTTTTTTCCAAGAAATTGGCTGAAGATCTCTATAAAGCTGAAGGCATAATTGAGTACAATTACTTTGTTGCTTAAAATGAGTTTGTTGTCTAACATAATGAGCTTGCTTTCCAATTTGTCAAAGTGTTCTTTTATTTGGTGAGGGTGTCTATTTTCTATTTTTATTTTCAACTCTCTTCTGTCGGTTGATTAGTTGTCTATAATCATATATTCAGTACTTTCACTTTCTTACTCATTCACAGGGATGGAGGTGTCACCTGCTAGGTCAGCATATAATACACATCCCTAATTATTCCCCAGTCTAGAGTCACATTTAGGCCAGACTTGGCAAAGACAGCAGATTTCCTTCCCTAAAATTCATTAGTGAACCAGATGTTTTTTCTATAACAGCAGTTACATTGTCACTATTAGGCTAGCTTCTAATACCAGATTTTATTAAATTTAAATTTCACCAGCTCCCACAGTAGGATTCAAACCCATGTGCCGAAAGTATTGGCATGGAGTTACTGGATTACTAGTCCAGTAACATTACCACGATAATAAAAACTGAAAAAAAAAACTGTGCATACTGTAAATCAGGAACAAAAACAGAAGTTGCTGGAAAAGCTCAGCAGGTCTGGCAGTATCTGCGAAGAAAAAGTCAAAGTTAATGCTTTGGGTCCGGTGACCCTTCCTCAGAATGGGAATAGTTCTAAAGAAGGGTCACCGGACCCAAAACGTTAACTCTGACTTTTTCTTCACAGATACTGCCAGACCTGCTGAGCTTTTCCAGCAACTTCTGTTTTTGTTCCTCACATTATCACTATCCCTGTTACTTCTGTTACCTGTTCTGGCTTTGCAATATAACATTGGCATTCCAGGCTACCTTGATCACCTGGTGATCTCAGCTTTTGTGTTCTGGAAAATGCTGACTAAAGGTTGGTGTAATGTATAGTGAGAGGGGAGTCATGTTAGACTGTTACTACCTGATGTCAATGAAAAGTACACCACCATGCACATGATCTTAATGATGCCAGCCATCTCTGGAAATTGGAGTTATTCCTTCCATTTCTTGACTATTTCGCCTTAAAACAATGAGTAAATTCTGGAACAAATGGGATTTTTGTGGTAGGATATTCAGGCAATTAAGCAGTGAGAGCCTGTGGTGAGAAAAGAATATTAATTGGAAGCAAATTTTTCTATGTCTTAACAGTTCTGTGATTCTGTGAATTATTACTACAGTTCTATTCAGGCCCCCTCCCCCATTCTTTTTAGGAAATATTAATTGGTTCCATTACTGGCATTCACCTCAATCGGAGACTTCATCAGTCCTGCTTCCAAATCCAAAACTTCTGTCACCTTCACATGGAATCCATTTCTGCCAGTTGCTTTTCTTTCATCAACTTCTTTGATACCATTTCTAGGTATAAGCTAGGAGGCGATGACCTAGTGGTATTATTGCTGGACTGCTAACCCTGAGAACCAGGTAATGTTCTGGGGGCCTGGGTTCAAATCCTAAAATAGGGGTGGCATGGTGGCTCAGTGGTTAGCACTGATGCCTTACAGTGCCAGGGACCCAGGTTGGATTCCGCTCTCGGGCAACTGTCTGCATGGAGTGTGCACATTCCCTTTGTGTCTGCGTGGGTTTCCACTGGGTGCTTCGGTTTCCTCCCACAGTCCAAAGATGTGCAGGTTAGGTGGATTGGCCATGCTAAATTACCCATAGGTCCAGAGGTGTATAAGTTAGGTGGATTAGCCATGAGAAATGCAGGGTTACACGGAGAGCGTAGGGGAATGGATCTGGGCGGGATGCACTTTAGAGGGGTGGTGTGGACTTGTTCGACTGAATGGCCTACTTCCACACTGTAGGGATTCTATGATTAATATTTGTCACAAGCTCATCCACTTCATGAGCACCTCGACTACACTTTCCCACATGCTGTCTCTGTGCCATCCTTGTCCATGCCAACATGCCACACATTTGCAGAATGTGTAATAACTGCATTTTTATTTCCTTTCTTTTCATTGTCCAAGGCCCTAAACACCCCTTCCAGATTAAGCAACACTTTACTGATGCAGTGCCTCTTTCAATCTAATCTACTCCGTAACACCTCTGCTCAGTCCACAAGTATGATCCCAAGCTTTTAGTTCCTTGCCATTTTAGTTTACCACCTTGCTTTCGTGATCCTATTTCTGTCCTCTGCCCACTGACGTGTTCCTGCAATCTGGAGGAACAGCACCCTATCTACTGATTCAGTACTTTGTAGCCTTCTGGACTTAAAATTGAGCTCAACAACTTGAGACCATGAATTCTGCTGTCCAATTTGTTTTTGATTTTTGTCATCTTGTATTTTGCTTTCATTTCCTTTGGTTTCAAGTTAAGTTTTCCATTATTCTGCCTTTCACATTTACTCTGTTCCTGTCTAATTTTGTGGAGCTCAGAAGAAAGGTGATTGGGTGTGTTTCAAGACAAGCTGCTGATTTGTTATAAGTCCGTTTTGTGCTGGTAACATCAAGCATTCCACCCCAGACTTTCATAGCATTAAGTAATTCCCTAGAAGCCTGTCATTTGTTAGGAATGCTAATGCTGAGTACTTTATATTTAATACAACAGCAAAAAAAAGGCAGTTGCTCCCTGTCCTTTGTTATAAATGTGTCGTCTGTATGCAAGCACCATGAAGTAAAAGTAAAATTTCTACTGACGGCTTGTACAGAATAAAATAATGTGGTGTTCTCCCTTTCCATCTGTACTACAGTAAACTGTATGTGTAAACAAGATGTTGTGGATTTCTTGGCAAGATGTTTCTGTGCTTTGGTGAGGTGAAATAAACTGCTTGGAGTGATGTCTACAGCATTTGCAAACACTAAAGACTATCATGGTCATGTTGGAGGACCACTTCTGTAACTCAGCTTATCAGCAGCACAGTGTGTTCTTGGAAAAGGTTTCAATATCTAACAAAACTGAGATTCAGTACAAGCAAGCAATGTTGTTAGAACAAATATGCCTTGTCTCGTCCTTTGTTTTTAATTAGGATCAAGTTAAATATTGTCTGGTTTCTGTTCAACAAAATTTTAAAATATCTGATTCTGTCAGTTGTTTTGTTCACTGTTCCTCAATTTTTATCAGGAAACAAAGGCAGGATTTTCCTATGTATTTAGAGAGTAATACAGGCTAACCCCCTCCCCTCAACCACACCAGCAGAGTAGGCAAGTTACCCTGTTTCCTATTCTCATCCATCGGGGAGGCAGGAGATCAGGGAGGTGGCAAGTTGATGATAGTGGTCACCCATGGACCTTATTCAGGTGGCAAGCAGAGGGTTAGCTTTTATGCCAGGGCTAACTCGCCCAATTATTTCCCCTACTCCCCACCCCTCTCGCCACCTGCAGCAAGGAGAAAATTGTGCCCTGAATATTTATTGACCAGAATTGCAACAAGCTGTTTTGCCCACAAATTTATGAACTGTCACTTGCCCTTCTGTTCTACCTCATCCCTTTTCAGGATGGAAAAAGTTCTTCCAGTTGAATGAAGAATTATAAATAGGCTAAGGGGGAAGTTACTGTTGCAGTCACGAAGAATGTCTGAGGCATGAAACCTCCCATGTGTTGCAAAAATGATGATGGGTTTAATGTTTTGACAGGAATAATTCATTTTCATTGTGTGAAGCAATTCATCCTTTGTGTTTAATTGAATTACAACGGTAAAACTATTAACACTGCACAAATCACACCTATTAATTAAACAGCTGTATATTTATTTTTAATCAATAAAACTGCATATATAACAAGACTTCTTTTGAACCTTAAGGGCAAATACTGAAAGTGCTGGAAATGCACAACAGATCAATCTGTATCCGAGGGAAAATTTTAATATCTCCAGAGGCTAGAATCTGCAGCACTTCAATTGAACTTGTTGTACCTTTTACTTTCATTTACACCTTTCTCTTCTTATTTTAACAACCCAATGTGCCTTTCCAGCAGTGCCTACTTTTACTTTAGAATTCCAGCATTTGCAGGTTCAATTTTCCAAGAAAATAGCTTCTAAAGAAAGGAACCACTTTTATTAGAAATTTATCTTTTTCAATGCCAGGCTGTACAATGTAAACTGTTGACAATTAACTTATGGACTAGACACATGTTAGCAGGAATAACCCCCTTAAACAGACACTGCTTTGAAGTACAATCTATATTAAATTAGATTATCCTTAGAGATAGTATTTACTACGGCATCTCTTATAAAACCAAAATATTGTATTTGTATACTTTCTAGTTACTCTAATATTTCAATGATAAGTTGTGCTTCAGTACAGTCCCAATAGCAAATCTTTTTTACAGACCTCCTCTGATAAATTGACCATCTAATCAAGGTAGTATTAGAATAGAATTTTACAATGTTACCAGTATCTGCCAGCTTCTTCTTTTAACCAGTCATTTAAAAAAATTTTTAAAAATCAATGAACCTGTAAGTGCATCAACACATGTCTCCATAGCAATAAGAATTTCTGGACAGTTGAGAGGTCTGTGTATTCCTTAAAATGTAGTGGCAAGTAATAGAATTCAAAATTATTGCTTGCCCTTCATATGTTGTTTGAGATGTAATTACTTTAAACCTTTTCTGAGGGATGTCTCCATTGTCTTGGACTATTGTCAGGTGCAGTAACTGCCGCGTTTATCAGAATGTTTAATTGCATTTCCCCCTTAATCAATTGTTTGGCAGTCAGAAGTGTTTGCACTGCTTTCCTTTTGCGCTTTGTCTCATTTCTGAATGGACTAGTTGTGCGTTTCAGCAGTGATGTGGATGTTCACTAGATAGTTGATGGTGACAATTAACACAAATCTTCCAAAATTCTGTTTATCATACAATGATTTCAGGGTTTTTTTTCTGGAATATTGAAGTTCAACAAAGTTAGGAAAATTTCCTTAGAAATATGAGTTGATCAGGAAGGCACAGTGAAACACTAATAATAATCCCTATTCCCATTTGTTTCAAATGTAAAATTTTATGATGGAATACTTTGTACAATTTCTTTTAACTCCTTTGTGGAAGGCAAAGCATGACATTTTGTTAAAAAATATGAACTTAAAATGACTGAAGAAAAAAATTGCTGGTGGTTAAGACAATAGGTACACGATTCAGCAGGTTTTCTTCTCAATGTTTGTGCTAATGCATTGTGACATCATGGGAGCTGAAGTCAATGTTGAGAACTCCTAGGGCAACTCCTTCCCGACCATAAACAAATCATAAATAAAGATATCAGTGTTATGGTGTTTACCATCAAAGATAATCCATTTAAGATTAGCAACATCAATAAAGTGGAGCCTTCAGATGTAGTAATGCAGCTCAAAACAAACATATTCGCAGCGATGGTATGTCTCTTGGAGTTCTAAAAAAAGTCAAAGATAAGAGTGGTAAGGTAATTTTGGTCCCAGGAGACAAGGCAGATATTTAATCTGCTGAGGCAAGGTTGATATTTAGCTTTAGAAAATTAACCATACCGAGGGGATTTAGAAGTGGGCTCATACAGGTATATAAGGGAGAAACTATAAAAAGAGAAATCGAGACACTAAATAAATATGTTGTAGCTTTGGGCTAAAAGTGGTAATGTCACTGCACTAGAAATCCTGAACTCCAGGCAAATGTTCTGGGGACATAGTTTCCAATCCAACCATGGCAGCTAGTGAAGTTTGAACTCACTAAAAAGCAGGCTGAATGATGACCATGTAAAAGATAAAATTGCCAGACCACAGCACTGCTGTCATGAGACAGAGACCACTGGTTGTGCTTTAACCTGGGGGTCACCATGCTTCAAGCAAGGGGAGAGGTTGATTAGGACAGTCACCTCAACCAGTGTGGGAATTGAACACACAATGTTGGCATCATTCTGCATCACAAACCATTGCCCAGCCAACTGATCTGATGACCACATAACCACCATTGATTCTCATAAACACCAGCTGGTGCACTAATGTTCTTTAGGAAGGGAATCTGCCAGTCTGGCCAGATCCAGAACAATGTGTGTTGACTCCTAGGGGTGTGCAATAGATGCAGACCTAGCTAGAAGTACCCTTAACCAGTGTGGAAGGACTGTAATTCTGAACTTTTTATTCTTTTATTTTCTATTTTATTCTTATGATTTTATAGTTTTTTAAATTAATTCCTAAGAATCTGTACTTAAGAATCTGTACCTAGGTGCCTTTGTAACCAAGATGGCTCCATAAATGGCAACCTGCAAACATTTCACTGTACTCATATGAGTACATGTGACAATAAAGCTAATTCTAACTTATACCAAGAACAAATGAGAAAAAGGCACAAATGACAAATTTGAGACTGATACAGCGATCTCTCCTTTTCACAATAAGTGATAAACAATGAGAATTTTCTTCTAGCAAAAGTACTTGAGAAAAGTGATGGAAATGTTATTTGGAAACAGGGCCCTTGACTTTGATATAAGATTATGCTGCAGAGAAATCAGTTGGCTTTCTGGATGGATAAGCCAGGATAAGCTGAATTACCTTGTTCATATCTATCCTGTGCCTTTTCTAGCAGGGCCCCTGAAGAGTGATTTAAGTGAATAGTCTTCCCACAGAGCTGAAGATCATGGAAACTCATTGTATCTTCACTAACAGTGAAGATTGTGTCTTTGAACTTCTGCATTCAAGGAGCTGAGTTTCAGATTACAATATTTTCTGAGAGTAAATTCCACTGGCAGAGAAGGTGCGAAGCATTGACATCGATTTAACACATAAAGATTTCAAATTAATACAGAATATGGCACAGATACATCAGTAGTTGGTATTCTTTGCATTGTTACTCAACATAACCAAGTACAGAAAAAAAAACTTTTTTTATACAACTCTCAGGGCACTCTGCAGCTAGTTGTTCTATAACAACAACTTGTATTTCTGTAGCACTTTACTCCATAACAAGATACTCAGGCAGATGGCCAAAAGCTAGGTCATTGAAGTAGGTTTTAAGGAAAGTCTAGAAGGATGATGAGAGTCAGAAAGTTTTAGAAAGAAAATCTCAGAGTTCAGGTCCTTTGCAGCTAAAGGCATGATGACCAAGGATAAAACAATTAAAATCAAGGATGATCAAATAACCAACATTTGAAGAACACAGATATCCCATCGGACAGGAGGAGATTACAAAGATCAGGAACAGTAAGACCACAGCCATCTGAGACCGCTGCCATCCTAGCTCAGATGGCACAGCTGAAGCTAGCCCTTCTAGGCCCAGAGCTATTTGGGGTTGTCCTTCAAGGCCACCTTCAGCATCCTCCAATGAAAGGTGGGTGGTACTGAGTAGGTGCACCAGTTTAGCTGAAGTTGTATAGAAGACAGGCACTGAAAAGAATACACAAGGCTAATTTGTTGGTGTTTATATGCAATGTGTCATTGCTTAATAACAACTTTGGTTTAGAATTGCTTTGTGTTATCTTGTATTTCATCATTGTGTCCAAGTAAATACTGTGACAGTCAGTAACAGGGAGAATGCTGGACTGTTCAGAAATGGGGAATTGGGGTTGCATTTCATGGCATCGTAAATGGATGTTTAGTTTGCCTCTACCCTTCTTTTTTCTGTTCTTCCAGTTCCTTTTGCACTTTGGTGACAAGAGCTGTGACTTCAAGATAACCTGATTATTCAGCATACAGCAGACTGCTACAAATCCTGGCACACTCTGTGTTGAGTACTTTACATGATTGGGAAGTCTGCAATCCTTTTGAAGCTTTATGCTCGCTCTCCATGTTGCTCACTGCCAAGAGCAATGAAATATGTTCAGCTCTTTGATACAAACCCTTAGTGACTTTCCTTATTCAACAATGGATAGAAAATGATGAATTGTTGCAATCATTTCTAGCTTGAGCCTGGAAGGAACCCAAAGCATAAACATTCATTTTCACACTCACAGTCAATGCTATGCTGGCCCTTGTATGCATGGCAGAAGCAACTGGCAGGTTTTATTGAGGATATCTTTATTGAAGAGGAGACATCTGACACACTGTTCCTCATTGAGGTTCAGGTACATGAATTATTTACTGACTAAGTAGATAGGACTTCTGCTGAAGGTCATTTAGCTTCTCTTCCTCTCTCTTTCCAAAGTTTACCCTGCTCTATTTGCCTCTGTTCATTCTCTAAATTATGTTATTCCAGATAAATGCTTAGCACAGTTCCCACATTTGGGACCAACTGCTTTTTACACCAGCCTTGAAGTCAGGATCAAATACGTAATTACCTGCCACATTAATCTCTATAGACTTTAGTAACTTTAAAGAACTCTATGATGATTTCCTTTTGTGTTTTATGAATTTGTGCTATGAGAGCCAGCAGTCAGTGAAAATAATCTATGTTCAGGGAACAATCTATTCCAAAGGGTTACTACATTTGACTGCTCCAAAATATTACTTACTTTCAATAAAGCTTAGGAACAAGGGTGAAGTTTGTTGCAATTTTTTAAATAGGTCACTCAAACAGTTCAGGTGTCATTGAAGAGTAGTTCCCAGGTCACAGTTAGTTGGAGGAGACAAAAACAATCTCCCTCCGTGGAGAAAAAGAAATGTTTAGCTGGATTGTTAAAATTTAATTGAAATAAGTCTTTATTGTTGGGGGCTCAAAGAGAAGTCATGAACAGCTTGATGACTTTGTGCTGTTAGAATGTAGGAAGAAGCTCTAGACATCTAAATGTTGGAGTCAGGGCTCTGGAAATGTCCTGGGAGTTCTGAGGACTCAAAAGCAATTGTGTACAATCAATAGTTCAGTGCAGCTAGGAGAAAGAGTGGAAGAAACCCACAAGCAGTATTTGCTTTGTCCGACTGAGCCAAATTAGAACACAAGAAACTAACCTCGGGACAGTACTGGCTTGGCGATGCTGACTGCTTATTTGAGTAAGTTTCATTTGTAATAAACTCATTATTCTTTATTGACTTAAAGAAACCTCACTGACATTTTTCTATCACAAAACCAGATACAGTCTAAACCCTGTATAAGTGACCATATTACCTTGCTGTTTAAATTTAAAATTTGCTATAAGCAGTGAGGGAGTGGGGCTAAAAAACAACATATGCTGTACTCCTCCATTGTAACAACTCTAGAAAGTACCAAAGACCTTGTATCATTGTAGCTTCAGCTGATAGAAATCAATCCACAACTAACCTGAAAGTGGTTGGTAATGTCTTTAAATGGTGCTGGTGGGGATCCTTCCTGCTGCTGAACACATGTTCAGTCATACATGATTAAGAGACAGCATTAGCTCTGAAATGATACTGTTGGCATCAGTTCAACATTACATACTAATTGCTATCATGATCTGCCTACTCTGCATGTTTCCAGTCACCACTTACTGTGTGTGAACTAATACACCCACTAATATAGTGTCCCCTGTGTCTCAACGCAGTCATGTGCATGCATATACTGCAGTTACTATTTTGGATCGCCGAGGCTACACGTAGCTGCCCAAACACAGGTGATGATTATCTAAATTTAGCAGCATGTTTCTCCTCTATTAGCTATTGTAATAAGTGAAGACCTATTTCATTCAATTTTATAATAGACAAATTATCTTTGGTTCAGCACTTCCCTGCTCTGTACTCCAATGACCTAAATCCCCGTTTCACCACTAACACTGCCCTCAGTTACAATCGGTATGAAATTTCTAGGAAGGGGTAAGTGGTGATATAGAATGTCCCACTTGCCAGAATATATAATAAGGATTAATCAGAGTAATTAACACTTGGACACTGATTATCAATACATTAAAGGTCCTTTCAAAATTCTTCCTTTTCTTACTTAAATCATTGATTTAAAAAAAAAGGCTTGTAATTAAGAAAACTGAATCCACCTGCCGTATGCCTCATCAGTTGAGTTGGTTTTGAACGCCTCTGACAAAGGTACCGAGGGTGGTAAGGGAATGGACTACACTCTGGCTGAGGTGCTTCAACATCCATCACCAACACTGCCTCAATAGCCCCACTACTAACCGAGTTGGCCAGGGGCTGAAAGGAAAAATTGTCAGGCTGAAACTCTAGCACCGTGGTAACAGAACGAACAAGAGTGAAAACTGACTTGACCTGATTCTAACCAATCTATCTGTTGCGGATACATCTGTCCGTTACCATATTGGTACTGTTAACCACCATGCAGTCCCTTGGGAGACAAAGTCTAACACTGACTTTAACATTGATTCCTATTGGAAACCATGATTCATTTAAAATTGTTCCACTGTAAGTCATAATAGTCTGGAAAATAGCCACAAATTTAAATGAGGACTAGCTGTGAATACATGCATGTTAAAATACAGAATCGGCAGACTATAGAGTTAAACAATTTTGAAATCAAGTTATTAGATCAAAGCTGTGCAGTCCTATCACATCCAATGGTGAATGCTTGAGGACAGTGAATTAGTTAGCCAGAGAAGGAAGCTGGATACGCTTTTCCATCCACACTGATGACAGAGCCCGGTTCATTAGTGCAAAAGACAATGATGAAGCATTGGCAACTATCTTCAACAATATCTTTTCTATTTCGTACTTTTAATCCAGTGATATGTCCCAATATGGGAGTGTTATAAACTAAAGTATCAAACTGAGCCACATACAGAGATAATGGGACAAAAGCTTGATCAAAGAGCTATGTTTCAGGATTGTCTTAAAAGTAGATAGACAGAAAGGTTTAGGGTGTGAATTTCTGAGCTTGGGGCCTAGGCAACTGAAGCATGACTACCAGTGAGAAAGCAATGGTAATTTGAAGTGTATAAAACATACAAGATGATCAATCAAAAACTTACTTTCCAAATCTTGACTTCATGTGCTGCACTACCAAGAGACAATTACTGCAGTGCTCGGAATATCTTAACGTGACTTATTTACTGAGTTATGAACATTCAAAAGAGGATTTAAAAATCCATGTAGGTATGAGGATTATGGGACTGGAGAAGATTATAGACAGGGAGAGACAAGGTCATGGAAGGATTTGAAAACAATGATGAGAATTTTAAAATCAAGGCATCGTTTGAATGTGAGACAGTCTTCAGCTGCAGCTGTCAAATAGATAATCTATCTTGGCCCACTCCTGAGATTACCACTTCCACAGGTGCCAGTCTTCAAACAACTCCAATTATTTTAATTCAGTATTAAGAAAGCACCAGATACTGCAAAGGCCATGGACCCTCTATTTCCTGGCTGTAATACGAGAGATGAACTGTACCTCTGACCAAGCTATAGAAGTTCAGTTACAATACTGACATCTAGCTGGCAAAATGGAAAACAGCATAGATACATCCTCTCCATGAAAAAAAAGCCAAACTGACCAATTACCTTCACATCAGTCTACAATTGATCATCAGCAAAGTGGTAGATAATGATAGTATTATCAAGTGGCATGTAGTCAGTTCACAGATCTGTTTAAGTTCACCAGGGCCTCAGTACTCCAGATTTCATCACATCATTGTAAGAATTCATCAGGGTAATTTCCCAAGACCAGCCATCTTCAGCTGTTTCATTAATGACCCTTCCCTCTGTCGTAAGGTCAGAACTGGGGATGTTTGTTTGCCGCTGCATGGTTTCAGTACCATTTACAACTCTTCAGATACTGAAGCAGTCCCTGTCTGCATGGAGAATGGCAAACTGGGTAAACAGTCAGACAACCTCCATCGCTGGCAAGGAGCATAGCTCTAAAGTCTGGAACCATTTCCTTTTCCCTGTAGGAGTAGGAGCACCTCCACGTCACTACTTTCCATGATAAAGCTACTGATGCCATATGCCTCAGTTTCCATTGCAGTATAGGCAGAGGCCTCTTGATGGCTAACTGCTACAGTGGAAACTCTGATTGAGGTCCTAATATCCATGATTGATGCCTTACAAATTCAGACTGCTACCATCCTGTCTGAGGATCTTACTGCTGTACATGACCTGTGGTTCTCACAGCAGTCTCACAGTCTGTGTTCCAACGGATTACTAGGACAACTGAGGTGCTTCCCCAAGGTGTGGCATTATCTCCATGGAGCATGAAGCTGTTGTCCTCTCTCAAGATGACAGCATTCATGGTCCAAGCGCCACCATTCTGCCCTTGTTCTTGCCACTCAGGTGGCCCATGGAACTTTTGCTGTTCGTGCTAGGGCCCTACAGTCCAAAGCAGGGCCTTCAAAATCCAAAGCTGCACAAGGTTGTCCTGCAAGGCTGTCTGCAGTCTCATCCTGTAAAAATCAGCAGCCTTTCACCAACCACGTTACAATCTCTGGAATAACATTGTGTAGGAGCACTAGGTTAGGCAAGGGTACCGTGAAAGCAGGGATTAAGATATGAAAAGAGTGATTAGTTTTTTTCTGCCTTTTATTGATTTAGTGAGGCTTTCAATGCAAAATCATAATTACAACAAGCTCATTTATAGAGCTTCAGTGTGCAGGTGATGCTTCTGTGTGCACAATCACTCAGAAACTGAACTCCATTGTCGCCTCATTCTCTGAAGCAAGTGAGAAAATGGCCTATTGCCAAAACATCAGGAAGACTAAGACCCTCTTCCAAGCAGCTCCCATTGATTAAGATCAATGTTGAGATTCTGGAAAATTTCATGGGAGCTTCTCTCAATGAAGGCAGACATAGTTGGTGAAATTCATGGCTGCCCCCAATGTGCTAGCTCAGCCTTCAGCCAACTTAGTGAAAAGTATTTGGGGATCAGGCTTATGCTGTTAGCCTTCATTGATTGATTTTTGTCAAGGGACTGTTGTGATGAGGAGCTTCATTTGGCTGAATGATGAGGGAGTGGTGTGGAAAAATCTTTTGTTGGTGTGCGGAAGCACTTTTCAATTAAGCATAACCTCACGTTATGACCGCTTTTGCATTTGTCTGGTTGCATGTGCTGGGTGCACCTTCTTCCCTGCCTCCTCTTCTTCCTCGTCCTCCTTAGGTGGTTCCCTGATCATGGAGGTTGTGCTCGGCATTTATAATTGCTGTGGTGTGGAGGACACACCACTCTAACATAAACAGGGAATGCCCATCTTAGATGAATCTGCTGAGTGAGCTTGGAGGCAAAACTTTTGCTTTAGGAGGCTGATACCTCTCACTGTGATGTTGCAGGTAGGTCCATAGCTTTCAATAAAGGCCGTGTAGAGTTACCGGTGTGGTGACAGAGGAGTTGTATATTTTTGCTCTTGTTGCCAAGCAGACACCTTCCATTGTGTTTTAGAGGCCTGAATGTCCTAGTTATTCAGGATTGATACAGAATAAATGCTTTGTGGGTGAGGCCAGCCCAATGAGCCTTCACTGAGAAGAGTTTCTTGCCTGGAGTTTTACATAAATTTCACCCTTTAGAAAGTATTGAGCCTTGTTATTCCTGCATGGCTGATCAGTGTCAGGGCCTGCACATCTGTATATGTACAGTTGATGGTGATGTGATTTTCTTTCCTTACAGAGTGTGGTAGATACCTTTAAATTGTCCCAGCAACATTAAAACAATTCAAAAGAGAGGTCAAAAACACCTCCCTTTCAATTTGTAAAGTGACCTTTTAAATAGTCCCAGAACAGGTCCCATCCTGCAACATAATGCTTGTTGTTTAATGATTAATTAAAATATTGCCTGAATTTGCAGATTTGGTATTCAGGTTTTGCAGCAGCCAATTCAGCTGACTAATACTAAATGAAGCCCATTCAGGGTTTGAGACAACAAGGTGCAGGGCTGGATGAACACAGCAGGCCAAGCAGCATCTCTGCTCCTATGATGCTGCTTGGCCTGCTGTGTTCACCCAGCCCTGCACCTTGTTGTCTCGGATTCTCCAGCATCTGCAGTTCCTACTATCTCCCATTCAGGGTTTGTAGGTCCACATGTATGATGAATGCCACTCTAGTGTGGTAATGCATTATGTTTTATGTGGGAACAGGCAGGGCTGTTTCACACACAGCAAACCCCATACTATACCACTCTGACGATAGTAATTTTTACGTCCTTGTATTATTCTATGCAACATTTATTTCTGTCTTCTGTGTTTAGATATGTTTTTGGTATTTCCTAATACATATTTCTCTATACTACTAGCTTTGTGTTTATGGTTAATCCTAATGCCTCGAGCAGGAATTGCCTGTTAAAAGGTTATGTACAGCTAGAGTAAATCTTGTGGTTGAATATCCCATTAATGTTCATTATCTCAGCTGATACAAAAACATAGGTTAGCCTGTGCCTTCAGATTTATATCCCTTAAAGGTTCATAGCTTCGGAGAGAGCAAACATAATTATTTTAAAACAGTCTGATTATCATTTTATCTATGCAATGTCATTGTAAAGTGTCTTAAACCTAACAAAAAACAAAAATATCAACAACCTAAACATTAGAAATTGAACAACCAAAATATTTTACAGATAAGTTATTCTGTTAATGCTATAGATCTACTACTCTCTACTACTCACTACTGCCTTCTTCTAAAACTTTAATGCACAATCCTGCAAAACTCCCCTTTCTTTTGTTATGTTCACATTAAGATGCATTACATCATATTTTACTCTAAATCATACCTACCTAAGATGTCAAAACCTGCTAGTTTCCCTCAGATTTTTCTTCCCCCAGAGGATGTACATGCTCTGCGTCTTCTGTTTTTAAAGTTACAATTGGGGTCATACCGTTTGTAGCAGGGATGCAGTGAGGGTGCATAGCACTCTTTTGAAGCCCTGCCTGAAAGCTGACCCATTGAGGCCAATGGCACAAATTGTCTTCTCCGAGCTATTTATTTCCAGCTTCCCTGTTTTTGGTGAGATTGAAGTACGAATGCTCATAGTTACTTATTTTGGCCACTAGCATCTGGAGATGTGTGTAAAATTCCCACTTCGTTACCATTATTATGGTACATCATTTCTGATTAAATCATGGCATCTCATTGTACTTCATAGTGAGAACATTTTGAGCTGCATAACATAATACAAATGGCACACCCATGTCAAATAAAGTCACTTAAGTCTGGTATGCCTTTTAGTGAAATATTTATTTAGGTAAAATGCACTGTTCCTGCTTGAGAATGTTGTTTTCTTCAATAAATTTTAAGTACCGAAGATGGAGAGATTCATAAATTTACCACATCAATGCCTACAAGGTAGTATCAGACCTCAACCTAAAGCACCTTCACTCTAGAAAAAATAAATTGTGAATTTTAGTATTTGCTGCTACAGTAGTTGTTACCCTGGAAACAAGATCATGTTATAGAAGACCTGCAATGTTCAGCTTGCTGTCTGATCTCAAATGTTGAAGGAGGCTCAGAGATCCAACGAACCACCTGGCACCCTCTGTGGAATTTTAGGACAGTACATTCCAAAAATCACATGCGGAGGATTTTCTGTATGTGCCACGTTTATTCGTGATTTTTTTTGTATAAGGCCGTTCAAAATTTTGATATAACCTAGGAAATTTTCTGGAGTTGCAATACTGGAGATTCTCGAGCTGGTAAAAGTGACCATGTGATATATTGATTTCAGAAGATGCTTGACATATTTGTACATAAGGACTACTGAGCAGTTCTAAGTGCAAACAATGTATACTTCAATTTGGAGGACACATATTTTTGATATAAATCGTTAATGGCTTTTATTCCATCATTGCTAATCAGAGCTACTTGAACCTCCTGTATATGTGGGAAACTCCGATGGCCATGACTGTCAAAATGATCGCCACCTCTCATTAGATCAATGAATGATATGCCATATCCAAATACAGTTAACCTATTTCTTTGGTAAGGCTGTTGAAGTGGTTGTCTAAGTCAGTAAAACATCTTGCTTGGTGAATGAGATTGAAACATCATGCAAAACTGGGTTTAAAACTATCGAAATCAGAGTATGTGAACAGTACTGAATGTAATTCCAAGCTTGAATTCAAATGTGCTGTTTCCCTTAATTAGTGCTGTGCACATTTTGTGCTCTGGTGCATTGACATGATTTCTTGTCACCAGCAATGGGGAGTGCAACAGACAGTGATTGGAGTATGTGTGGCTGAGAGATACTTTGATTTTGCTTCTGTTACTTCCCAGTTACTCACTGTGTAATCCTATAGAACAGAGGTGATTTAAAGACGTAGATGTTTGTAAAGGCACCATTTAATGGTAGTGTCACAGACAGAAATGAAGAAAAGTGTTAATGGTTGGCATAATGTTGTAAACCAATGGATTTTGGGAATTGAGTTAATAGAAAGACAGGATGGAATGTAAAGGAGCAAACTGAAAATTCTACAGCTGAGCTACTTCTTTCTTGGAATTATAGATTGCTGAATGGATCTTCTCAGCAGCAAAGAAATATAACACACAGGGGATATAATAGGATGTCCCATAAATGGATATAATTGAATAACAAATGAGTCTAAAAGGTATCATTAAATAATTTTATCTGTTGCAATCTAATTTGCTAGTTCTTGTTGGGCTGCGTTCCAAATCCCTGTACTTGTCAGAAAACTGTTAAAGACTCAATCCATGTAATAATGAGAGGATAAATGTTTAATAAGTTTATAAGAATTTCTTTTTCTCTTCTTCTCTATTTTAGCGTGGATATAGGTCCATGACTTTCTTAGAGTGATTGCATTAGGGATCTGTTTACTAAGTTACACAAAGGCTAAATTAGATAGCTCCTAAAAATGGACACTGGAATTGTGATGTGCAGTTAGTCAATGCCCTACAATATAATACAGGCAGCATACCAGTTCAGACTTGCCTGCTCATTTACTATCACTGCCTGCTACCACCAACTGTACAATGCATTGACTGTATGCACCAGCACAGATCCCAAAATTACTGCACTTGCTGGAATTTGTACTGAAAACAAAAATGCTGGAAATCACAGCAGGTAAGGCAGCATCCAAGGAGAGAGAGCAAGCTAATGTTTCAAGTCTAGATGACTCATCATCAGCTCTGATGACGAGTCATCTAGACTTGAAATGTTAGCCTGCTCCCTCCTAAAATTTTAATTTGTTTGCACAATTAAAATCAGTCCTCACATTTTAAAGGGAATTGCATCGTGACAATTGCTGGCATTCATGCGGGAAGTGAACAGACCTGGGAGAGAATGAAGATTAGCACAACATGGGACATTGTGAGTTACAATGTTCTCCAACACAGCATTGAGGCCTTGGTGGATGCAATGGAAAAAGAGAGATGAACTCCATCCTCAGGCACTATAAGGCACGCCAGGCATTTGCTTCAAAGGGGATATGGGACCAGAGAGCTGTGGAGACCAGTGCCAAGATTCAAACCCAAGAACCTTGGATGCACTTCTGTAAGATATTCAATGACCTTACAGAAGAATTGAATGTCAGTGTGTGATATCAACTATACCCAGCCAGTCTGCACTTGCTAAATGCATAACAGTGTCTCGTATTAGATGTGGTTCTGTAATTAGACAATATTTGCTGGATAATGCTGAATGTATAAAGAATTACACTGACATCCACAGTGTGGTACACTCGTGTGTACTGAAAGCTGTATATATAAATACAGAGGTCCCTGTCTTTTGTCGTCAGAAAGAACATATACATGCATTGCACCTGTTCACGCAACAAAATAGGTGACAACCATTTGCTGGTTCACTTCTCAGAGCAATATCCTGACCAATTAAAGTCAACCTACCTGGTTCAAAATTTAAAGGAAGCTTGGCAGTTAACTGTCAATCAGCATTTGTAGGTGCATTCACCATGGCAATGCCTCTACTAATCAGAGTTCATTTGTCACCCAAGTAGCACTGTCCTCTCTTTTGCCCTTGAATTGGTATTCTTGTGAATTGTCCTGATGAGGGCAAGATGAAAAGTTTCACCAACACTCAAATTCTGTACTATCAACCAAATATTTAAAATTCATATGCTTCCACTCATCCTCACAGACTTATGTTCACACCAGTGGGAAGCCTACCAGAAAGTTCAGTATTTACCTGGCACAGACCTTGTGGCGTACACTTTCCTGAGTGGAAGTGGCGGTTAACTAGGTGAACTGTTGACCATCTACAGTCTTGTCCATTGAGAGTCAGCAGCATTCCACCTGCCACGCTGCAGCCTAGAGCACTGCAGGGGAGCACCAGGACAGGCAATAGCACACAGAAGACAGACATTAAGAACATGCACATGGGCGATTAGCTGAGCTTTGTATGTAATATATGGTTTGGTTTGATTTATAAATTTGATTTCAGTTGTTTATACTGTAATGGCTTTTTGCATCATGACCAAGTGGATGCTGTGATGGTCAGTGAAAGAAGGAAGGTAAGGTCTGAGACTCTTGGTGAGTGCTGAATTAAGTGTCCCTGTCAGATGAGTTCTTACAGACAACTTAGACTGAAAGGTGCTATCTAGGATGCCTCTTCCCTTCCTCATCTTCCACAGATCCCTGTTCTTTAGCTGCTCAGCATACAGCTAGTGGTAGTAACAGCTATCCCATCATGATAGAGATGGTGTGCAGCATGTAACAGAACACCATGAGTCTTGACACTTGATTATCCAGTTGCTACAGGGGTGCCTACACAGAATTCAGAGGGTAAAAGCATTGTTTTAAGAGCACCAGTGATCTATCTATAACATATTAGCAGCAGCTTGGCTTTCAATGTATGCATACTGCCCACATGTGCACAGGTTGCTCATGTAGTCACCCCCATGGTCAGCTGATGGCTGTTGCCACCCAGTAGTCGCCCTTCATTTGCTGTGGTGACTGAAATGTAGGTGACACAGTTGACTGCTGCAAAGCAATGATATCATGACTACTGCCAGGATAGTGGGCATGATGCATGATACATTGCCTATGATCACACACCAAATGGAAGCTGAGGGAGTGGGATTCCTTGACACTTCAGTACAGTTTAAAATTAACAATGGGCACCCACAAAGTGATGTGCCTGCAACCAATAATACCCTGCAACATGGGGAGCCTTGCAATCCCAGCAAAGCCATGTTCTCAGCTCTGACTGCTTATCTCTGGAGACAGAATGAAATATTCTTACCTCTTATTGAATAAAGAGCCTTAATGACTCTCATTCAACATTGTTCAACAAATGATGATACATTGCAAATATCTCCAGCCTCGACTGGACATCACTCAGACCATGATGCAATTATAATCTCATGAATCATGTGAGAGCCAAGTGATGTTACTCAACTGTAGCATCTTCTAGAAGAGATGTCATTCATATCTTTTGTTATATTCAAATTAAATAATGTCCATTCAAGTGCCTTTATTGCCTAATCTTTTGGCTGCTCAATTCTATGTTGGTAATAAATTAGACACCGAAAGTTATGATATCCAAAAATTCAAGATCATTAAAGTGGGTCTAATTTAAGAGTAACTGCAGTTTGTAGACACACTTAATTCAATGTAACGGAATGTAATAGAAAGAGGATCAAGAATATCATATCAGTCATGAGTTTAGAAGTTGACACAATAGAAAAACATAAATTTTGACTAATTTAATTAACATATTCACTATCATATTGATTATAAAGAAAGGAGTTTGTCTTGACATTTTCAGGGTGGTATTTTTGATGATGGAAATTCTACACCTGTTTGAGTTGAATGAAGCCTTCATAGCTAGAGAGAAAACTGAAATATCAATTTCCTGCCTGTATTAACTTGTGGGTTGGTATTTATTCTGTGAGACATTAGTTCAGTTGATTAGCGGCTTCAGTACTCAGTCATATTTTCATTGTTATCATCATAAGCATCATATGTGCTATGCCTGAAGGCAGCCCTTGCCTCACAATCTTCTCGATGTCTCTCTGTCCTGTGTAAGTCTTTTCATTTTCCTATAACTTCCTTCAATTTTCAGGCTGTTCAGTGTTGATATTCCTTACCTTCCTTGTTTTGTTTGAAGTCTTTCCTCTATGACGCCTCCTACAAATCCATGACCTTGTGCCCCATTCCTCTGCTTTTTCATAATGAATATCAGCATATATCTTTGTTCATTCGCTGTCCTGAGTACAACATCACTTGTTACTTTTTCTGTACAACTGATTCTTTCCATCCTTCTTCAAACCCATGAAGTTAGTTAGTGGCTATCTCTAACTAATACAACCTTTCCCATTGCCATCCTTGTTGCTATTTCTTTGTTGCATCTTCCATCTGCAGATATTATTCTCAATAAATACTTAGATTCGTACACCTGTTCTAATTCTTTCTTTTTTTCTTCATGATTTTGGAAATATGCATTACTTTGGGTTTGTTGAGGTTCATTTTCATTCCAGTGTTCATGACTGTTGTTAAGAGTACATCTACCAGTTCTTGTATTGCCTCAGCCGAGCTTGCTACTAAGTGCTATCTTGTCTGTAAATCAAGCTGATGTAATCCTTCACCTCATTGGTACCGCCTCTCCTCCACAATAAACTGTGGCTGCAATATGTAGCATTTACAAGATGCACTGCAACAATTCATCAAGACTTCTTAGACAACACCTTCCAATCTGTGACCTTTACTACCTAAAAGAATAAAGGTAGCAGATGCATGGGAACACTGCTACCTGCAAGTTCCCCTCCAAGCCACACACTTTTTTGATTTGGAACTACATGCCTTTTCTTTATTCTTGCAGGGGTCAAAACTCTGGAACTTGTTCCATAACAGCATTGTGGATGCCCTTTTCCCACATTGATAGCAGCAGTTGAAAAAGACAACATGTCATCATCTTCTCAAGGGCAATTCAGGATGGGCAACAACTATTTCCCAGCAAGTGACTCTCATATCGTGTGAATGAATGACAGCCACCCCCACCCCCAATCATAATGTTAGATCATTGCTTCTGCAAATATGTTGCAAGAGATTGGAGTTTAGTGTCAAACTCCTCTTATTTACAGCTCAAAATATTTTAAGTTTTTAATTTTTGTATATATGCATCAGTATTCTGTCTTTTCTTTTTCATCTGGGTTTGTTAATAAAACATCTTCCTTGCTCTCTATCATGGTTGTTATCAGTTTGTTATACTGAGTGGCACTAACCTCCTTTGCTTTTGCATACAGAAAGTCTTCATCTTCTAATCAAAAGAAGTCTCGGGGTATGTCACACTGCTTTTCTATCAATGCTGTCTTGCCTTTTCTGATCCTCTTGTTAGTCAGGTGTGTATGTTTAAACTGGGCTCTTTCAGTATTCTTTATTCTTCACCTTTTGTGACATGAGGTCATTGAGGCCTGATTCTTTTTCTAAATCCAAATGTCCTTTCTTGTCTGATATCTCTTCCTTTTCCAACACTATTGTTCCAATCTCCCATTAGATCTCATAGCTCTTTTCATTCTCTTGTTCGATTAGTTCTTTAATTGTATCATTTATTTCATTCATGTTCTCATCTGAAAGTTCTCTTCTGCGCATATACACATGGATGATATGTGATGAAATTTTATAATAGTAAACTTGGATTCTAATGTAGAGGTAAATGGATTTTGGCTTTCACTTCTGTGAAGGTGACATTTTAAGGATCGGAGAACTTTTTAGTGGGTCAAAACATGATTTTTGAAGAAATCATGTGACTTATGCTAAATGATTAGTTAAGCTACCATGGTGAGACAATTTCTGAAGTGCATGCTAGTTTGTGATTTAAAATCTGGAGACAGACAGATGGAGAGGGGCCACAAGCACAGTCAGTTCAGAAGAATGGATCTTTAAGAGCAGATGTGCTGTTTATCAGCCTAAAAGTATTCAGAATAATTTGAAAAAGATTTTTCCCTTAGGGTTCAGTGAGAAAATTCAGTGAGTTAACCTGTGTCTGCCTATCTTAGGGAGAGATGGAGACAATCATGTCTAATGAATGTGTAAATAGAAGTGATATTTCACTGGGGTTGAATGTCTGTAAGGGTATTATAGGAGAAAAGAGTTGAAAATTTCATTTTGTTCTTTGAGATAAGATCTTTCCAAACTGTCATATAAATAAAGCTTTGCTTTTTTTACCTTGTAATAAATTAATGTTATATTGTTATAAATACATTGGCAACATCTTGTGAATATGTTTACTTATTGACCACTACTGCAACCAAACTGCGAAGTAAAAATTATGGTTTATCAAGCCAAGTTTCATTTTGGAATCTGACTTGTCTACTATTACCATGGCTGGGATCATAATGGATGGTGATGTCCACTAGTTGCTCCTTTAGTTTCACCAGCATCAGTCTATCTGACTTCCATTTCATTTCACTTCACTCACACAGTTAACAGCTTCTCAAACTACCACTCACTGTTCCTTTCCTCTTCTTCCTTCACGTAAGGTTTCATTTAGTCTCTTATGAGGTCCCATCCTCTCATCTATTGTACTTCACATAACCCTAGGATGTGTAGTTTCTCCTTTTCCATTTCTCTAGATTTTCCTGTTCATTATTCACACTCAAATTTAATATTACCAAGCTTATATTTCATTGGATGGTATGCTGGGATACCTCACTAACTCACTTACTGAATGCAACAGCATTTGTCCTTTGACAGAAGTTCCCATCTGCCCCATTGGTTTTCATTTGTGCTGACACTACCCTGAGGCATTTTCTTGGCTGTTTTTGGTGGTGATTTGCCATTATCATGTGGCAGAAAGTACTGGGCTACAATGTTATCAGACAAAAACCTCATACCTCATACCTGAAAGACCTGACTCGCTGTCATACATTATTTTCAAATTTCTAGCAAGCTTTTATCCTCAGACATCGCCCCATCTTTACTATATTAGACATTCCTAGTGTGATGAAACTGTGGCTGTAAGAGGTGTATTTTGTCTTTTTTTTTAGGAGAGGTTTTGAGCCATAGGTGATGAGCTGTCTGGCCCAAACCAATAAAGTAAAGCTTGTGAGGTCTTGGGTTTTGTTTTAAAGTTATAACAATGGAAGCAGCATGAACAGGAGGAGTCAGGCTCCCACAGAACCTAGATTTTAGTTTATCTTTGAGTAGTTGGGGTTTTGATGTTGGCTGTGGAAGCTGTCTCCCTCTTTCTCTACCAGAATTTTCTCCTTGTTACAGCTAAAAGCTTGGGTTCTGTCTCTGCTGCCGGGATTGTGTTTGAGACAATCTATTTTACTGAATTTGCCTTTGCCAAGAGGTGTTTATGAAGTGTTACTATATTGAAACAGTTGCTGTTTAGCTAAATAATCTATTATTCTGTTAAAGAGATAACAAGGTGTAGAGCTGGATGAACACAGCAGGCCAAGCAGCATCAGAGGAGCAGGAAAGCTGACGTTTCGGGCCTAGACCCTTCTTCAGAAAATTATTCTGTTAAGTTTTCCAATAGAGTTAAAGTTATATCAATTCTTCTATTTTTCCTTGTTTGCATTTTAACTGAGGATAAGAATAAAGTGTGATTTGCTCCAAGCTAAGCAGTATGACCAATTGAATTGCATCTGCCTTTAAATAAGATAAAAGTTAGGGTCTAGGCTATCTCCTTGATATATTTGCAGGGGTTTTGGTTGAGTCCATAACACTAGGAATTTTGTATGATTGTTGATTGGAGGAGACAAGAAGCCCTTCCCAAAAGCCTTCTGCAACTTCACATTTCCAAGTAACACAGGGTTAATTAATGTCAGGATCTTCTGCACTTACTCCAAAGGCATGATAAATCAGAAATTTCGATTTTGGGTTCAAGTGTTTATCAGAACATCTCAGAGAAATTAAAGACACAAAATCCAGTTAGATCACAAGACAAACTTTTTGTTATGAGTTCCACTGATACTCCTTATCAGCTCTTGCAATCATATTGTCAGTTACTGGGCAGTAAGGACAGACTACGAAAGACAAGACACTCACACCACCAACAAGACTGACTAGCATCATAGTGCCTGAGAAAATATTTTAAAAGTATCTTAAAATAATACTAATGTGTTCATTTTTTAAAAAAATATTCACAGGATTAGGGTGTCACTGACCAGGCAGCATTTATTATCCATCCCTAATTGCCCAGAGGGCAGTTCAGAGTCAAACACATTGCTGTGTGTCTAGAGTCACATGTAGGCCAGACCAGGTAAGGATGGCAGTTTCCTTCTTCAAAGGACATTAGTGAACCAGATGTGTTTTTCCAACAATCAGCAGTGGGTTCATGACCATCATTAGATTCTTAATTCCAGATATTTTATTGAATTCAAATTCCACCATCTGCCGTGGCAGGATTCAAACCTGGGCCCCCAGAACATTACCTGGGTCTCTGGATTAACAGTCCAGCGATAATACCACTAGGCCATTGCCTCCCCATAGAGAACATTTACTAAAGGGTCATAAAGCACGTTGTATAATTGGAAACAATGTTGTATATTTTATTAGAACACCTTATTATTTGGATAAGATTAAGTGTAAAATGTACTTCTTTGGGATTGAAATATATCATAATTAGGAAGAGAGGAAAGAATAGATTCTTCTTTGAAAGTATGTCCACAACAGCTAGTGTTACACCACATATATTAGTACTTGTCCAACGTTATCCGTATTTCATATGATTTCTTGTTAAGTGCATCTTTTAGGCTGATGCATTCAATGCTTGTGGACAATCAGCCGCACTTGAAGGATAATAATTGGTGTTTCTGAAAGTATTTGTGCTTAATGTGAAACTGGGCTCCTGTAATGGTAACTCTGTACAAACTCTTAAACTTACTGGAAGTTGGATAAACAACACTAGGATTTCAAAGGAATCTTGGCTTTATTGGGTTTGTAAGTCCTCTAGGACCAACCCTATTCCTTTAATCAAGCATATGTTTTTAAAAAGCCCTTTGCAGAATATGCTTTTCCCATGCTAATGGAGTTGTTTTCAAATGTTTCTTCATGTGCAGATGCTTTTGATTGCACTTTTCCATTCATTTGTTTTACTCTGGTTTTTGGGAGAAGGCAGCAAATGATCACTTTGAATTTGTAGTCTCATGCAACATACATGCTAAGGCAAATTATTTCAGTTGGAAATAGATGTTGTCATTATTCAAGTGACATTTTGACTGTGTTACTGATGGAAGTAGAGTTGACCATTCATCCAGTTTAGATTAGACTGGCAATCCAGATATGTCTATGCTGTACAAGGAGCAACAAATGATGTTCCTCTGTTTTAAAAAAATGTCATTAATATTATCTTCCATAGAGTCTGGCAGGGGTGCCTGAGATCAAACAAAATCAGGGAAGAAGTGATGGTTATTTAATTAATGGTTAATTGGGTGAAAATTTGGTTATATATAATGTCTGTGTTATATATATATATATTAGGAACAAGTGAACAGTGTGTTAAAATGTTGTGATAAGTAGGGAAAAAACTGACTAGAGGTGCCTGGCATCTATCTAACCAACCCCAAAGTAATGGTGTTTAACAATTAATTCTTAAGATTTTCACAAAGTTTGTAGAAGTAAATTTCTGATCTCACACCAGGATTTTACTCCTGTCTAGCCTTGAATATAAAAAAAAACAGTAACAGACTGGACAGCCTAGATGCAATTAAAAGTGACTCCAGGCCACTGAATTCCAGCTCAGGTCAAGACCACTGGATTTGAGATATCAGACAAGAACATTTGATACGATGGTCCCAATGAATTGATATTTGTGTAACTGAATTGTTGTAGAAAACCTTAAACCCACATATTCCTGTATTAAATTGAAACCAATCCTGTTAACCAAGTGGTTCAAACTGTTTACTTGAGCACATAATCTAGCCTGATATCCAATGCACTAATGAGGGAATGTTACACTCTGGAGGTGCAATATTTTCAATTAAAAACCAAAAGAACTGCGGACACTGTAAATCAGGAACAAAAACAAAGTTGCTGGAAAAGCTCAGCAGGTCTGGCAGCATCTGTGAAGGAGAAAACAGAGTTAACGTTTCGGGTCCGGTGACCCTTCCTTAGAACTGT